>NC_059192.1:68623313-68947356 GCF_020615455.1 Coregonus clupeaformis | reverse complement strand
GAGTGGAAGAGCGCATCAGATATATTATATTTCAGATTATGAAGGAGGAAAGAGAGAGAGGGAGGGAGGTGAGGGAGAGATGGGCAGCGAGAAGGCATAGGGAAACTAAGGAGGGAGGGAGGAGAGAGCTGAGAGAAGGGGTTGGAAAGCAAGCGTGGGAAGGAGGGAGGAAATAGAGACAAAGAGGAAGAGACGGTCACACTTGGCTCGCCTCATCTCTCGGCGTATCATCCGACTTGTGGGTGAAAAATTACTACCAGTCCCCGGAGGGTCAGAGTGACTTCCCCAACCACTTTAATAAACTGGAAGAGTGTGATTGCCTAGTCAGTGTTGCTGTCAGATGTGTTAATTAGACACACTGCTTCATCACAGCGGGCCACTCATGATGAGACGTCCAGCACGTTTCTGTCCAGTGTACTACCAGCCTGCACTGCAAAGTCACAATGCTGTAAAGCTCAATATATCATCATACACTGTTTGGTACACATCAGATCTGGCCACTCATGAACCATCCAGCCACATGAAGGTAAAACATAATACTATTGGCCTTTGGGCACTGGTCAAAAGTAGTGCACTAAATAGGTTATAGGGTGCCATTTGGGACTCATCGTATGTACACAATGCTCATACAGTGAGGGAAAAAAGTATTTGATCCTCTGCTGATTTTGTATGTTTGCCCACTGACAAATAAATTATCAGTCTATAATTTTAATGGTAGCTTTATTTGAAAAGTGAGAGAATAGTTATTTCCCTCATTAAAATGCAAATCAATTTATAACATTTTTGACATGCGTTTTTCTGGATTTTGTTGTTGTTATTCTGTCTCTCACTGTTCAAATAAACCTACCATTAAAATTATAGACTGATCATGTCTTTGTCAGTGGGCAAATGTACAATATCAGCAGGGGATCAAATACTTTTTTCCCTCACTGTTGATATCATGGGGATACATTTATCCTCTTTACCCCCCTTGAGAAAATACAGTGGGGAGGGAGGTGGTTCGTAGGGCAAAGCAGTGCCACTATTTAATTAGCCGTGAGATAGTGGATATAATAATCACCTACAGCCCAACTTTCTCACAAAAATGAAAATAGCCTGTTTAATTATTCATGAGCTACAGGGTGTGTCACCAACTCAGCATTTAGCTGGAGGGGACCACAGAGGTCGAGACTGAGGCGGCCTAATACTTCAGCTCTCTCTTTTTTTCTTTCTCTATTTCTTTCAGTCGCTCTGTGGAACTCTGAACATTTGGAACATCTTATATCCTCCAAGTTCTCTATTTAATATTCATGGAGAAAGAAAATTCCTTGCTTTGAGCCCCTTGGAGAAGATCTAAGTGCTTGCTGCTTTTGTTGTGGGGCTGATGAGTAAACTAAGGGGGATGGAAATAAATTAGGTGAGGGAGGTTGGTTGGGGGAGGAAAGAGACTCAGAAACTAGAAGGAAAATGCATCATGCGAGCGAGCCCACCTAAGCAGGAGGTGGTGGGTTGAGCACCTCTTAATCCATTTCCTGAGACACCTCTGCCTCGCCTGCTTGTCTGCCTGCCCTTGAGCCCTGTGTTCTCCAAGCTGGGTGCAACAATGGAAGGTGACAGGGCCCAGGCGAGAGGCGCACTGTGTGGGAAGGCTTATCACCAAGGCGCCCACCTCGTCTGGTTCCCTCCTCCACCTCCGTTTCTTTCCAAGTTGCAATCTGTAGTAGAGCCTGGTAATTTCAACTAACGTCATACTATACGTTTTTGATATCAATAGGGAGCTTAGTACGGCTGTCTTGCCTCAGCAGAAAAAGCTTAAACTAATTAAGGGCTTATTACTCACTTGTTTATGTTTTTATAGGAGACTTTGCAAACAAAGTAATTTTTCTCTCAAAGAGAATTTAGTTCCTTTACCACTACCACTTTAAATTGTATGGTATTTGTATGCTAAATAGATTTTTCATAGCATGCTGTCTTGTCAACTCCATATGGAATTGTCATGCCAAACATGTTTGGCTTGACAATGACAGCAATGGAGATGGCAAGACCACAAACAGATCTGGGACTATGTGTGTGTATAAATCTAATAGAATGCACCTTGAGAAATGCTCTATTGTTTACGTTTTTGCAATTGCATTTTTTATTTTATTAGAATTTTAAAATATACAAAGGTATTAGTTTTTCTCTTCTAGCATTATATTCCCAGACTATTACCAGTGTACAGTATGTAATCTCTCTTGGACAGATTCAATGTGTGAACGGTGAGAATCTGTCAAGACTCACGTAGAATGATGTGATTACGAGCTGCAGTAGTTCCTCGTTTTGGGTTTACTTCATTGGTCATTTGGAGGAATCTGGATTAGGCGAAGGCGTACTGGGGGGCGGTGATTTTAAGCCCTGTGCGTAGTAGTTATTGTACCGCCGGGGAAACACAAAAAATGTAGCATTTGTTCTACATTTATATTTTCATTAAATGCCATGTTTCACATTAGCACCCGTCAAACAATAATGTGTAGTGCATATACACTACATGAACAAAAGTTTGTGGACACATGCTCGTCGAACATCTCATTCCAAAATCATGGGCATTAATATGGAGTTGGTCCCATTTTTGCTGCTATAACAGCCTCCACTCTTCTGGGAAGGCTTTCCACTAGATGTTGGAACATTGCTGCGGGGACCTGCTTCCATTCAGCCACAAGAGCATTAGTGAGGTCGGGCACTGATGTTGGGCGATTAGGCCTGGCTTGCAGTCGGCGTTCCAATTAATCTCAAAGGTGTTTGATGAGGTTGAGGTCAGGGTTCTTTGCAGGCCAGTTAAGTTCTTCCACATCAATCTCGACAAACCATTTCTGTATGGACATCGCTTTCTGCATAGGGGCATTGTCATGCTGAAACAGGAAAGGGCTTTCCCCAAACTGTTGCCACAGAATTTGAAGCACATAATTGTCTAGAATGTCACTGTATGCAGTAGCTTTAAGATTCCCTTTCACTGAAACTAAGGGGCCTAGCCCGAACCATGAAAAACAGCCCCAGACCATTATTCCTCCTCCACCAAACCTTACAGTTGGCACTATGCATTCGGACAGGTAGCGTTCTCCAGGAATCCGCAAAACCCAGATTTGTCTGTCGGACTTCCAGATGGTGAAGCGTGATTCATCACTCCAGAGAGCGCGTTTCCACTGCTCAAATCAAATCAAATCAAATTGTATTGGTCAGATACACATATTTAGCAGATGTTATTGTGGGTGTAGCGACATTTTTGGGTTTCTAGCACCGACAGTACAGTAATATCCAACAATTCAAAACAATACACAAATCTAAAAGTAAAAGAATGGAATTAAGAAAGATTTAAATATTAGGACGAGCAATGTCGGAGTGGCATTGACTAATATACAGTAGAATAGAATACAGTATATACATATGAGATGAGTAAAGCAGTAAGTAAACATTATTAAAGTGACTAGTATTACATTATTAAAGTGGCCAGTGATTCCATGTCTATGCACCTCTAAGGTGCAGGGTTGAGTAACTCGGTGGTAGCCGGCTAGTGATGGCTGTTTAACAGTCTGATGGCCTTGAGATAGAAGCAGTTTTTCAGTCTCTCTGTCCCAGCATTGATGCACCTGTACTGACCTCGCCTTCTGGATGATAGCAGGGTGAACAGGCCGTGGCTCGGGTGGTTGAGGTCCTTGATGATCTTTTTGGCCTTCCTGTGACATTGGGTGCTGTAGGTGTCCTGGAGGTTCAAGCAGTGTGCCCCTGTTGATGTGTTGGGCAGACCGCACCACCCTCTGGAGAGCCCTGTGGTTGTGGGTGGTGCAGTTGCCGTACCAGGTGGTGATACAGCCTGACAGGATGCTCTCAATTGTGCATCTGTTAAAGTTTGTGAGGGTCTTAGGGGCCAAGCTACATTTCTTCAGCCTCCTGATGTTGAATAGGCACTGTTGCGCCTTCTTCACCACACTGTCTGTTTGGGTGGACCATTTCAGATTGTCAGTGATGTGTACGCCAAGGAACTTAAAGCTTTCCACCTTCTCCACTGCGGCCCCATCGATGTGGATAGGGGTGTGCTCCCTCTGCTGTTTCCTGAAGTCCACGATCAACTCCTTTGTTTTGTTGATGTTGAGTGAGAGGTTATTTTCCTGGTATCACTCCGCCAGGGCCTTCACATCCTCCCTGTAGGCTGTCTTGTCATTGTTGGTAATCAGGCCTACTACTGTTGTGTCATCTGCAAACTTGATGACTGAGTTAGAGGCGTGTGTGGCCACGCAGTCATGAGTGAACAGGGAGTACAGGAGGGGGCTGAGCACGCACCCTTGTGGGGCCCATGTGTTGAGGATCAGCGAAGTGGAGGTGTTGTTTCCTACCTTCACCACCTGGGGGCAGCCCGTCAGGAAGTCCAGGACCCAGTTGCACAGGGCGGGGTTCAGATCCAGGGCTCCGAGCTTAATGATGAGCTTGGAGGGTACTATGGTGTTGAAGGCTGAGCTGTAGTCAATGAACAGCGTTCTGACATTGGTATTCCTCTTGTCCCGATGGGATAGGGCAGTGTGCAGTGCGATGGCGATTGCATCGTCTGTGGATCTATTGGGGCGGAAAGCAAATTGAATTGGGTCTAGGGTTTCAGGTAAGGTAGAGGTGATATGATCCTTAACTAGCCTCTCAAAGCACTTCATGATGACATAAGTGAGTGCTATGGGGCGATAGTCATTTAGTTCAGTTACTTTGCTTTCTTGGGTACAGGAACAATGGTGGACATCTTGAAGCAAGTGGTGACAGCAGACTGGGATAGGGGATGATTGAATATGTCCGTAAACACTCCAGCCAGCTCCGAGGACGCGGCTAGGGATGCCGTCTGGGCCGGCAACCTTGGTTAATTGCGGTGGTTCGCGCTTTCAGTTTTGTGCGAATGCTGCCATCTATCCACGTTTTCTGGTTTGGGTAGATTTTAATAGTCACCGTGTGAGCAACATCCCCTATACACTTCCTGATGAACTCAGTCACCGTGTCCATGTATACGTCAATGTTATTCTCAGAGGCTACCCAGAACATATCCCAGTTCTCATGATCAAAACAATCTTGAAGCATGGATTCCGATTGGTCAGACCAGCGTTGAATAGACCTTATCACGGGTACTCCCTGTTTGAGTTTCTGCCTATAGGAAGGGAGGAGCAAAATGGAGTCGTGATCTGATTTGCCAAAGGGAGGGCGGGGGAGGGCCTTGTAGGCATCTCGAAAGGGTGAGTAGCAGTGGTCTAGTGTTTTTCCTAAGCGAGTACTACAGTCAATGTGTTGATAGAACTTCGGTAGCGTTTTTCTCAAATTTGCTTTGTTAAAATCCCCAGCTTCAATAAATGCGGCCTCAGGATATGTGGTTTCCAGTTTGCATAAAGTACAGTTCCTTGAGGGCCATCGTGGTATCGGCTTGAGGGGGAATATACACGGCTGTGACTATAACCGAAGATAATTCTCTTGGGAGGTAACACGGTCGGCATTTGATTGTGAGGAATTCTAGGTCGGGTGAACAAAAGGACTTCAGTTTCTGTATGTTATCACAATCACACCATCAGTAGTTAATCATAAAACATACACCACCGCCTATCTTCTTCCTGGAGAGTTCTTGATTCCTGTCTGCGCGATGAACTGAGAACCCAGCTTGCTGTATGGACGGGGACAGTATATCCCGAGAGAACCATGATTCTGTGAAACAGAGTATGTTACAGTCCCTGATGTCTCTCTGGAAGGAGATCCTCGCCCTGACCTCGTGTACTTTATTGTCCAGAGACTGAACATTAGCTAATAATATACTCGTAAGAGGTGGATGGTGTGCACGCCTCCTGATTCGGACTAGAAGTCCACTCCGAATACCTCTTCTCCGCCGCCGGCATCTTGGAGCAGCCTCTGAGATAAGTTCAATTGCCCTGGGGGGTACGAATCTCCCGAGTGGCGCAGTGGTCTAAGGCACTGCATCGCAGTGCTAGCTGTGCCACTAGATATCCTGGTTCGAATCCAGGCTCTGTCGTAGCCGGCCGCGACCGGGAGACCCATGGGGCGGCGCACAATTGGCCCAGCGTCGTCCAGGGTAGGGGAGGGAATGGCCGGCAGGGATGTAGCTCAGTTGGTAGAGCATGGCGTTTGCAACGCCAGGGTTGTGGGTTTGATTCCCACGGGGGGCCAGTATGAAAAAAAATACTAAAAATAATGTATGCACTCACTAACTGTAAGTCGCTCTGGATAAGAGCGTCTGCTAAATGACTAAAATGTAAAAATGTAAATGTACGAACAAAGGATCCAATTCGGGAAAGTCGAATTGCTGGTCGTTACCGGCGCTCTGATATCCAAATGTTCCTTCCTGTTGTATGTAATAACACAAAAAACATTCTGGTCTAATAATGTAAGTAATAACACACACAACAACAAAAAATACTGCAAAGTTGCTTAGGAGCTAGAAGCAGAGCTGCCATGTCTGTCGTGGCCATCTTACCATGAGTTCCATGAGTACCATGAAACCCATTTCATGAAGCTCCCGACGAACTGTTATTGTGCTGACGTTGATTCCAGAGGCAGTTTGGAACTCGGTAGTGAGTGTTGCAACTGAGTACAGACGATTTTACGTGCTACGCGCTTCAGCAATCAGCTGTCCCGTTCTGTGAGCTTGTGTGGCCTACCACTTCGTGGCTGAGCCGTTGTTGCTCCTAGACGTTTCCACTTCACAATAACAGCACTTACAGTTGACCGTAGCAGCTCTAGCAGGCCAGATATTTGACGAATTGACTTGTTGGAAAGGTGGCATCATATGACGGTCCACGTTGAAAGTCAGTGAGCTCTTCAGTAAGGCCATTCTACTGCCAATGTTTGTCTATGGAGATTGCATGGCTGTGTGCTCGATTTTATACACCTGTCAGCAACAGGTCTGGCTGAAATAGCCGAATCCACTAATTTGAAGGGGTGTCCACATACTTTTGTATATATAGTGTATGCATCAATATGATATGTCACTTGGTATTTGTATCCGACATTGGAAATTTGAGATAAAAGCGATGCTGCTGTGCCGGTGAACAGCTTTGGAACACTGAGCCATTTGACTGCACCAGGTGGCTGCTTTTTGACAATAAGGCACCGGACTGTCTACAGCCATAAAGTTTTGAACCTAGAAGAGGACCGAGAGACGGGAGTAGGCAAGAAGGAGTCGACTAGGATTGGCAAGAAGAATGTCGAGTTGTCCTGAAAAGCATGGTTAGCTAACATTACTGAGTGAGTGTCAACCTATCTACAGTAGCTAGATAGCTTGCTGGCCAGACTGTGTCAGTTTTACATGTAGCTATTTAGATAATGAACTAAAATTCGACTATCATAAACCATTATTATCTAGCTACCTGTGGTAGCTATATCTGTCAGATGTAAAGCAAGAAGGATCATGACGTGTCAGAAACAATGCATGTTTACTAGCTACCTCACATTAGCTAGATCCCATTAGCTAGCTAACTATAGCCTACAGATGTAACTCGGAGGTGTAGCCTACTTAAACAATATAGTTTATACTTATCTAATTAATAGGGTTGTCACTTAGCTAGCTAGTTAGCTAGCTACCTAGGCTAAGTTCCCTGACATCACCATCTTTGAAGCAGTTTGGCGGCAAAATTAGGTCTCAACAGTCACAGGCATCTAAGTTAACAGCTAGATAACTACAGTAAAATAAAGAGGAGCATGATGTTGTCATGATGGAATAAGTCGAGGTAGCAATTGTCAGTGAGATGAGACGTGGTGCCATTATATAATTCACTTTGATGGCATATCATATTTATTGTCATTTACAGACATGAATCATGAAATAGGCAAACTAACACAAGAAAATGGTCCCTGCATTTAGGATTCATGTATTAATCTCTACAGGTTTGTCATCTGATTTCTTGGAGTCTGGTGGAGATAGATGCCACCATTCTACAAGGCAGGACATTTATCTGCATCCAGGTTGAGGCTTGCTACCAGCAGGAACATGGAGCACTCCGTGTCAGTAAGTCATGATATTGTTTTCCTTTACATTGCATGATATTAATACAAGAATACTAATACTCCACTCATATGAGTGGAGAAGCCCTATGCACCATACACATGTATAATCCTGGAGTAACTCCCTGTCAGAGAGACTGTGATTAGAGGGTTAGGCAAGAGGCCCTGGGCCAGTGGGAGGTCAAGGGTGAGGACTCTATTTCAAGCACAGTCACTATCTCTCTCCGTCTCTCTCCAGGTGCTACAGAGACAGAATTATCCAAGGACCTCCAGAGCCTTCTGACCAACTACCTGCAATCTCTCCAGAGCACAGAAAAGTAAGCTCCACTCATAATAGTATACTTGATACACTCCTTCACAATGGCAGTCTGCCTGTGTGATCGCATAGCATATTATCCAGGGCCACTGGTTGGATTGGATTTAATGTACTCACTCAAACTCATGCTCTCTCCTCCCTGTAAAAGTCTCCCATACCTTTATAAAAACTAACACGTGTCCATCCCCCTATCCCCAGGTGAGTCTTCTGGGCTATGGAACTCTAGAGCAGCACTTCAAAAAATATTCCACCCTGTTGTCAGCTATCCAGAGATAATTCCCTGAGGAAGGATGCAACAAACTTACTAACTACAGTGGATTCGGAAAGTATTCAGCCCCTTCTCTTTTTTTGACATTTTATTACGTTACAGCCTTTAAAATTGATTAAATATAACATTATCCTCCTCAAATCTACACACAATACCCCATAATGACAAAGTGAAAAACAGGTTTTTAGAAAAAAAGATATACCTTATTTACATAAGTATTCAGACCCTTTGCTATGAGACCTTTTCATTGAGCTCAGGTGCATCCTGTTGCCATTGAGCATCCTTGAGATGTTTCTACAACTTGATTGGAGTCCACCTGTGGTAAATTCAATTGATTGGACATGATTTGAAAAGGCACACACATGTCTATATAAGGTCCCACAGTTGACAGTGCATATCAGAGCAAAAACCAAGCCATGAGGTCAAAGGAATTGTCCGTAGAGTTCCGTTACAGGATTGTGCAGAGGCACAGATCTGGGGAAGGGTACCAAAACAATTCTGCAGCATTGACGGTCCCCAAGAACACAGTGGCCTCCATCATTTTTAAATGGAAGAAGTTTGGAACCACCAAGACTCTTTCTAGAGCTGGCCGCCCAGCCAAACTGAGCAATCGGGGGAGAAGGGCCTTGGTCAGGGAGGTGACCAAGAAGCCGATGGTCACTCTGAGCTCCAGAGTTCCTCTGTGGAGATGGGAGAAACTTCCAGAAGGACAACCATCTCTGCAGCACTCCACCAATCAGGCCTTTATGGTAGAGTGGCCAGACAGAAGCCACTCCTCAGTAAAAGGCACATGACAGCCCACTTGGAGTTTGCGAAAAGGCACCTAAAGGACTCTCAGACCATGACAAACAAGATTCTCTGGTCTGATGAAACCAAGATTGAACTCCTTGGCCTGAATGCCAAGTGTCACGTCTGGAGGAAACCTGGCACCATCCCTACGGTGAAGCATGGTGGTGGCAGCATCATGCTGTGGGGATGTTTTTCAGCGGCATGTGTAAGGGTTGGTGTGAGGTGTGACCCAGGTGCGGTGCAGGATATACAGTAGGCAGTAAATAGAGGATCTTTACTGGTGGTCCCGAAGCCAGAATAATGGATTTATCACTATAAAAGAACGGCGGAGCAAATAAGTCTAAAAAAAAACGGCTGACAGCCAAAATACGAAATACTACCTATGACTGAAACAAATAACGAAACAGGGAGAACACTTCTCAAGTACCTGTACATAGGTCTCTGATCAGACACTGAGTTGTATTGCTGGACATTGAGAAACTAACAGAGAAAACTGAGCAAGGGAACACAGGGAACAGGTAGACACAGTTGACACCAATAGGATACTGATTAGTCCAGACTGTGCGTGAGGAGGTGCCTAAAGTTGTCGGAGGATGACACCTAGTGGGTTGCTCCGGAACTGCGACCCCCTCCTGTAACAGGCATGGACTGGGAGACTAGTCCGGATCGAGGGAAAGATGAACAGAGCAAAGAAATCCTTGATGAAAACCTGCTTCAGAGCGCTCAGGAGCTCAGACTGGGGCCAAGGTTCAACAGGACAACGGCCTTAAGCACACAGCTACGGCAATGCAGGAGTGGCTTCAGGACAAGTCTCTGAATGGCCCAGCCAGAGCCCAGAAAATAGCTGTGCAGCGACGCTCCCCATCCAACCTGACAGAGCTTGAGAGGCTCTGCAGAGAAAAATGGGAGAAACTCCCCAAAATACAAGCTTGTATTATCATACCCAAGAAGACTCAAAGCTGTAATCGCTGCCAAAGGTGATTCAACAGAGTACTGAGTAAAGGGTCTGAATACTTATGTAAATGTGATATTTCCGTTTTTTATTTGTAATACATTTGCAAACATTTCTAAACACCTGTTTTCGCTTCGTCATTATGGAGTATTGTGTGTAGATTGATGAGGAAAAACATTTATTTAATCAATTTTAGAATAAGGCTGTAACGTAACAAAAAAAGTCAAGGGGTCTAAATACTTTCCGAATACACTCTATGTTGACAATGACATTAGCTAATATGGTGACAAAGATGTAGGCTTTGTGTAGCGGTTAGCGGTAATGGTATGAAGGTTTGGCTTGGAAAGGTTTTTTCGGCTGGTCACAGACTAGCGCGTAGATGCGAGAAGGAATTATACAATGAGCAGAGTGATCATGCTGTTTGTATGTGGCTGCTATGAAAGTGAACTGTGTGATCAGGGGCGTATTCATTCCATCGATTCTGTTGAAAAACATTTCTTAAACGGAAGCAAACGGAACAAAACGGTGATAAAAATACCTGAATTTGTCCAATTAAAACTATTGTTTGCAACTATTTGGACTAATGATTACACCCTAGTTCAGCTAGATGCAGGCACGAGTGTTCAAGGCGGTATTGACAGTGTCGTTGTCTGTCACCTTGATTACTCACATTTATGTCTCAACCTGTGCACCTACGTTGTAAACTTTCATTCGTATGCTAGGTTGTTGCAACCTCATGATGGGTATAGGGACAATTCGAGTATCATGTAGTAGCCTAAACCTATCGATGTTACATTTAGCTGGGTAAATGGAATATGAATGACAGTCATCCAATATGCTGTAATAGAAATAAGGCCATGCTGATAAAAACATTTACATTTACATTTACATTTTAGTCATTTAGCAGACGCTCTTATCCAGAGCGACTTACAGTTAGTGAATACATTATTAATTTTTTTATATATACTGGCCCCCCGTGGGAATCGAACCCACAACCCTGGCGTTGCAAACGCCATGCTCTATCAACTGAGCTACATCCCTGCCGGCCATTCCCTCCCCTACCCTGGACGACGCTGGGCCAATTGTGCGCCGCCCAATTGGCCTCCCTAATCTTAAACGGCACCGACAGCTACTGCTGCACGTTGCTGAACAATTCAACCTATTTATTGCTGTCATTCACTTATATGCAGGTCATAAGCATTGATTGTAATAACTATAGGGTCCTCTGGTGAAACGACTGTTGTGCAAGGTATTGGGCAACAGCTTTATTCCAGGGCCCGTATTCAAAAAAGTATGAGTAATGATCTAGGACCAGCTCCCCCGTCAATGTAATCATACACTGAGTGTACAAAACATTAGGAACATCTGCTCTTTCCATGACACTGACCAGGTGAATCCAGATGAAAGCTTTGATACCTTATTAATGTGATTTGTTAAATCCACTTAAGTGTAGATGAAGGGGAGGCGACTTGTTAAATAATGATTTTTAGCCTTGAGACATGGATTGTGTATGTGTTCCATTCAAAAGGGTGAATAGGCAAGAAAAATATTTTAGTGCCTTTAAACGGGGTAGGGTAGTAGGTGCCAGGCACGTCGGTTTAAGTATGTCAAGAACTGCAGTGCTGCTGGGTTTTTCACGCTAAACAGTTTCCTGTGTGTATCAAGAAGTGGAGGCTCCTCAGAGGAGGAAGAGGAGGACCATCCACCACAGTGAATTTCATAAAAATAAAGAAGGCGCAAATTGGTCTCCAAAATAAATGATGCGCAAATTGGTCTCCAAAAACAGGCTGACAGCAAACATACAAAATACTAACTATGACTGAAAAAAACAATGAAACAGGGAGAACACTTCTCAAGTACCTGTACATACGTCTCGCGATCAGACACTGATTAGTACTGTTTGACATCGAGAAACTAGCAGAGAAAACAGAGCAAGGGAACACAGGGAAGTGAGGGCATAAATACACAGGTGAACAGGTAGACACAGGTTACACCAATAGGATAATGATTAGTCCAGACTGTGAGTGAGGAGGTGCCTAAGGTTGTCGGAGGATGACACCTATTGGGTCACTCCGGAACTGCGACCCCCTCCTGTAACAGTGTCCCCCCCTGACGAACGGCCCTAGCCGTTCATCTCGGCACCTCCGGGTGGAGGCGACGGAATGTTGTTATCAGCCCTGGGTCCAGAATGTCCCTCAAGGGCACCCAGGACCGCTACTCCGGCCCATAACCCTCCCAGTCCACCAGAAATTGGAGACCCCTCCCCACCCGCCGGCAGTCCAGGATCCGGTCCACAGTAAAAGCTGGCTGCCCTCCGACGAGGCGCAGCGGGGGAACAGGACAAGGAGGGGGAACCAGGGGACAGGTGGCGACGGGCTTGAGGAGGGACACATGGAACGTGGGATGCACCCGCATGGTGGGGGGAAGTTGCAGGCGGTAGGCCACTGGGTTGACTCACCAGGCCGCCAAACCGGAGGGACAGCTTCCTGGACACCACGCGGAGGGGAAGATCCCGCGTGGAGAGCCACACCCTCTGTCCCGGGTGAAAAACCGGGGCCGGCCAATGCCTGCGGTTGACCTGATGTTGAGACCTGACCGAGGCCCGCTTAAGCGCCGCCCGTACCTGCCTCCAGGTGCGGCGACAGCGACTGATGTGGGACAGACGGGACTGCCACCTCCTCCTCTTGCTCGGGGAATAGGGGGGGTTGGTACCCGTATTGGCACTGGAAGGGGGACAGGCCGGTGGGCGAGCAGAGAAGGGTGTTGTGGGTGTACTCCGCCGACGCCAGTCGCTGACTCCACGTAGCTGGGTTGCTGGAGGCGTAGCAACTTAGCACCCCTCCAGATCCTGGTTGACGCGCTCCGTCTGCCGTTCGACAAGCTGACGGAGGCGCCGAGGCAGGTGGCGAACACCTTCCAGAACCTGGAGGCGAACTGAGGACCCCGATCCGACACCACATCTTGGGGAAGGCCGTGGACCCGGAAAACGTGTTGCACCACCAACTCAGCCGTCTCCCGGGCCGACGGGAGTTTGACAAAGGGAATGAAGTGGGCAGCCTTCGAAAACCGGTCCACAACGACCAGGGTGACTGTGAATCCATCAGAGGGGGATAAGGCGGAAATGAAAATCCAGCGAGATGTGGTACCAGGGGGCGCATTGGGATAGGCAGGGGTCAGAGCAGCTCTTCTGACGTGAGCTCTTCGTGCGCGTGCACACCGGGCAAGCAGCCACGAAGGCGCGTGTATCCCCCTCAGCTGATGGCCACCAGAAACTCCTACGCAGGAACTCCAACGTCCTGGCACCCACCGGATGGCTTGTGAGGTCGGATGCGTGCGCCCACTGAAGCAGTCGTGAGCGCGCATCCTCCCCGATGGACCTCCGCCCGGATCGGGATCCCGCCGTAGCGCTGCTCTGACCAGCCTATCGATTCCCCACGAAACTGGGGCAGCAATCAGGGCGTTGGGGAGAATGGGGTCGTCCCTCTCCACAACGTCCACCTTGCCTGGTGCGAATTGAGCCTCTTGGCCCCCTGAATGTAGGCTAAGTTCTTATGGTCAGTCCATACGATGAATGGATGGGCGGCCCCCTCTAGCCAATGCCTCCACTCCCCCAGGGCGAGCTTGACCGCTAGCAGCTCATGGTTCCCCACGTCATAATTCCGCTCCGCCAGAGATAGCCGACGGGAGAAAAACGTGCAGGGGTGAGTCTTACCATCCATGAGGAACCGCTGGGACAGGATTGCTCCCACCGCAACTTCTGAAGCATCCACCTCCACAATGAATGACAGGGACGGATCAGGATGCCCTAGGACAGGGGCCGATGTAAAGCGCCACTAAAGCGCATCAAATGCGTTCCCCGCTTCCGGGGTCCAGGCGAAGGAGCACACACTCGTCTGGGTGAGGGCTGTCAGGGGAGTGTTTAGGGAGCTAAAATTGCGAATAAATCACCTATAAAAATGTGTGAACCCTAAAAACGGTTGTAGTTGCTTGAGGGATGAGGGCTGGGGCCAATCCAGTACCGAACTGACCTTGGCTGGGTCCATCCGTAGGTCTGCCTGGGTGACAATGAACCCCAAGAAGGAGACTGTCTCTGTGTGGAACACGCACTTCTCCGCCTTGACGTAGAGCTGGTGATGGAGAAGGCGTTGGAGGACCTGCCGAACATGCTGCTGGTGTTCACTCATGTCCTTTGAAAATATTAGGATGTCATCCAAATACACGAAGACGCTGTAGTCGAGGAGGTCCCGGAGTACGTCATTGACCAACGCCTGGAACACCCCAGGCGCGTTGGCTAGACCGAATGGCATGACTTGGTACTCGTAATGCCCACTGGGTGTGTTAAAAGCCGTCTTCCACTCGTCCCCCTCCCGAATCCTCACCAGGTTGTAGGCATTTCGTAAGTCCAGCTTGGTGAAGACCCGGGCTCCCTGCAATGACTCAAATGTCGTCGTCATCAGGGGGAGTGGGTAGCGGTTCTTAAACGTGATGTCGTTGAGCGCCCGGTAATCAATGCACGGCCGCTGCCCACCATCCTTTTTCCCCACGAAGAAGAAGCATTTTTGGGATATTATTCAATTCTAATTAGTTTCTTCAAATTACAGGAGACGGAGGAGGTATATTATAAATTGTTTTCTTGGTTTTAGAACTGTATTTTTGTGTCCAGTTAGTGCCATTTATTTATTTATTTAAATTTGCCCTGCTAACTTCAGTAGCTATCTAGCTGCCAGCTCAAGTGTGCAGTTTTCTCCGTCAGAATGGTAGAATGGCCAACGCTGCCGAAAATGTTGTGGACTTTCTTTTGAAGAACCCCTTTCTTTCTCTGGAGTACACGGAAAAGGTGTGAATTAAAAGTGAGGGTCAACCTCTGCCTGAGATCAGTTTCATGAAGAAGGATGAAAAGTATAGCTGGTTAACAGGGAGCCTTTCATCAAGCCGCCTTTATTGCTGGCATTGCCTGCTTTTTGGAAAGTCTGAGCCTTGGTCGAAAGGTGGGTACAGTGACCTGAAGGACATCGATCGTTCAGCTAAACGGCAAAACAAAAGCAGGGAGCATATAAATGCCCACATCAGATTCAAGCTTCTGGGAAAAAGCTGCATTGATTATGACAAAGGTCTGCATATTCAAACTGCGCAACACAACGAGAATGTAAGAAGAAACAGGGATGTTGTCAAGCGGCATATCAACAGCACTGCGTTTTTGGGCATGGGAGAATTTGCTTTTAGAGGACACGACGAGAGGGAAAGTTCCGCCAACAAGGGCAACTACAAGGAGCTTGCAGAGGTAATTGCACGTTGCGATTCTTTACTTACTGAACATATCAAACTTTCTACTGTCTTTTATGGGATGTTGAAAACAATTCCAAATTATTTGATAGCTTCCATCACATCATCCATTAAAAGTTAGATTAAAGAGAGAGTGTCACGGACGTCATAAGAACCGGACCAAGGCGCAGCGTGATATGCGTACATCTTTTAATGAGTACTATACACAAAATAACAAAACAACAAAACGATACGTGAAGTCCTAGGTTAAACACCAAAACAAACCTTACGGAACAAGATCCCACAAATGACAAGTGCAAAACAGGCTGCCTAAGTATGGTTCCCAATCAGAGACAACGAGCCACAGCTGTCTCTAATTGGGAACCACCCTGGCCAACATAGAAATAAACGATCTAGAAAGAAACACATGAACTAGAACATGAACATAGAACACTAAACATAGAAACTAACACCCTGGCTCAACATATAAGAGTCCCCAGAGCCAGGGCGTGACAGAGAGGTTGACGCAGCGCATTTTTTTGCGTGCGCTCAAGTAGGCTTTCCACTTTCCTCCGGTATTTATTTAGCAATGATGATAACACATAATCACTCCGGACAGACACAAGCAAAATCTCATGATAAATGTTGCAGCAGCCTAGGCTACACCTAAACATTAGAAATTTGACATGCTGTATGGGATGAAAACAAGACTCTTTTTCAGTTTGATCAACTGTAGGCTACTAATAAGAGCAGTTGCATACAGCCTATGCGCACTGTCCATCTGGTCAGGGTAAACTAATTGGTAACGTTGTGTATGTCAGTGGTGTAAAGTACTTAAGTAAAAATACTTGAAAGTACTACTTAAGTAGTTTTTTAAGGTATCTATACTTTACTTTACTATTTATATTTTTGCGAAGTTTTACTTTTACTTCTCTACATTCCTAAAGGAAATAATGTGCTTTTTACTCCATACATTTCCCTGACACCCAAAAGTACTTGTTACATTTTGACAGGAAAATGATCCAATTCACACACCTATCTAGAGAACATCCCTGGTCATCCCTACTGCCTCTGATCTGGCGGACTCACTAAACACAAATGCTTCTTTGTAAATATGTTGAGTGTTGGAGTTTGCCCCTGGCAATCCGTAAATAAATAAAAAAACGTTTAAAATAGTGCCGTCTGGTTTGCTTAATATAAGGAATTTGAAATGGTTTATTCTTTTACTTTTGATACTTAAGTACATTTTAGAAATTCCATTTACTTTTGATACTTAAGTATATTTAAAACCAAATACTTTTAGACTTTTACTCAAGTAATATTTTACTGGGTGACTTTCACTTTTACTTGAGTCATTATCTATTAAGGTATCTTTACTTTTACTCAAGTATGACATTTGAGTACTTTTTCCACCACTGTTTATAGTCCATTTTTGTGTCAGGAGAAAATGTGAATGTGATCAAATTTAGTTTAGATTCCAAATTGGGCTGGCTAGGCTGCCTAAATGTTTTTTTAATCCAAAATTATTAACTGGAAATAATCAATCAACATAATAGGGATGACAGATGTGAGTAAAACATTTTATAAGACCTACAGTTGCATAGGCCTGCGTGATACTAACATGCATAAAGCAAGCTCAGCCCTGTGAGTTTTATTGTCTATATAATTTATATGAACAAATATAAGGTAGCTGTAGTTTGACAGGGTTTTCATCCCACCCAGGGCCAGGAGATTTTTTAGGAGTTTTTTTTAAACAATGTGACCTGATTAGGAAAAAACCTTTTTACAATTGATTAATCACTGTCATACCTTATAGGGTCCAGAGTTTTCCTAGTTAGGTTAACATATAAGGAAAAACTCCAGGCCCCAGGGGTTAAAAATTGCCCCACCGCTCTGGGACCTATGGTGCCACCAGTCTGCTTGCAGTTGTCAGTTATCGTCAGGTATGTGGATGATCAGGGCTTTATTCAGGAACGTTTTTTGGGCTACTTTGATGTGTCAAGTGGGCGAGATGCGCAGTCTGTGTTTGACTTTATGAATTTTGAGATGTCTGAGTTTAACTTCATAGAGAAACTTGTTGTCCAAACCTACGATGGTGCAGCTGTAATAGACTGTATCTGCTATTTGTATTTACAGCTAAGTCCCCTCCTGTTCCCTAATTAAGAGGTGATGACTACTCCACTCAACTACCATTGTTAACTTTCTCCTGACATGAACTGAAGCCACGTCTCATGTGCCCGCTCATCCACTGGCACATTTAATGTTTCCCCTCCAAGCACTGTGAGTACCCCTATCAATTTTCTCTCATTACTGTATGTAGAGTCAATCACATACACAAACACAATCACATTATTACACATCAATAATTTTATTCCTTGCTTGGACTAACTCATTCTTAGCTCTTTTGTCTAACTGTATAGTGTGTTGTGTTATTGTTTTTTGTCTTCCCAGTCAAATCCTGTCCTGCACAGGTCAAGCCTCTGAACACCTCAACTCATGCCTCATACCCTCATTCAACCACTGCTGTGATCCCTTTCCAACAATGTAAGTAGCCTTCTCATTCCCATTCCCCATAATATTGTACAATAAATGTCTTTATTAAATGCTTTAGGTTAAAATAATTAGTCTTTGACGATTTTTGAAACACACTTTGTCATCTCCGTGCGTTTCGCGCCTATACCGTGGGTCTCCCATCCTCCTCAATTCTTCAAGTCACCAGCCTCCACTGATACATACATAAAGTATATCACAAAGTACAGTACTGTAAAGACCAATGCATTATTGGGTCTCAATGGCATTCTGCTACACTGCTATAAAATTGTATTTTACAGTAA
Organism: Coregonus clupeaformis; assembly: GCF_020615455.1. NCBI lineage: Eukaryota > Metazoa > Chordata > Actinopteri > Salmoniformes > Salmonidae > Coregonus > Coregonus clupeaformis. The sequence goes on along the minus strand of NC_059192.1, from coordinate 68,928,946 downwards.
AGCACTGTATTACCTGTTTTGCTGTATATTTACATCAGCATACTGTGAATTATGGTGCATTGTGGGAAAATGTTGTGGGCGGGGAAAGAATCTCTACCATACTTTATTTTTGGAATCTAAAAACCTTTTCCTGTAAATCTACAGTAATTTACTGGCTTCTGTGCTGCCAGTAATTTACTGTAATTCAGCACCAACCCAACAGAATACAGTACCACGCCGTATTTTTGGAGCTCCAAAAACCTTTTGAACACGTGGGTGCATTCTGTAAATGATGATGCATTGTGGTAAAATGTTGTGGGAGGGGAAAGAATCACTTGGCTAATTTTTTTACTCAACCTTAGCTTAATGTGTACGTAACTGTACGTCGCTCTGGGCAAGAGCGTCTGCTAATTGACCAAAATGTAAATTTAATGAACACTTGCAAAGCACACTGTTGGGTATTATTCTAATGAGCTCCACCCCCAAACAAGGCCAAATTTGATTGAATTAGAAATAGTTTGAAGGCGCTCATTAGAATAATACCTAGCAGTATGCTTAGAAAGTGTTCATTTTTACATTTACATTTTGATCATTCAACAGACGCTCTTATCCAGAGCGACTTACGGTCAGTGCATTCAACCAAGGTAGATAGAAAAAAACATATCACAGAAAATATATTATGTTACCATTACCGAGAATGTTGTTGTAGTTAAGCGGGACTACTTGCAAGTTTATTTTTGTATTAGAAAATACAAAATACATGTATTCTAAATAAACTGTTACAAAATAGGCCAGTGAAAAACAAATTACAAAATAGGTATTGAAACTATTGAAATACCTACAGTACCAGTCAAAAGTTTGGACACACCTACTCATTCAAGGGTTTTTCTTTATTTTTACTACTTTCTACATTGTAGAATAATAGTGAAGACATCAACACTATGAAAAAACACATATGGAATCATGTAGTAACCAAAAAAAGTGTTAAACAAATCAAAATATATTTTATATTTGAGATTCTTCAAAGTAGCCACCCTTTGCATTGATGACAGCTTTGCACACTCTTGGCATTCTCTAAAGCAGCTTTATGAGGTGGAATGCATTTCAATTAACAGGTGTGCCTTGTTAAAAGTTAATTTGTGTCTTTGTGAGAAGCAAAGTAGGTGAACGGATGATGTGTGGTTCCCACCGTGAAGCATGGAGGAGGAGGTGTGATGGTGTGGGGGTGCTTTGCTGGTGACACTGTCTGTGATTTATTTAGAACACTGAACCAGCATGGCTACCACAGAATTGTGGGAACTCCTTCAAGACTGTTGGAAAAGCATTCCTCATGAAGCTGGTTGAGAGAATGCCAAGAGTGTGCAAAGCTGTCATCAAGGCAAAATGTGGCTACTTTGAAGAATCTCAAATATAAAATATATTTTGATTTGTTTAACACTTATTTGGTTATTACATGATTCCGTATGTGTTATTTCATAGTTTTGATGTCTTCCCTATTATTCTACAATGTAGGAAATTGTAAAAATAAAGAAAAACCCTTGAATGTGTATGTGTGTCCAAACTTTTGACTGGTACTGTATATCAAATACATGTAAAAGAAATACTGGCCATTGTTGGCACTAGCTGCCTGCACTGTAAATCTGTAACAGTTTACTAACCACTGTGCTTCCAGTAATGTACTGTACATTTTAAAATACAGCATGTTGCTGTAGTCTGGTGTTACAGTAATATGTTGTACATTTGTGTTTCAGTAAAAGTCCTGGAAATCTACAGTAATTTACTGACTTCTGTGCTGCCAGTAATTTGCTGTGGAAATTACTGGACATTTCTTACAGTGCAGCTGAATTGGATCTCTGACCTGAGAGATGATGACAGCTCCGCTCGGCCTGGTCTGGTCAGTACAAGAGATGTGATCTGATGTCCACCATGGAAGTGGACGACAGGACATGCAATTTAAGAATGGAAGAGCCGTGGCCTCAGATGGTCTAGCGATCTAAGCCGCTGCCTCCAGATCACATATAACGCTGCAGCATGGGTTGTAATCCTGCCGACTGCTTTCTGCCTCTGCAGCTTCCGTCAGGTTCAGTCAAGCGTTTGAACCTGCTGTAGCAACAAGCAAGCCACCGTGTCCACTCAAACAGGTCTACTGGGTCTGGCCTTTTGTAAGTAGAAATTCGTTTTCAGTTTATGCCAAGCTGAAGTTTCACCTACACTCTTAGAAAAAAAATATCAAAATAGGTTATTCAGCTGTCCCCATAGGTGAACCCTTTTTGGTTTCAGGTAGAATCCTTTTGGGTTCAATTTAGAACCCTCTGTGGAATGGGTTCTACATGGAACCCAAAGAGGTTTTATCTGGAACCAAAAACAGTTTTCCTATTTATTTAACCAGCTACGTTGACTGAGAAAACATTCTCATTTACAGCAACAACCTGGGGAATAGTTACAAGGAAGAGGAGGGGGGATGAATGAGCCAATTAGAAGCTGGGGATGAATAGGTGGCCATGATGGTATGAGAGCAAGATTGGGAATTTGGCCAGGACACCAGGGTTAACCTCTTAAGGATTGGACCCTTTTTTGTAACTGCCTGTAGCTCAGGACCTAAAGCAAGGATATGCATATTCTTGATACCATTTGAAAGGAAACACGTTGAAGTGTGTGGAAATATGAAATTAATGTAGGATAATATAACACATTAGATCTGGTAAAAGATAATACAAACAAAAAAACATGCGTTTTCTGTTTTATTTTTTAAATCTTTGAAATGCAAGAGAAAGGCCACAATATAATATTGCAGTATAGGCGCAATTTAGATTTTGACCACTAGATGGCAGCAGTGTGTGGGCAAAGATTCAGATTGATCCAGTGATGCATTGTAATACTGGACTATTTTGTATCAAGTCTGCCCAAAAATGCCGAATTGGTCAATTTATACATTTTCAAGTACATAACTATAGAGAACATACAAAAATGATATGGTAACACAAAATGTAAATTTACACACTCCCAGGAATATCATACATGATGGATCATTAGCTTATACACTAACTTTCACATATCTAGATGGCCGGGCGGGGTGGGCGTGGAGCCAGAGACAGCAAGGGTTCAAACTGTAGAACCCAGTTCCTACATTTGAATATAAAAATGGATTTTATCAAACAAAACTATGCTACATTTTATCTCTGGGACCCTCAGGATGACAAATCAGAGCAAGATCACTGAATGTAAGTACATGTCACGTTCGCTTACAGATGGGACGGACCAAGGCGCAGCGTGATATGCATACATGTTTATTGAATATCATACACAACGACAAAATAACAAACGAAACGTGAAGTCCAACATACCATACCATACCATACCATACCATACCATACCATACCATACCATACCATACCATACCATACCATACCATACCATACCATACCATACCATACCATACCATACCATACCATACGACGGAACAAGATCCCACAACCCCCTAGTGCCAATAGGCTACCTAAGTATGGTCCCCAATCAGAGACAACGAGCGACAGCTGCCTCTGATTGGGAACCACACCGGCCAACATAGATCTAGACGATCTAGATCTAAACCTAGAAAACACAACATGGACAAACACAGCAAGGAAAATACACACCCTGACTCAACATACAAGCGTCCTCTGAGTCAGGGCATGACAGTACATTGTTTACCTTCAGAGGTGAATGTATCAAACCAGTTGCCTCAAACAATAATATGGCATTTTTTAACTGTGATAGCTACTGTTAATTGAACAGTGCAGTTAAATTAGCAAGGATTTAAGCTTTCTGCCCATATAAGACATGTATATGTCCTGGAAAGTTTGCTGTTACTTACAACAGTCATGCTAATCACATTAGCACACGTTAGCTCAACCGTCCTGTATACGGGACAACAATCCCGTACCGCTTCTTAGACATGCTTTCAATGAGAATGACAGATCTATAACTTACATTGCTATGTTAATTTGTTTGGGTCGCCCAAAAAGTCACATATTGCAGCTGTAACGCTACCACTAGAGGGAGACATTCGAACTGTTAGCTGCAGGTGTGTGCCTCATGCGTTGGAAGAAGAGAAGCAGGAAGAGAACCCTAGTGGAAACATTTTAATTGTCCGTGTCTCCTTATTAATCTTGTTTTCAGGTTTGTAAACATTTATAAGCATGGTTTTGTTTTTGAAATCTAGAGATAACATATTTATCTAAACTGTGATGAGTTTTCTTGTCATTTTGATGTATAATATCAATTTAAGGGTTTAGACCGAGTGAAAAACGAGTGAGATTGGGGGTGCCGTAAGAGTTATGTAAGATACTCTTCAAAGAGGTAGGGTTTCAGACGTTTTCAGAAGATGGGCAGGGACTCCGCTGTCTTGAATTTAGTGGAAGCTTGTTCCACCATTGGAGTGCCAGGACAGAGAAGAGCTTTGACTGAGTGGGAGCTGCCCTCACATAGGGGTGGGAGGGCCAAGAGACCAGAGGTGGTGGAATGGAGTGCTTGGTTTGGGATGTACGGTTTGAACATAGCCTGAAGGGAAGTTCCCCTTGCTGCTCCGTAGGCAAGCACCAGGGTCTTGAAGATGATGCGAGCTTCGACTAGAAGCCAGTGGAGTGTGCGGAGGAGCGGGATGACATGGGAGAACTTAGGAAGGTTGAACACCAGGCGGGCTGCGGAGTTCTGGATAAGTTGCAGGAGTTTGATGGCACAAGCAGGGAGCCCAGCCAAAAGAGTGTTGCAGTAATGTAGATGGGAGGTGACAATTGCATGGAATAGGACCTGTGCCGCTTCCTGTGGTCGTACTCTATGGACGTTGTAGAGCATGAACCTGCAGGAGCGAGTCACTGCTTTGATTTTTGCAGAGAACGACAGTGTGTTGTCCAGTCTCACCTAATTTGTTTGCACTCTGGGAGGGGGACACTGTGGAGTTGTCAACCGTGATGGAGAGGTCTTGAAGCGGGCAGGCCTTCCCCGGGAGGAATAGCAGCTCTGTTGTCGAGGTTAAGCTTGATGTGGTGGGCCAACATCCAAACTGAGATGTCAGCCAGAGATGCGTGTCGCCACCTGGGTGTTGTTGTTGTTGAATGTTTTTTTATCGTATTTGGAATAACTGGTAGAACATACACTTTATGACACTGTCAAGAAGCATTATGACCATCGTAATCAAATAAGCCAGATAGGCCTATCACAAACATTTCCTTATGTCAGTCATCAATCACAAGTCCTGTCCTGCTCCTGTAATCTGCTCCTGGATTCATCCCAGTCATCAGAAACAGAGCTTTGGGGTAGGTACATGTCTGACATCAATGTACAGTGGGGAGAACAAGTATTTGATACACTGCCGATTTTGCAGGTTTTCCTACTTACAAAGCATGTAGAGGTCTGTAATTGTTATCATAGGTACACTTCAACTGTGAGAGACGGAATCTAAAATCCAGAAAATCACATTGTATGATTTTTAAGTAATTAATTTGCATTTTATTGCATGACATAAGTATTTGATACATCAGAAAAGCAGAACTTAATATTTGGTACAGAAACCTTTGTTTGCAATTACAGAGATCATATGTTTCCTGTAGGTCTTGACCAGGTTTGCACACACTGCAGCAGAGATTTTGTCCCACTCCTCCATACAGACCTTCTCCAGATCCTTCAGGTTTCGGGGCTGTCGCTGGGCAATACGGACTTTCAGCTCCCTCCAAAGATTTTCTAATGGGTTCAGGTCTGTAGACTGGCTAGGCCACTCCAGGACCTTGAGATGCTTCTTACGGAGCCACTCCTTAATTGCCCTAGCCGTGTGTTTCGGGTCATTGTCATGCTGGAAGAACCAGCCACGACCCATCTTCAATGCTCTTACTGAGGGAAGGAGGTTGTTGGCCAAGATCTTGCGATATATGGCCCCATCCATCCTCCCCTCAATACGGTGCAGTCGTCCTGTCCCCTTTGCAGAAAAGCATCCCCAAAGAATGATGTTTCCACCTCCATGCTTCACGGTTGGGATGGTGTTCTTGGGGTTGTACTCATCCTTCTTCTTCCTCCAAACACGGCGAGTGGAGTTTAGACCAAAAAGCTCTATTTTTGTCTCATCTGACCACATGACCTTCTCCCATTCCTCCTCTGGATCATCCAGATGGTCATTGGCAAACTTCAGACGGGCCTGGACATGCGCTGGCTTGAGCAGGGGGACCTTGCGTGCGCTGCAGGATTTTAATCCATGATGGCGTAGTGTGTTACTAATGGTTTTCTTTGAAACTGTGGTCCCAGCTCTTTTCAGGTCATTGACCAGGTCCTGCTGTGTAGTTCTGGGCTGATCCCTCATCTTCCTCACGAGGTGAGATCTTGCATGGAGCCCCAGACCGAGGGTGATTGACCATCATCTTGAACATCTTCCATTTCCGAATAATTGTGCCAACAGTTGTTGCCTTCTCACCAAGCTGCTTGCCTATTGTCCTGTAGCCCATCCCAGCCTTGTGCAGGTCTACAATTTTATCCCTGATGTCCTTACACAGCTCTCTGGTCTTGGCCATTGTGGAGAGGTTGGAGTCTGTTTGATTGAGTGTGTGGACAGGTGTCTTTTATACAGGTAACGAGTTCAAACAGGTGCAGTTAATATAGGTAATGAGTGGAGAACAGGAGGGCTTCTTAAAGAAAAACTAACAGGTCTGTGAGAGCCGGAATTCTTACTGGTTGGTAGGTGAGCAAATACTTATGTCATGCAATAAAATGCAAATTAATTACTTAAAAATCATACAATGTGATTTTCTGGATTTTTGTTTTAGATTCAGTCTCTCACAGTTGAACTGTACCTATGATAAAAATTACAGACCTCTACATGCTTTGTAAGTAGGAAAACCTGCAAAATTGGCAGTGTATCAAATACTTGTTCTCCCCACTGTATGTGCAATTTCAATGATAATAAAAAACTTTTTAATGCTGTACTGTATAACATAACCATACTGTGTACAAGTAGGCCATGGTGTAATGGAATGGTTTGCCTTGTGTGGTAGGTTTTGTGGATTTGACACTTTTATGTAGGTGTCATAAAAAGCCATAAAATAACGCAATATTTGTCACAACAGGTCTAAATATATGTGTCATGACAGGGTTTTGACCATATTATGATAGTGTTTTGACCATATTATGACATGGTATGACAAGTTATGTCAGCTGTTATGACATATTATGACATAGTTATGACTGTGTCATAACATGTTATGACGCTATGTATCAAATAAAGTGTTACCGTTAAAAATGACTACAACGTGTAAATAGGATTTTAGTAATAAAGTCAGTTTCGTCTAATACAGAGTTTGGAACTTGAAGGTTGGGTTTGGATTACAATTAAGTCAATAATTCATGGCCCCATTTTGCAAAGCTCCAGGTACTAATCACCCCTCCGCCCACTTCGCTTCCCTTCATTGAATGGGGCTCTGTTGTTTCATTGCCCCTAACACATTCAAAGGATCACGGCCGTTTGAGACTGAAAAGCCCTACACGGATTGACCATGCCTCTCCGGTTCGACAATACATGCTTCCAGCAGGATGCACAGCAAACTATGGTTTGCATACCCTGCCGAAGGACCCTAGCTAGCTAGCTGGCTAACCTTAGCCTACCTTAATACAACTTGGATTTGGCTTGGAAACACGATAACATTTCAAAAGAAGGCAAATAATTAGTAGGAAAACCTTTTGTCATGATTGTGATGTTGCCAGATGGATTTTAGATGCAGTATAACTTTAGCCAGCTAACTAAGTTTGAGGGGACCACTGTATTTTAGCTAGCTAACATTAGCATTGTAAGCTATATTCTATGAACTTTGATAGCAACAGTAATAGCAACATTGCCATCTCTCTGAAGTAAATTTCACGACAACTTAATATGGCAAAGTTGTTTCCTACTAATTATTTGTCTAATTTAGCAATGTCATCGTATTTCCATGCCACTATAAGTTAGCGTAATTTAGATGAAACAGTCACATTAGCATCAGAGGTACAACCCATGTCTAGGTCACAAATAAATATTGGATGCAGCTATGGTGGTATTAGCTAACACTTGTCTGACTACAACACTGTACTAACTAGCATCAACAAAAAAAACACACCATCCCAGGACCATAGCAAAACATGTCACAGTTGATTGCATAGTGTAAAGGCGTCACCGGCCTGAATAAAATCCAATCTGGAGCCAGTCAGTCTACATCTGAAAAGCATAGATTTAGCTTCCAAATGAGATTATGTTATTTATCGAGCTATGTTTATAATTGACAATAGTTTACCCTATTTTTTTGTTAGACAAAGTGCACAGTTCGGTGCCAGACTGATCCACTGGTCATGAACTGATGCTGGGACCTACCATAAGGAGCAAAGATGGGTATCAATGTAATTGCAATGGTTTAGCGACCTCCAAAAATAATTGTATTCACGGTTCACTTGCTATTTTCACAGCTTGTCCGGCAGATCAAATCAAATCAAATCAAATGTTATTGGCCACATGCGCCAAATACAACAGGTGCAGACATTACAGTGAAATGCTTACTTACAGCCCTTAACCAACAGTGCATTTATATTTTTTATAAAGAAGTAAAATAAAACAACAACAAAAAAGTGTTGAGAAAAAAAGAGCAGAAGTAAAATAAAATACCAGTAGGGAGGCTATATATACAAGGGGGTACCAGTGCAGAGTCAATGTGCGGGGGCACCGGCTAGTTGAGGTAGTTGAAGTAATATGTACATGTGGGTAGAGTTAAAGTTATTATGCATAAATAATTAACAGAGTAGCTGCAGCGTAAAAAGATGGGGTGGGGGTGGGTGGGGGTGGGGGGGGGGGCAGTGCAAATAGTCCGGGTAGCCATAATTAGTTATCAATTCTTGGGCCGACTCTTTTCTCTGTGTATATCAATGATGTCGCTATTGCTGCTGGTGACTCTCAGATCCACCTCTACGCAGACGACACCATTTTGTATACATCTGGCCCTTCATTAGACACTGTGTTAACAAACCTCCAAACGAGCTTCAATGCCATACAACACTCCTTCAGTAGCCTCCAACTGCTCTTAAACACTAGTAAAACTAAATGCATGCTCTTCAACCGAACGCTGCTGGCACCCGCCCACCCGACTAGAATCACCACTCTCGACGGGTCTGACCTAGAGTATGTGGACAACTACAAATACCTAGGTGTCTGGTTAGACTGTAAACTCTCCTTCCAGACTCACATTAAGAATCTCCAATCCAAAGTTAAATCTAGAATCGGCTTCCTATTTCGCAAACAAAGCCTCCTTCACTCATGCTGCCAAACATGCCCTCGTAAAACTGACTATCCTACCGATCCTTGACTTCGCGATGTCATTTACAAAATAGCCTCCAACACTCTACTCAGCAAATTGGATGTAGTCTATCACAGTGCCATCCGTTTTGTCTCCAAAGCCCCATACACTACCCACCACTGTGACCTGTACGCTCTTGTTGGCTGGGTCCTCACTACATGTTCGTCGTCAAACCCCACTGGCTCCAGGCCATCTATAAATCACTGCTAGGCAAATCCCCGCCTTATCTTAGCTCATTGGTCACCATAGCAGCACCCACCCGTAGTCTGCGCTCCAGCAGGTATATCTCACTGGTCATTCCCAAAGCCAACACCTCCTTTGGCCGCCATTCCTTCCAGTTCTCTGCTGCCAATGACTGGAACGAATTGCAAAATTCTCTGAAGCTGGAGACTCTTATCTCCCTCACTAACTTTAAGCATCAGTTGTCAGAGCACCTTACCGATCACTGCACCTGTACACAGCCCATCTGAAATTAGCCCACCCAACATACTCATCCCTATATTGTTATTTATTTTGCTCTTTTGCACCCCAGTATCTCTATTTGCACATAATATCTTGCACATCTAGCATTCCAGTGTTAATACTAATTGTAATTATTTTGCACTATAGCCTATTTATTGCCTTACCTCCATAACTTGCTACATTTGCACACACTGTATATTTTCTGTTGTATTTTTTTGACTTTATGTTTTTTTTACCCCATATGTAACTCTGTGTTGTTGTTTTTATCGCACTGCTTTGCTTTATCTTGGCCAGGTCGCAGTTGTAAATGAGAACTTGTTCTCAACTGGCTTACCTGGTTAAATAAAGGTGAAATAAATTAAATTAAATAAAAAATGGGGCTCTGGCAAAGACCTCACCTCCAGCCTCACCTCTTGCCTGCTCACCAACGGTCGTCGATGGGGAGATCAGAATTAGGTAGGTTTAGTCTGACCTGTTCAAACTTAAACATAGTATAAAGTGCATTCAGAAAGTATTCAGACCCCTTGACTTTTTTCACATTTTGTTACTTACACAGCCTTGTTCTAAAATTGATTAAATTGTTTAAAAAATCATAAATCTACACACAATACCCCATAATGACAAAGCGAAAACAGGTTTTTCGAAAAGTTTACAAATTTCTAATAAAAAAACATACAGAAATTCCTTACTTACTCTCAGACCATGAGAAACAAGATTCTCTAGTTTCATGAAACCAAGATTGAACTCTTTGGCCTGAATGCCAAGCGTCATGTCTGGAGGAAACCTGACACCATCCCTACAGTGAAGCATGGTGGTGGCTGTATCATGCTTTGGGGATGTTTTTCAGCAGCAGGGACTGGGAGAATAGTCAGGATCGAGGGAAAGATTAACAGAGCAAAGTACAGAGAGATCGTTGATGAAAACCTACTCCAGAGCGCTCTGGACCTCAGACTGGGGCGAAGGTTCACCTTCCAACAGGACAATGACCCTAAGCACACAGCCAAGACAACGCAGGAGTGGCTTCGGGACAAGTCTCTGAATGTCCTTGAGTGGCCCAGCCAGAGCCCGGACTTGAACCCAATCGAACATCTCTGGAGAGACCTGAAAATAGCTGTGTAGCGACGCTCCACATCCAACCTTACGGAGTTTGAGAGGATCTGCAGAGAGGAATGGGAGAAACTCCCCAAATACAGGTGTGCCAAGTTTGTAGCGTCATACCCAAGAGGACTCAAGGCTGTAATCGCTGCCAAAGGTGCTTCAACTGAGTAAAGGGTCTGAATACTTATGTAAATTGTGAAATCAGTTTCTTATTTTTAATACATTTTCTAAATTTTCTAAAAACCTGTTTTTGCTTTGTCATTATGGAGTATTGTGTGTAGATTGATGAGGGGGGGAAAACAATTTAATCCATTTTAGAATAAGGCTGTAACATAACAAAATGTAGAAAAAGTCAAGGGGTCTGAATACTTTCCGTATGCACTGTATGTTTGTTTGTCAGATATCACCTATCCTAACTGCCATTGGTAATAGAAAATTGACTGTGTGTATGTGTTCACAGATGCATTTATGGAGAAAGCACTTGGAGACTTGCAAGATGAGGTGTTGGAGTCCCGATAGACAGACAGGCTTAATTCTGACATCTCTGAATAGAGAGAGACCTGGCACTCAACACATCCACACTGTTTGACTAACAAAATCTGGAAAAGGTCAAGGGATCTGAATACTCAACATGCCCCCAAATTAAAATAGTTAGTTTTGATATTTTAACCTGTGTGTCAAGATCGTGTCTGATATGGATGGACATCATGCGGGCGATGGTGTAAGCGGACGAAGGCGCTTAGCCGATATAGTCAGCATGTAAGTTATGTTCATGACAACCCTATGTTGGAATTTACACAGAACATTTAACTGAAGTGTGACTGAAACAAAGGGGAAGGAAAATTAGGAAACACTGGGGAGAGAAGCTGACTAACACTGCTATATTTAGAGCATCCCATCTATTTCGAGGCAGGGTAGGTTTCGATACAGTAAGTAGCAGATCTTTTGTCGGGAGTCAGCACCCCTGCTTGGGATCACAGAGATTAGAGGAGATGCCAAGAATGTGGACCTGGGCTCTGACGCAAGCACACGTCAGTATTACTAACACATCTCATCCATCCACCACACTGTCAGGTGCACACACACATGCGCGAGTGCACACTCCTGTCCTATAGAGCCACAACTGAGAAGGCTTCTAGTGTGCACACACACATACACGCACACACACACATACACACTTGCCCTAGAGCCACAACTGAGTAGGCTGAGTAGGCTTCCAATTGACACACACACACACACTCCTGCCCTAGAGCCACAACTGAGGCTTCCAATGGATACACACACACATTCTCCTACTCCCTCATGGCCTCAGAGAGACACATCTCAGAGTAAGGGACTTCACGTTAGTGTATTTCAGCACCACCTGTGTGTGGACTGCACTCCAGGGTCAATGAGCACACACATTAGCACACACATTAGCACAATCACACAAGGGTATCATTCATCGAGTATCATGCCAGCCCATTGTGATGGCGAGCAGTGGCAGTGGACTATTGTGTATGGACTTATGATGCCCACTTCATCAGCGAAGTTAAGTGTCACTTGACAGCGTGGCTTGAGTGTTTTTTTGTTGTTGATGCAGCTGTGTTGTATTGTCAACTCACTCTGTTGCACGCAGACCTATTGCCAAAGCTGAAGTATTTGTATGAATAATCAAACCAGTGTTTTTCTAAATCAGAAGCGCCTGCTCTTATCTGCATTTGTAGCTTGTAGATTGTAGGACGTTTTCTCTTGCATCTTCACTATAAGAAAAATATTATTTTAGTGCAGGCAACTGTAATTTGTTACGGCTTTGTTAATTACTCAAATCTGATTGGCCAAGAGGGTGTGTATTCATTTTGAATAGCCACATGGTTACAAAAGCTAATGCACAGTTTTAGTACTTCCAACACAAAAATGCATTACTGCTCCATAACTGGCAGCAAAGTAACAGATAACGTTGGTAAGTACGTAGCAATGATAATAGCTTTCCTCTCAAGGGAATATGTTTCTCACCCCAGTCTCATGAGCTACATGTTTTGGCAGCCAGCTACTTCTTACTTCAACCACACCAAATAACAAACCTTGCTACTGACCGTAGCAACTGGAGGAAGCTTGTGGTTGACTGTTCTGCAGCCAAACGATGATGATGACTTCTTACTGAAAATAATGCACATTCTTTTTTAAGTGTAAGTAGAAAGCATGAGCAGAGTAATCATGGACGAATTGTGCAGGTAGTTCAATGAAAATGAACCATGACCATTGTTGATTATCCTTTACTTACCATACTCTTTAAAGGAGTGGGACATATTTTTGGTTTATTGGATAGAGATAGAGAGGAAATAGTGTGCTGAAGTAGCAGTGGGCAGGATTCGACCTATGCTGCAATGGCATACTGTAACTCTGGTGTATAGTCTCGTTCTTTATATTTCCTTTAATATTTCCAAGGCAATATGTAGACAATTGGAACTTCTGCAGGTTCTACTGCCACAGCAGAATATTATTATCCACAGGACACTGCACTACTGATCTTGGGCTCTGCTGCCACAGAGAGGAAGTGTGTATGTGTGTGTGTCTGTCTGTGTGCGTGTGTGCGTGCATGCAAGTGTTTGTGTGGAAAGACAGAGAGAAAAAGAGTAAGGCCGTTTCTCATTTGGGAACAAGTCTGTCCTCCCTCCTCCATCCTCCTTGACCTGGAAACTGATAAGTGGTCGAGGATATGTCAATTCGTTAGTAGGAGAACGGAAGATTATCCTCCCCTCCTCGATAGCCACCTTTCATCGAGGATAGTCATGTGTATCCTACCTGAGTCCTTTGCGGAAGCAATAGCTTCTCATTCTGGGGTCCATGCAAAACATAAACATGACATAATACAGAACATGTATTGCTGAAGCAGCAGCTACTCTTCCTGGGGTCCACACAAAACCATAAAACATGACATAATACAGAACATCAATAGACAAGAACATATCCTTGGTGGTACCACATACTTTGATGGTCCATCTGTAGATGCTCAACAGACTATAATTATAATTTACACAAACCAACATATCTTTTCTCTCTTTGTATATTTTATCCTTAATCTAATATCCAGGAGTGTCATTCCCATTGAAATTGAGTGGGCACAGAACTATGTCGTCTTTATCCATTTATACACTGAAAATATAGAAGATATTGTATTTCACGCATCATTTATTTGAAGATTCTCGAATAGGCCTTCAGTGCCCTCTCCAAAAAATTAGGTGCATAACATCTCTTTGTCTAGCATATCTTAGTCAGGTTGTTATTGGAGGTTTTCATATGACTAACCTGGCTACAGAATGGTTAAATAGACCAAAATAGATTTCTTTAGTGACGCAATAATAGTCATCCATGTGCATGAGTGTAGAAGGACATCTGCGCGGGCAGCTCACCCAGAAAGCTGATGGATCCCGCAGATTCCGATTGACAAAGAGATAGATCAATGACAGATCACAGAGACCTGTCACAGTGATAAGTTAATGTAGATACTACACCGAAGTGTGAGGCATCACTTGTATCCTTTTGAAGAAAACAAGATTAGGACAAACCCCAAAAACCATCAAAAACATCCTGAGAAAAATGTTCATGTGAAAAGCATTCAGCCAGCATCTGAGTCACAAACCCTGGTTTTGGTTTAACCGTTTACTTGGTTTAACCATTTATTGGTGTTAAACATTGACAAAGGCAGTGCAGCAATTGAGAGAAAATACTGTAGTTGCAGTGGGGCTTGAGCCAGCAACACTCAGTTACAAGGCAATAAGACTCCTGTGCAATATAGGTCTAGACGTACACTGAGTATACAAAACAATAAGAACACCTTCTCTTTCCATGACATAGACTGACCAGGTGAATCCAGTTGAAAGCTATGATCCCTTATTGATGTCACTTGTTAAATCCACTTCAATCAGTGTAGATGGAGGGTAGGATACACGTAAAAAAAATATTTTTAAGCCTTGAGACAATTGAAACATGTATTGTGTATATGTGCCATTCAGAGGGTGAATGGGCAAGACAAAAGATTTAAGTGCCTTTGAACGTGGTATGGTAGTAGGCGCCAGGCGCACCGGTTTGTGTCAAGAATTGCAACGCTGCTGGGGTTTTCTCGCTCAGCAGTTTCCCGTGTGCTATTAAGAATGGTCCACCACCCAAAGGACATCCAGCCAACTTGACACAACTGTGGGAATCATTGGAGTCAACATGGTCCAGCATCCCTGTGGAACACTTTCGACACCTTGTAGTCCATGCCCGGACGATTTGAGGCTGTTCTGAGGGCAAAAGGGGGGGTGCAACTCAGTATTAGGAAGGTGTTCCTAATGTTTGGTATACTCAGTGTATAAGCCCTGTTTATAGCTGGTTTTAACATGTGTTCTTTGTCCTGATCTTGTCCACATTCTGATTGTGCCCATGTATTTAGACAGGTGTGGACAATTAAAAGACACATCTTCCTGACCAACTCCGGCGGTAGTCAGACACACATTGTGTCTGGATACACTGTAAAGTTGCCATGAATTTGACAGTAACTTACAGGCAGCTAGTGGTAAATTACTGTATTGCATATTGCATTACACTACTGTAATCTAAATACAGTATCAAAGCAAGTATTGTGCAATGACACACAGTACAATACAGAGATAAGTAGACAACATGGACTCAATGATAAATGTAATACAGGCAACATTTTTTAAAGTCCACGTTAAATCAACTTATCTCAAGTCTAAATACTGGCTAGGGAGAATGTTATTTTCTGTGAAATTCCACCTTTATTTTGTCATACCTTCATATCAGAAGACAAATGTTTAGATTAAAGTCAAAAGAAAGGTACTGTTCAGAATTCCCCCAGTTTGAGGCATGGAGGTGGAGAGAGGGCATTCATTGCAGGTGTGCCCTCTAGCAAATTCTATGGTCAAGTACAATGAGGGAAAAAAGTATTTGATCCCCTGCTGATTTTGTACGTTTCCCCACTGAGAAAGAAATGATCAGTCTATAATTTTAATGTTAGGTTTATTTGAACAGTGAGAGACAGAAAAACGCATGTCAAAAATGTTATAAATTGATTTGCATTTTAATGAGAGAAATAAGTATTTGACCCCCTCTCAATCAGAAAGATTTCTGGCTCCCAGGTGTCTTTTATACAGGTAACGAGCTGAGATTAGTGCTCCTAATCTCAGTTTGTTACCTGTATAAAAGACACCTGTCCACAGAAGCAATCAATCAGATTCCAAACTCTCCACCATGGCCAAGACCAAAGAGATCTCCAAGGATGTCAGGGACAAGATTGTAGACCTACACAAGGCTGGAATGGGCTACAAGACCATTGCCAAGCAGCTTGGTGAGAAGGTGACAACAGTTGGTGCGATTATTCGCTAATGGAAGAAACACAAAATAACTGTCAATCTGCCTCGGCCTGGGGCTCCATGCAAGAGCTCACCTCGTGGAGTTGTAATAATCATGAGAACGTTGAGGAATCAGCCCAGAACTACACGGGAGGATCTTGTCAATGATCTCAAGGCAGCTGGGACCAAAGTCACCAAGAAAACAATTGGTAACACACTACGCCGTGAACGACTGAAATCCTGTAGCGCCCGCAAGGTCCCCCTGCTCAAGAAATCACATATACAGGCCCGTCTGAAGTTTGCCAATGAACATCTGAATGATTCAGAGGAGAACTGGGTGAAAGTGTTATGGTCAGATGAGACCAAAATCGAGCTCTTTAGCATCAACTCAACTCGCCGTGTTTGGAGGAGGAGGAATGCTGCCTATGAACCCAAGAATACTCCCGAGTGGCGCAGTGGTCTAAGGAACTGCATCGCAGTGCTAGCTGTGCCACTAGAGATCCTGGTTTGAATCCAGGCTCTGTCGTAGCCAGGCGCGACCGGGATACCCATGGGGCGGAGCACAATTGGCCCAGCGTTTTCCAGGGTAGGAGAGGGAATGGCCGGCAGGGATGTATCTCAGTTGGTAGAGCATTGTGTTTGCAACGCCAGGGTTGTGGGTTCGATTCCCACGGGGGGCCAGTATGAAAAATAAATAAAAATAATAATGTATGCACTCACTAACTGTAAGTCGCTCTGGATAAGAGCGTCTGCTAAATGACTAAAATGTAAATGTAACATCATCCCCACCGTCAAACATGGAGGTGGAAACATTATGCTTTGGGGGTGTTTTTCTGCTAAGGGGACAGGACAACTTCACCGCATCAAAGGGATGATGGACGGGGCCTTGTACCATCAAATCATGGGTGAGAACCTCCTTCCCTCAGCCAGGGCATTGAAAATGGGTCGTGGATGGGTATTCCAGCATGACAATGACCCAAAACACACGGCCAAGGCAACAAAGGAGTGGCTCCAGAAGAAGCACATTATGTTCCTGGAGTGGCCTAGCTAGTCTCCAGACCTTAATTCCATAGAAAATCTGTGGAGGGAGCTGAAGATTTGAGTTGCCAAACGTCAGCCTCGAAACCTTAATGACTTGGAGAAGATCTGCAAAGAGGAGTGGAACAAAATCCCTCCTGAAATGTGTGCAAACCTGGCGGCCAACTACAAGAAACGTCTGAAATCTGTGATTGCCAACAAGGGTTTTGACACCAAGTACTAAGTCATGTTTTGCAGAGGGGTCAAACACTTATTTCCCTCATTAAAATGCAAATCAATTTATAACATTTTTGACATGCGTTTTACTGGATTTTTTTGTTGTTATTCTGTCTCTCACTGTTCAAATAAACCTACCATTAAAATTATAGACTGATCATGTCTTTCTCAGTGGGCAAACATACAAAATCAGCAGGGGATCAAATACTTTTTTCACTCACTGTATAAAAACAAGTTTGCGGGCGTCTCCCCTGTATTCGTGTCCTTCACGAACTCAGACAGGTAAGCGCACACCAAATGCTCAAATGAAAACTATCCAAAACAATCCAAGAAAGTATGCATAAATGGAAATGTGAGTACACTATGTTATCACATTGAAGGAACCAGAAAAGGAATTCACTCAATAAGAACATTTGTTTTGTGTAGGGGCGGCAGGTAGCTTAGTGGTTAAGAGCGTTGAGCCAGTAACCGAAAGGTCGCTGGTTCTATTCCCCGAGCCGACTAGGTGAAAAATCTGCCGATGTGCCCTTGAGCAAGGCACTTAACCCTAATTGCTCCTGTAAGTCGCTCTGGATAAGAGCGTCTGCTAAATGACGTAAATATAAATATAATATATATATAAAATATATATATAAATATGTGTAGTATTTTGGCCGCTAATGCTAATAGTCCCAACTAAAACAGCCATTTTGATTAATTGATCCATTTTCATGATGACACATATTTGTTAATTGACATGTCATTGCACTTTTTTCATGCAAATTAAGGCCTGCTTTTTAGTTAATACTGTTGGGTTGTTTGCCTTCTCGCTTTATGAGTTTTATTTACTGTTTGATCTATACCCCACACGCTATATGCTACAGTGGAGGCTGCTGAGGGGAGGACGGCTCATAATAATGGCTGGAACGGAGCAAATGGAAATCATGTTTTTGATGTATTTGATACCATTCCACTCATTCCGCTCCAGCCATTACCACTAGCTCGTCCTCCCCAATGAAGGTGCCTCCAACCTCCTGCGATATGCTACACTAAATAGCCACTGCCATTTTAGCCTGCTCTAGCTTTGGACTAGCCCAATAATGGACTAAAGGAGCCTGACGTTACTCCTTATTGTCCAAGGACCTTACATATTCTATTTAAAGGCGAATTGGCTCTGGAAGCCAAAACAGACAAAAACTCCATCTAAATGTGAATCGATTTTAAATTGTGGTATGGTTCTAGAAACATAAATCCCTGTACTTTCATATGACATCAAAATAATTTCACAAATGCAAAGTACACTGTTTTAACCGGTTTTAACACAGTTGCAGCTGGAAGTATTTTTCAGTGACAACACGTTTGTGGTGTCCGTCTTCCGTTTACACACAGGTGTTCGGAGACGCAGATAGCTAATTAGCACAGGTAGTCCACACTGTCTTGTGATAGTTTTCCGTAAACAAGCGCTGTAACATGGAAATATGGCCGTGTGGGTATCCTAACCCTATAAAAGTGTGTATCAATTTAACATTTTGTTTTAAGACAATTATTTTTCACTGATATGAAAGATAAGGTCCTTATGCTTCCAAAACCGTACCGCAAGCGATGCGTTTGAATGTTCAGACCGAGCGTCAGGGCTCTTAACAAAACTCCCCCATATTGAAGATGCCTTCGACCAATGACTCTGATGTGTAATGTAATGGAACTGAGAGTCATGATCAAGGGATAGCTTTGGCCTACCACACCACATGTTAGTGCATCCCACTTTTCACATTAATATTGTTATCTTGTTGCTATATTTGCATAGCTTAATCACGTATATATGTTTTTTGCATATTGCTATTGATATGTTTAATAATTGTATTCATATAGCGATTTATTATATTATAGCATTTGATAACCAAATTATGCATTCATGTACTATCATTATTGCTTGTTATTATTTGCTACTTCTGTTTTCCTGTAGAAAAACATACCACCGGCTGGCCAATCCTAACTAAAGCCAATCAAGACCAGGATCCCAGACTAACGCCAACTGAACTGCCAACTGTCAATCATATCATCTAACTCAATTCATCTGAATAACCTTCCATGCCATGTACCATCATCTGAATATAAAGACTCAGGTCAGGACATTAGCATAATGGATGACTGGTGGATCGCATTGAGCCCTGGGCTGAAAGTTTGTATGAGTTCTACTGCTAACATTAGCAGCCATTGCCTGTATTTTTGTACATGAATGTGAAATATAATGCTACATTTGTTGATTTTGAAGAATACTATGATAAAATACCTTACAGATCTTTGAACTGTCTTACATTATCAATATAAAAATACAAAAAAACCTGTTAATGTTTTGTTGTCATTTGATGATTAAAAGATAAAGCATTTGACGCTTCAATTATGTATTGAAAAAGTAATTTTGTGCTTTTTTCCTGTGTCCTTTGTTTGAGCATAATACTGTACATTTGACCTTTTGGAATTACCGATGACAAGTTTACAGTGCATTCGGAAGGTATTCAGACCCCTTGACTTTTTCCACATTTTGTTATGTTACAGCCTTATTCTAAAATGGATGAAATTATGTTTTTCCCTCATCAATCTACACACAATCCCCCATAATGACAAAGCAAAAACAAGTATTCAGACCCTTTACTCCGTACTTTGTTGAAGAACCTTTGGCAGCGATTACAGCGTCGAGTCTTTTTGGGTATGATACTACAAGCTTCGCAAACCTGTATTTGGGGAGTTTCTCCCATTCTTCTCTGCAGATCCTATCAAGTTCTGTCAGGCTGGATGGGGAGCATCGCTTTTCAGCTATTTTCAGTTCTCTCCAGAGATGTTCGACCGGGTTCAAGTCCGGGCTCTGGCTGGGCCACTCAAGGACATTCAGAGACTTCCCGAAGCCACGCCTGTGTTGTCTTGGCTGTGTGCATAGGGTCGTTGTCCTGTTGGAAGGCGAACCTTCGCCCCAGTCTGAGGTCCTGAGCACTCTGGAGCAGGTTTTCATCAAGGATCTCTCAGTACTTTGCTCCGTTCATCTTTCCCTCGATCCTAACTAATCTCCCAGTCCCTGCCACCACCATGCTTCAATGTAGGGATGGGTGCCAGGTTTCCTCCAGACGTGACGCTTGGCATTCAGGCCAAAGAGTTCAATTCTGGTTTCTCATGGTCTGAGAGTCCTTTTGGTGCCTTTTGGCAAACTCCAAGCGGGCTGTCATGTGCCTTTTACTGAGGAGTGACTTCCGTCTGGCCACTCTACCATAAAGGCCTGATTGGTGGAGTGCTGCAGAGATGGTTGTCCTTCTGGAAGGTCATCCCATCTCCACAGAGGAACTATGGAGCTCTTTCAGAGTGACCATCAGGTTCTTGGTCACCTCCCTGACCAAGGCTCTTCTCCCCCGATTGCTCAGTTTGGCCGGGTGGCCGACTCTAGAAAGAGTCTTGGTGGTTCCAAACCCGCTTACATTTAAGAATGATGGAGGCCACTGTGTTCTTGGGGACCTTCAATGCTGCATAAATGTTTTGGTACCCTTGCCCAGATCTGTGCCTCGACACATTCCTGTCTCAGAGCTCTACGGACAATTCCTTCGACCTCATGGCTTGGTTTTTGCTCTGACATGCACTGTCAACTGTGGGACCTTATATAGACAGGTTTGTGCCTTTCCAAATCATGTCTAATCAATTGGATTTACCACAGATGGACTCCAATCAAGTTGTAGAAACATCTCAAGGATGATCAATGGAAACAGGATTCACTGAGCTCAATTTCGAGTTTCATAGCAAAGGGTCTGAATACTTATGTAATTAAGATATTTCTGTTTTTCTAAAAACCTGTTTTCTCTTTGTCATTGTGGGGTACTGTGTGAGGATTGATTTGGGAAAAAAACGATTTAATCAATTTTAGAATAAGGCTGTAACATAACAAAATGTGGAAAAAGTCAAGGGTCTGAATACTTTCAAAATGCACTGTATATGTAAAATGCAGGCCCCTTGTGGAAATAGACGAATTGCATCATCACTAAGCCTAATTCCAAACAACTCTCCCCCTCCACCACCCCTTACATTAGATTACAGTACCAGTAATGGTACCGTCAATGGATTACAGTAATGGCATTGGTGCAGTAAAACTAAGTTAATGTAAAACAACAGTGGAAAGGATTACAGTAAGAGTATTTGGTAGGCCTACCGTAAAAAGACTACAGTATTACTACATATTTCCTTGCATTCTCTACTGCAGGTAGAATTTTAAAAATAGTTTTTTATCTGTGTTTTTGAATTTGATTGGTTGATTAATCACATGCTACACAAAGATACAAATATATTTTCTAAACTAATCCATTAAATTAGCTAGATTATTTGCACCCTTTACTGAAATTGTTGTTCAAATTTAAATGGTTTAGGTAGTCTCCTCACAATGTCCCTAACCCTGACAGTCATTCTGAATGCAAGTTGCGGGTGAATGAAAATTCCAACTGTTGGATATCCTAACTCTAGCTAGATTCCAATAGGAATTACACATCACTTTGCAAGCCAGTATAATGTGACTTGTAGATAGGGTTGAAAAATACTGGTTCATTCCCAGGTTTTCCAGAAATCCCAGTTGGAATAGTGCTGGAAACAGGAGGGAATAAGCAGGAAATCTGGAATCCTTCCATCAGGATTTCTGGAAAATCTGGGAATTTTGGGAAAGTTACTGGAATTTTGCAACACTACTTGCTGGCCTGATCTAGCCTGTAGACCGTGAGTTTCAGGCCACTATATTTGGATCAAACTAGGCCTCAAAATAAGGCCTGATGAGATATGTAATGTATTGTCATAAAGAGTTTAACCTCTACGGGATCGATATCAATTGACCAATTCGTCACATTTGGGCAGACTTGATACAAAATAGTCCAGTATTGCAATGCTCCACTGAAATTTTGCACACACTCTGCTTCCATCTAGTGGACAAAATCTAAATTGCGCCTATACTGCAATATTATATTGTGGACTTTCTGTTGCATTTCAAAGATGATGGAAAAAAAAAATGTATAGAAAACGCGTTTTTTTGTTTGTATTATCTTTTATCAGATCTAATGTGTTATATATCTCCTACATTCATTTCACATTTCCACAAACTTCAAAGTGTTTCCTCCAAGTCTCCGACCACTACTTTGTATCCTTTTCTCTCTCGCTCTCCTCCAACACTACTCACTCTGCCCCTACTCAGATGGTAATGTGCCGTCGTAACCTTCGCTCTCTCTCTCCCGCTACTCTCTCCTCTTCCATCCTATCATCTCGTCCCTCTGCTAAATCCTTCTCCCTCCGATCTCCTGATTCTACCTCCTCAACCCTCCTCTCCTCCTTTTCTGCATCTTTTGACTCTCTATGTCCCCTATCCTCCCGGCCGGCTCGGTCCTCCCCTCCTGCTCCGTGGCTTGATGACCCATTGCGAGCTCACAGAACAGGGCTCCGGGCAGCCGAGCGGAAATGGAGGAAAACTAGACTCCCTGCGGACCTGTCATCTTTTCACTCCCTCCTCTCTCTACCATATGCTTTGACTTCTTTCTCCCCTCTCTCTCCTGATGAAATCTTGCGACTTGTGACGGTCGGCCGCCCAACAACCTGCCCGCTTGACCCTATCCCCTCCTCTCTTCTCCAGACCATTTCCGGAGACGTTCTCCCTTACCTCACCACGCTCATCAACTCATCCTTGACCGCTGGCCATGTCCCTACCGTCTTCAAGAGAGCGAGAGTTACACCCCTCCTCAAAAAACCTACACTCGATCCCTCCGATGTCAACAACTACAGACCAGTATCCCTTCTTTCTTTTCTCTCCAAAACTCTTGAGCGTGCCGTCTCTAGCCAACTATCCTGTTATCTCTCTCAGAATTACCTTCTTGATCCAAACCAGTCAGGTTTCAAGACTGGTCATTCAACTGAGACCGCTCTTCTCTATGTCACGGAGGCTCTCCGCACTTCTAAAGCTAACTCTCTCTCCTCTGCTCTTATCCTTCTAGACCCATCTGCTGCCTTTGATACTGTGAACCATCAGATCCTCCTCTCCACCCTCTCCGAGTTTGGCATCTCCGGCGCAGGTTGCTCCTACCAGGTGGCGTGGCGAGAATCTGTCTCCGCACTACGTGCTCTCACCACTGGTGTCCCCCAGGGCTTAGTTCTAGACTCTCTCCTATTCCCTCTATACACCAAGTCACTTGGCTCTGTCATATCCTCACATGGTCTCTCCTATCATAGCTACGCAGACGACACACAATTAATTTTCTCCTTTCCCCCTTCTGATAACCAGGTGGCGAATCGCATCTCTGCATGTCTGGCAGACATATCAGTGTGGATGTCGGATCACCACCTCAAGCTGAACCTTGGCAAGACGGAGCAGCTCTTCCTTCCGGGGAAGGACTGCCCGCTCCATGATCTCGCCATCACGGTTGACAACTCCATTGTGTCCTCCTCCCAGAGTGCAAAGAACCTTGGCGTGACCCTGGACAACACCCTGTCGTTCTCTGCTAACATCAAAGCGATGACCCGATCCTGCAGGTTCTTGCTCTACAACATTCACAGAGTACGACCCTACCTTACACAGAAAGCGGCACAGTTCCTAATCCAGGCACTTGTCATCTCCCGTCTGGATTACTGCAACTCGCTGTTGGCTGGGCTCCCTGCCTGTGCCATTAAACCCCTACAACTTATCCAGAACGCTGCAGCCCGTCTGGTGTTCAACCTTCCCAAGTTCTCTCATGTCACCCCGCTCCTCCGCACACTCCACTGGCTTCCAGTTGAGGCTCGCATCTACTACAAAACCATGGTGCTTGCCTACGGAGCTGTAAGGGGAACGGCACCTCCTTACCTTCAGACCCTACACCCAAACGAGGGCACTACGTTCATCCACCTCTGGCCTGCTAGCCCCCCTACCTCTACGGAAGCACAGTTCCCGCTCAGCCCAGTCAAAACTATTCGCTGCTGTGGCACCCCATTGGTGGAACAAGCTCCCCCACGACGCCAGGACAGCGGAGTCACTGACCACCTTCCGGAGACACTTGAAACCCTACCTCTTTAAAGAATACTTGGAATAGTATAAAAGTAATCCTTCTACCCATCCCTCCCTCACCCCACCCCATAAAAAATAAAAAAAATAAAAATAAACAAGTGGTTCTCCCACTGGCTATCATAAGTTGAATGCACCAATTTGTATGAAATAAAAACTAACAAAAAAAACATGTATGCATTCAGTAACTGTAAGTCGCTCTGGATAAAAGCGTCTGCTAAATGGCATATTATTATTATTATGCATATCCTTGCTTCAGGTCATGAGCTACAGGCAGTTAGATTTCGGTATGTCATTTTTGGGGAAAATTGAAAAAAAGGGTCCAATCCTTAAGAGGTTAATTTGAATGATAACATTCACTTAGGAACTCACTTTGTGAAGCCCACAGGACTTAAAATTAAGGAATTCAACAAGCATGTCTATGTCACTAAAACATACGGTCATGGGTGGTAACTCTACAATTCACTTGAAAGGCAAGGCACTCTGGGAAATATGCAAATTAGGCCTTACAGGAAGAGTATTTGTTACCGTAAAATTACTACAGTAGTATTATTGGTACTGTAAATCAATTATAGTAACAGTATTGGTATACCCTAAAATCGTATACCATAAAAATAGTAACAGTATACCGTTAACATTAACTTACAGGTAATTGGTTGCCAGTAAGTTACTGTAAAAACAACAGGATATTTTTTTACAGTGCAGCTCCAGGCTTTCTCAGTGCTACGCCTCTCTCTATGCATAGAGATGCTGCAATCATTTGAAATGCTTGCCACATCCACTGAAACTACTTATGAGTGAGTGGAAGCGGAAAGCTATAATTTACGGAATAGGTCATAATTTTCACTATTTTCATGTCATCCAGTCGTCACAACGGTACAGAGTGGGCCGACTGCTTTGACTTTCACTGTGATGATGCCGCAACATCCCCATTGGCTGTTTTTTATTTCCACTATCTTTTGAAGTCTCACTGTGAAGCCATTACTGAACACACATTAATGAACACACAATTTACTGATAAGATTTTTATCAAAGGTTTTTATGCTATAAAGCATTTCTGAGAGCATCTCTGTGTGGGATTGAAAGGCACTCTCTCTCGGCCAGGGCAAGAGCCAGAAGAAGAAAAATTCGAAGAATGCTGAAATATTCATAGTTTTAAATTATATATATTTTCACAAAAATAACATTCTCTCTCCCTCAAACAGAAACACTTGCGTTCTATCACCCAGAGCAATCGGAATCTCTGAGCGTATTTCATTTGCTAACAGGATTAGCCCCCTGATATAAGATATAAAGCATATCTAGACATTCAAGCATACAATATTAAGATTTACAGATATTCTGATATCAAGGCATGGAGATATGTCATTTTAGAGGATATCCAGCTGGGCCTCTGCAGAACAGTGTGAATAGACCAAACAGATTTAAATCGAAGATCCCGTGTATCAGTGGAAGGTTAGTGCTAAATGGGATCTTGGGAAGTCCCTACCCTAAACCCTAACCTCTACTCTAACCTTAACCTAACCCTAACCTTAACCCTTACCATTTAAAATATCAACTTCAATGGGGTAGGGACGTCCCAAGGATCCCGGACAGCAAGGACCATCAGTGGAATATTCCACAGTGAGAGCTGTAGCCCTGATAAATAAGCAACAGCTTCTCCTGGTTGTGTGTGTGCCAGCATCAATAAAGAGGAAGGTCAAGAAAGAGGAAGGTTGTGTGGGTGTGCATATTTTGTGTGTGTGTGCGTGTGCGTGTGGGAGGGAGGGATAGAGAGAGAGAAGGTGTTTCCCTTTATCTCTCCCTATCTGTGTGTGTGCGAGTGTGAGTGTGAGTGTGCGAGAGAGAGAGAGAGAGAGAGAGAGAGAGAGAGAGAGAGAGAGAGAGAGAGAGAGAGAGAGAGAGAGAGAGAGAGAGAGAGAGAGAGAGAGAGAGAGAGAGAGAGAGAGAGAGAGAGAGAGAGGTGTTTCTCTTTATCTCTCCCGATCTGTGTGTGTGTGCGTGCGCCTGTGTGGCAGTGTGCTGCATCTCTGTGTGTGCACTGTGCATGTCTTACTATTTTTCTTGGCGTAGGGACACCAACATCAACAGCAGCCTGGATGTGTTTTGCTTAATAAACTGCAGTCACATTTAGAATTTCCACGCTTATGTTTATTGCTTTTTAATACAGCTCTAATAATTTTGCAAGACAGTGCTATGATTGTAATTCACTGCACAGCTGTATAATGTAATGGCCTTGACCCAGCGGTAATTTACTGTATGGAGAGTGGATCTCACGTCGCAAAAATGCAATATTGGTGCACAATTTCTACTTAAAATATCAAAGGGACGCAAAATGTACTCTATTTGTAGAATGACCATACTATTGGGTAAGACATGTCCCAAAACACACCCAAAACAAACAGCAAATTCACCCCACAAGTTTGTAGAGCCGCAAGCTTGATGCAGTCTTTCGGTGCAAGCAATGTGGGACCAAATACTAACCTTTAGACCAGGGTTCTCCAACAGGTAGATCGCGAGCTAGCAGTAGCTCGCAGCCCACCTATGAGTAGCTCGCCAATCAATTTTGAAAGTAAATGCATTTTTTCATGTGTTCCATCACAAACTGTCATAAAAATATAGCTCCAGGCTACTATCCAATCAAAGCCACATTGACATAATCCCACCCCTGGTTAGACACTATTGGCTTAAAACCCCAAACGTAACACAATATCTGCTAATTAATTTCCAGCAATATATGTCTGTTTGGTGCCCGCGTTTGTCTATCACTCTGTATGTAGCCAGTTAGTAATGCTAATGATAACCGTCTTGTGGGTAGACAGAAGAAAGACTTTCCCAAAAAATGTTCTCAATTAAATGTTAACTGCAAAGTAGGCTTACCTGACAGAACTATATCATGATTAGTTTTATCAACCGGGTGACAATGGTTTTGACATGTGCTGCAGCAGTAGGCCTAACAACAGAAACATTGCTAGACCAACACATTCCTCTCTTGCTAGATGGCAATTAAAGGGGAATTACACAAACAAATCTAAATTTGATAGTTTTTTTCCAGACCTCAAAAATGTTATTTAAAGGCCCAGTGCAGTCAACATTTTTCCTGTGTTTTATATCATATTGTACAACAGCTGATGAAACCAACACTGTAAAAGTGTGACAATATTTTCTCAGTGTTATTTCCTTGTAGTTTCTGGTTGAAAATGTTGTTAGAATCTTAATATCACAAACTGAACTAGAGTTATCACCAGTTTTAGAAAGGGATGTCATTTTTTGAATGGTTTTCCCCCGTTGCCCCTCCTCCCAACAGTAGGGCCTGCTCCTCTCCTTCTCCCGACAGTTGAAACTACAGTGCCCAGCTGAAAATCACCCCGATAATTGCTTCAATACTGAACCTAAGCTATACCGAAACTAATTTCACACAAATAACAGATGAAATAAATTAAGTAAACACAACCAAATTAATATTTTTGCTATAGCATATGTGAAATATACTAATTAAACTGTTAGAATGTTGCAGTCAGAATGACTGCTCATTAGCTTGAAGGGCGGTCCCTCAAGGTTCTAGTTTTAATAGACCAATAACTAAGAGAGTTCCAAACCTCTCTGCCAATAACATATTGATATAAAAATGGCTGCATTGGGCCTTTAAGCATGGCCATGGACTCAGAACATCCATTTTCGTTGTTTCTCTATGAATAATTGTATTATTGAGAGTAAAAAACTGAAAAAAAACATCCCAAACAAGGAAACATAAAACAGAGAAAACATAATTCAGAAAAATACTAAATATTGTTTTATGGGGCCCCCTTAGAGTTGTTTATTAACCATTATTTTACCAGGTATATTGACAGAAAACAGATCTCTTGTACACCAAGGACCTGGGGAAGAGTTGCAAGGCAGAGGAGCAGAGAAGTACCTATTTGAAAGAAAAATAATTAGGAACTCGGGACATGTTTTATTTTTTTTAAATAGCTCTCATGCTAGAAAAGGTTGGAGACCCCTGTTTTAATACACTTTAACTGAATTTATCCAAATATTTATGATTTCTTCATAAAGTATCATTATATGAAAATGGTAAAACAGGTACAGTATGTATGAAATTACTCCTGAATAAAACATTTTGAATATTGAATTTGATCTCATATCCAAAATGCGGATTACAGAGCTTCACTCTCCAAATATATATGGTGAGGACTGTAGAACAAATATACCACTTTTCAGACTTGCTTTCAATAAGAATGACAAATCTATAAGTCACATTTTTATGTGAATTCGTCGGGTCGCCCACAAAGTTACTTATTGCGCTTTTAACTGTAAGATTTCCCAGCTTTTCTGACATAAAGGCATTTCAGGTACCTTTGACACTAGTTTCTAGGAAATACTGTTTCTAGGAAGAACCACTGCTACAGTTCCAAGAAGGCCTTAGGAGCGACACATTAAGCACTTAAAGGTCAGTAAGCATACATAATCTTCTTACATGCTGCAAGGAGGATTTAAAGTATGAGGAGCCCAACTTTGCCATATGAATATGCTTCAATCAATCAATCAATCAATTTTATTTTATATAGCCCTTCTTACATCAGCTAATATCTCGAAGTGCTTTACAGAAACCCAGCCTAAAACCCCAAACAGCTAGTAATGCAGGTGTAGAAGCACGGTGGCTAGGAAAAACTCCCTAGAAAGGCCAAAACCTAGGAAGAAACCTAGAGAGGAACCAGGCTATGAGGGGTGGCCAGTCCTCTTCTGGCTGTGTCGGGTGGAGATTATAACAGAACCATGCCAAGATGTTCAAAAATGTTCATAAGTGACAAGCATGGTCAAATAATAATCAGGAATAAATCTCAGTTGGCTTTTCATAGCCGATCATTAAGAGTTGAAAACAGCAGGTCTGGGACAGGTAGGGGTTCCATAACCGCAGGCAGAACAGTTGAAACTGGAATAGCAGCAAGGCCAGGCGGACTGGGGACAGCAAGGAGTCACCACGGCCGGTAGTCCCGACGTATGGGGACAGTTTCAAAGTTAGAGGAAATCAAAAGTTTTTACGGACCAACGACATCTGTTCCGTAGATCCAGTTATATGCAGTAGGAGAAACTGTGATGAAATGAATGAAAAATATTTGCACCATTAGCAAATATGTACTCAGCTCGACTTAAGACTACTTTTGATCCATGAAAACATCTGACGATGATTTGGGTTGAACTGTCCCTTTAAGACATATTCATATGACTAACTTGGGCTCCCAAGATTTCAAATGTGTTGTGGAATCCATTTCACTCCAGTTTAAAATTCTGACGCTTCATTTTTTCTTATAGATGCATTTATTTCCTGCATTTCTTCTGCAGGTGGACTGCATACATTATAATCCAAGGCAATGAACTTGTGACCAAAGTCATCTTGGTGAAATTTTACACTAGACAAGGGGCACCATTTAAAGGTGTTAATCTTGGGTGAAAAGAGTGTGAAACTTTCGCCGGTCTGTCGTATGTGACCTTCTGAGGCGGCGTAGGAATTCCAGTTTAAATCTAAATGCAAATCGCACTTCTCCTTAGCCTAGGACATTTTTTAATGATGCCTCCTTACATTAGGTTGGCTGCACAATATAAAAACAATGGAACAGAAACCAGCCTAGAGAGAAATACATCTCACGAACATTCAAATAAATTCTAAATGCAAAAACGGTGATGGATAACCAATGAGTTGATGAAAAAAAGTATCATTTTTGCGAGAACCGTTGAATCATTTCACCGTATGCTAATAGAATTACGTTTCCCTGCGGCAACTTCTACACCTTCAACAGATGGAGCCCTCTAATACTCATAGTATAACCTAGCATAACTAATTGGGAATGATGTAAAACCAGAGCCGAGCTGTATTCTTATGAATAAGTTAATTACATCCTGTCTCCAAATTAATGGCTGGCTGTAATTAAAAGGGCTTATTTCATCAAAGCTGCTGAGGACCTGCAGATATGAAGTCAGAGACATCACACACACTGGCACAGAAGCCCCACTGGGCATACACTTGTTGAATCAACATTGTTTCCACATACACACACACACACACACACAGAGAGATGTCAGTCATATATACTCAGTGGACAGTTTACGAAACTGGTTCGCTACAGACAGTGAGTCACGTGGCTTGCAATATAAAGCAGGCAGACAGGCATTGAGGCATTCCGTTACTGTTTGATTGAACATTACAATGGGCAAAACGAGTGACCTAAGCAACATTGAGCGTGGTAAGATCACCGGGTTCCACTCCAATCAGCTAAAAACAAGAAGAAGCGACTCCGGTGGGGACGTGATTATCAACACTGGACAATTTATGAGTTGAAAAACATCACCTGGTCCGATGAATCCCGGTTCCTGTTGCATCATGCTGATGGCAGAGTCAGGATTTGGAGTAAGCAGCATGAGTCCATGGCCCCATCCTCTCTGGTGTCAACAGTACAGGGTGGTGGCGGTGGTGTAATGGGGTGGGGAATGTTTTCCTGGCACGTTAGGTCCCTTGATACCAATTGAGCAACGTTTGAATGCCACACCTTGTAGAATCCATGCCCCGAAGAATTGAGGCTGTTCTGGAGGCAAATGGGGGTCCGACCCATACTAGTGTATATGGTAACACACTTTGTGGACCTTCTCTGTGTGATGCAGAATGTATGTATATGTACAGTGTGGAGAACAAGTATTTGATACACCGCCGATTTTACAGGTTTTCCTACTTACAAAGCATGTAGAGGTCTATAATTTTTATCATAGGTACACTTCAACTGTGAGATACGGAATCTAAAACAAAAATCCAGAAAATCACATTGTATGATTTTTAAGTAATTCATTTTACATTTTATTGCATGACATAAGTATTTGATACATCAGAAAAGCAGAACTTAATATTTGGTACAGAAACCTTTGTTTGCAATTACAGATATCATACGTTTCCTGTAGGTCTTGACCAGGTTTGCACACACTGCAGCAGGGATTTTGGCCCACTCCTCCATACAGACCTTCTCCAGATCCTTCAGGTTTCGGGGCTGTCGCTGGGCAATACGGACATTCAGCTCCCTCCAAAGATTTTCTATTGGGTTCAGGTCTGGAGACTGGCTAGGCCACTCCAGGACCTTGAGATGCTTCTTTTGGAGCCACTCCTTAGTTGCCCTGGCTGTGTGTTTCGGGTCGTTGTCATGCTGGAAGACCCAGCCACGACCCATCTTCAATGCTCTTACTGAGAGAAAGAGGTTGTTGGCCAAGATCTTGCGATACATGGCCCCATCCATCCTCCCCTCAATACGGTGCAGTCGTCCTGTCCCCTTTGCAGAAAAGCATCCCCAAAGAATGATGTTTCCACCTCCATGCTTCACGGTTGGGATGGTGTTCTTGGGGTTGTACTCATCCTTCTTCTTCCTCCAAACATGGCGAGTGGAGTTTAGACCAAAAAGCTCTATTTTTGTCTCATCAGACCACATGACCTTCTCCCATTCCTCCTCTGGATCATCCAGATTGGCAAACTTCAGACGAGCCTGAACATGCGCTGGCTTGAGCAGGGGGACCTTGCGTGCGCTGCAGGATTTTAATCCATGACGGCGTAGTGTGTTACTAATGGTTTTCTTTGAGACTGTGGTCCCAGCTCTTTTCAGGTCATTGACCAGGTCCTGCCGTGTAGTTCTGGGCTGATCCCTCACCTTCCTCATGATCATTGATGCCCCACAAGGTGAGATCTTGCATGGAGCCCCAGACCGAGGGTGATTGACCATCATCTTGATCTTCTTCCATTTTCTAATAATTGCGCCAACAGCTGTTGCCTTCTCACCAAGCTGCTTGCCTATTGTCCTGTAGCCCATCCCAGCCTTGTGCAGGTCTACAATTTCATCCCTGATGTCCTTACACTGCTCTCTGGTCTTGGCAATTGTGGAGAGGTTGGAGTCTGTTTGATTGAGTGTGTGGACAGGTGTCTTTTATACAGGTAACGAGTTCAAAAAGGTGCAGTTAATACAGGTAATGAGTGGAGAACAGGAGGGCTTTTTAAAGAAAAACTAACAGGTCTGTGAGAGCCGGAATTCTTACTGGTTGGGAGGTGATCAAATACTTATGTCATGCAATAAAATGCAAATGAATTACTTAAAAATCATACAATGTCATTTTCTGGTCTACCTATGATAGAAATTACAGACCTCTACATGCTTTGTAAGTAGGAAAACCTGCAAAATCGGCAGTGTATCAAAAACTTGTTCTCCCCACTGTATATATGTATTCACCCCATATTGTATCATAACACCAGATAACATTCGTTACTGCTCATGGTTCCTTACAAAAACCTTCATAAATGCATAAAGACCATTTAAGAGGTAATAATGGGTTCATAGTCACTCAGGATAAGGTTTGGATTAATGTAGGCCAGGATCGGAGCTCCCGAGTGGCACAGCGGTCTAAGGCACTGCATATCACTGCTTGAGGCGTCACTACAGACCCCCTGGTTCAATTCCAGGCTGTATCACAACCAGCTGTGATTGGGAGTCCCATAGGGCTGCGCACAATTGGCCCAGAGTCGTCTGGGTTTGGCCGGTGTAGGCCGTCATTGTAAATAAGAATTTGTTCTTAACTGACTTGCCTAGTTAAATAAAATTTAAAAATCTAATTTGAAGTAAGTCAATTTACGAAGTAATCTCAAATTCCAATTCAATAATTGCATTTTTTCAATGATTTCTCAATAAATTGTAAAGGAGAAGCTATTTATTTTAAACATTTTTCATAAAAAAATGTAAATTCAAATCCCTTCCTGAATTTAGTGACTTCAATTTGAAATGATCCCAACTCTGATGCATGAAGGCCACAGGAATAAGTGTACTTCACTTCACTGAAAATAAACAGCAGGACATCCATTATGCAGCTTCACTTCGGCAACATCTTTCTTTTAATGATCTGCACATGCGCAGATGGGCAATATGACGTATCCCCCATAAACCAATAGCACACTATTAATGCTTTCAAAATCCATTGCACTCTAGCGTATTATGATTCAGAAAAGCTCACAGTTACTCATAAACCCATTTGGAAAAGGGTCTATATGAATCATACAAGGATTCTTACTATGGGTACTCCTTAAACAAAACAAAAAAAGTATGTTATAAGAAGTAGGCCATAATCATACACAGGCATCATACAATAACCATATGTTTTAGGTGTTTGTTGTCAAATATATGTGAGAAACACAGGAATTGTATAAGAATCATACATGTTCTCTGTGTTTTCTTATAAGTAGGCCATACTCATATAAGATTGACTTTCATATGGGTGAATTTATAAGACTTACATACTACTACATTCTATCTCTTCTCATAGGCATGAAAACTCCACCTTAAGAGGATGTCATCCAGGAAAAATGTTAACGCCAATCAAAGATGGAATGCCTTGGGTCATAGCATCAATCCCAGATGATATGAGAATGAGAGACGTATGTGAAGCACGCACCATATTTCCAAACCCCAAACATGTTTCAGTTGCCTTTGTTCAAGATGAAGAGAGACAGAGAAATAGAAAGAGAGAGAGCAACATACAGTGAGGGAAAAAAGTATTTGATCCCCTGCTGATTTTGTACGTTTGCCCACTGACAAATAAATGATCAGTCTATAATTTTAATGGTAGGTTTATTTGAACAGTGAGAGACAGAATAACAACCAAAAAATCCAGAAAAATGCAAGTCAAAAATGTTATAAATTGATTTGCATTTTAATGAGGGCAATAAGTATTTGACCCCCTCTCAATCAGAAAGATTTCTGGCTCCCAGGTGTCTTTTATACAGGTAACAAACTGAGATTAGGAGCACACTCTTAAAGGAGTGCTCCTAATCTCAGCTTGTTACCTGTATCAAAGACACCTGTCCACAGAAGCAATCAATCAGATTCCAAACTCTCCACCAAGGCCAAGACCAAAGAGCTCTCCAAGGATGTCAGGGACAAGATTGTAGACCTACACAAGGCTGGAATGGGCTACAAGACCATCGCCAAGCAGCTTGGTGAGAAGGTGACAACAGTTGGTGCGATTATTCGCAAATGGAAGAAACACAAAATAAATGTCAATCTCCCTCGGCCTGGGGCTCCATGCAAGATCTCACCTCGTGGAGTTGCAATGATCATGAGAACGGTGAGGAATCAGCCCAGAACTACACGGGAGGATCTTCTCAATGATCTCAAGGCAGCTGGGACCATAGTCACCAAGAAAACAATTGGTAACACACTACGCCGTGAAGGACTGAAATCCTGCAGCACCCGCAAGGTCCCCCTGCTCAAGAAAGCACATATACAGGCTCGTCTGAAGTTTGCCAATGAACATCTGAATGATTCAGAGGAGAGCTGGGTGAAAGTGTTGTGGTCAGATGAGACCAAAATCGAGCTCTTTGGCATCAACTCAACTCGTCGTGTTTGGAGGAGGAGGAATGCTGCCTATGACCCCAAGAACACCATCCCCACCGTCATACATGGAGGTGGAAACATTATGCTTTGGGGGTGTTTTTCTGCTAAAGGGACAGGACAACTTCACCGCATTAAAGGGACGATGGACGGCGCCATGTACCGTCAAATCTTGGGTGAGAACCTCCTTCCCTCAGCCAGGGCAATGAAAATGGGTCGTGGATGGGTATTCCAGTATGACAATGACCCAAAACACACGGCCAAGGCAACAAAGGAGTGGCTCAAGAAGAAGCACATTAAGGTCCTGGAGTGGCCTAGCCAGTCTCCAGACCTTAATCCCATAGAAAATCTGTGGAGGGAGCTGAAGGTTCGAGTTGCCAAACGTCAGCCTCGAAACCTTAATGACTTGGAGAAGATCTGCAAAGAGGAGTGGGACAAAATCCGTCCTGAGATGTGTGCAAACCTGGTGGCCAACTACAAGAAACGTCTGACCTCTGTGATTGCCAACAAGGGTTTTGCCACCAAGTACTAAGTAATGTTTTGCAGAGGGGTCAAATACTTATTTCCCTCATTAAAATGCAAATCAATTTATAAACATTTTTACATGCGTTTTTCTGGATTTTGATGTTGTTATTCTGTCTCTCACTGTTCAAATAAACCTACCATTAAAATTATAGACTGATCATGTCTTTGTCAGTGGGCAAACATACAAAATCAGCAGGGGATCAAATACTTTTTTCCCTCACTGTAGTCTCATGAGGAAGAGAGCAAGTAAGAGAGAAAGCAAGAGAGTAAGATAGAGGGAGAGAGAGGAAGAAAGCGCTGGAGAGTCTAGAGAGTAAGTGTGCGTTTGAGAGAGAGCAAGACAGAGGGAGAGAGAGAGCAAGTGAGATCGAGGGAGAAAGAGGGAGAGAGCAAAAGAGATGGAGAGAGCGAGAGAGGAAGAGAACAATTGTGTGTGTGAGAGAGAGAGAGCAATACAGAGAGAAACAGAGAGAGCGAGAGGGAGAGTGAGCACTTCTGCAGAGTGCACTATTCACCACTGCAGTACGTTGCTTGTTTACAGTTCTTGCTCTAGGCACTCTCTGCTACTTTACACAGCGAGTAATGAGTCTACTCCCCGATTTACTCACCTCTAGCCTGCTTAACAATTTATGAGATGGCTCGGCTCTGCCCCTGCAGTGTGGACAAGATTCACCTTGAATTTACTTTAAGTTTATTTTCACTTTCTGCTTTCTGAGCAAGTGTGTGTGGTGTGTGTATGTATGTATGTATGTATGTATGTATGTATGTATGTATGTATGTATGTATGTATGTATGTGTGTGTGTGTGTGTGTGTGTGTGTGTGTGTGTGCATGTGAGCACACTGGCACATACTGTGTTGGTGTGGCCAATGCTGTACAGTGCCTTGCAAAAGTATTAATTCCAAGAGTCTGCAACACCACTAAGCAAGGGGCACCACCAAGCAAGCGGCACCATGAAGACCAAGGAGCTCTCCAAAAAGGTCAGGGACAAAGTTGTGGAGAAGTACAGATCAGGGTTGGGTTATAAAAAAATATCAGAAACCTTGAACATCCCACGGAGCACCATTAAATCCATTCTAAAAAAATTGAAAGAATATGGCATCACAACAAACCTACCAAGAGAGGGCCGCCCACCAAAACTCACAGACCAGGCAAGGAGGGCATTAATCAGAGAGGCAACAAAGAGACCAAAGATAACCCTGAAGGAGCAGCAAAGCTCTACAGCGGAGATTGGAGTATCTTTCCATAGGACCACTTTAAGCCATACACTCCACAGAGCTGGGCTTTATGGAAGAGTGGCCAGACAAAAGCCATTGCTTGAAGAAATAAATAAGTAAACACGTTTGGTGTTTGCCAAAAGGCATGTGGGAGACTACCCAAACATATGGAAGAAGGTACTCTGGTCAGATGAGACTAAAATTTAGCTTTTTGGCCATCAAGGAAAATGCTATGTCTGGCGCAAACCAAACACATCTCAACACCCCGAGAACACCATCCCTGTGGGGATGTTTTTCATCGGCAGGGACTGGGAAACTGGTCAGAATTGAAGGAATGATGGACGGCGCTAAATACAGGGAAATTCTTGAGTGAAACCTGTTTCAGTTTTCCAGAGATTTGAGACTGGGACGGAGGTTCACCTTCCAGCAGGACAATAACCCTAAGCATACTGCTAAAGCAACACTCGAGTGGTTTAAGGGGAAACATTTAAATGTCTTGGAATGGCCCAGACCTCAATCCAATTGAGAATCTGTGGTATGACTTAAAGATTGCTGTACACCAGCGGAACCCATCCAACTTGAAGGAGCTGGAGCAGTTCTGCCTTGAAGAATGGGCAAAAATCTCAGTGGCTAGATGTGCCAAGCTTATAGAGACATACCCCAAGAGACTTGCAGCTGTAATTGCTGCAAGGTGGCTCTACAAAGTATTGACTTTGGGGGGTGAATAGTTATGCCTGCTCAAGTTTTCTGTTTTTTAGTCTTATTTCTTGTTTGTTTCACAATAAAAATATTTTGCATCTTCAAAGTGGTAGGCATGTTCTGTAAATCAAATGATACAAACCCCCCAAAAAATCCATTTTAATTCCAGGTTGTAAGGCAACAAAATAGGAAAAATGCCAAGGGAGGTGAATACTTTCGCAAGTCACTGTATGTGTTCTTTTATCATTTAGAACTGCCTGCTGGCTTATGTGAACTAAAGCAGACATTTTAGGGATGAGTGTGCCTTCTCCAGTGGAAGAAGAAGCGACACACAAAGAACATACATTCTTAGTGTGTGTTACCCTTCGGAGATGATTTGTCTGCGCCATCATTATTTTTGATCCATAGAGGAAAGCGGTTTTCACTGCCGGTTTGAATGTACTTGATGAAGCATACGAGATGCTGAGGCTTTGCAGGCCATGGGAATTTTATGCGGTATGTATTGTTTATAGGGCCATCCATCCGTTGTAATTGAACTGTGTCTCTGCATAGTGATACATGCACTTGGAGGCATGTGTGGGTGTGTCTGCGTGTGTGTGTGTGTGGGGGCGGGGTCTATGGTGTTAGTGTGTGTGTGTTTGTGTGTGTGGTATTGTCCATTTTGAGCATTGGGAGCTCTATGCTACTATGTCATCATTACTTACTAAGCTGTAGCACACTCGCTGAAGCACATCAGCACCTTGTGTACACAAGACACATTTTATGAAACCTGTTGGACGGGGGAACCTGCTCCCTCTACTATGCATTCATTATTGCGCCACCCCCCCATGGGGGTCATATGCCCCCTGGAACAGAGCTGTGCTCAAAGGACACTCCCTCTCACTCACACTAGACCGATCCGGGAGATCCACTGTGTGTGCAGCAGCTCCCTATTTGAAGCGTTGAAAACTCACTTTGCAAAGAGAGAGAAAAATATACTTAATGCACTAAACTAGGCTATATCCCACTGGTTCAAGTGTGAGATTAGCCAATTCACTTAACATCTCATTTGGTAGTGCTGAGGTCGGTTCGGTTTCGGTTTGATTATTTAAAAAATGATCACGGTTTCCAATTTCGGGGGGACATTAAATGCACTATGCATTATGTGGGTTGAATTATGTAACAACACAGAATAAAACAATTAATACAAGTCCCATGATGGTAGTGGCTGTCCATTACTGCTTATCACTTATCAACCATAATTTATTCACATTACTTTACTTATATTTGTTTTCTTTGATGACTTTATTATTTCATTCCAAGTCATCTCATCTCTATAGAGCTGCTGCCTATGCTGTCTGACAAAATCACAATTTTAGTAGTTCTTCAAAGTAAAAAATGAATATTTTTATGACTGCTGAATACCAATCACTTAGATTGTGTATTTTCAGGTAGAGATACCTCGCACAGCAACTGCTTTTTATCCTTCTCTCACATTCTCTCTTCTCTCTGTCAATGAGGTCTCCATGTCTGCTCCACACAGACCAGACAAGCTGGCGCTCAATGTATTATGGTCGTTGTAGTTAATTACCATGTTTTCTGCACTAAACTATGCAAATATGGGTAGCTGCAGCCCCTTCTGTAGTGGTATATGTGATCCAGAGACAGCAGTTTAGACCACTAAACCACCCTAGGCCTCCAATTGATTTTTTTCTTTAGCAAATGACCAACATGGATAAAAAAATGGCTGCAAACAAACTAACATAATATCATCTTCCAAAAGCTGTGCAATACTGTGCAATGCCTACTTTCTCCTCTCACTCTTTAAGTGCTTTTTTTTCTTGTGCTTCTACTCGCAATACCATTGTAAAAAGGAGGCCTCTGACCAAAACTTAGACACAATAAACAACATACGGTGGTAATACGTCAACTTTTTCAGCTGTAAAAATTCCCCTGCACCGCAAATGAGAGAAGCACGGCAGCGTGCGGCGTTAACATTTAATCTCAACTTGCAATACCACCTACACTCTACCACCAATAATTGCATATCTAACCTGTCGAGCCATATATCAGTCAAGGCTATAGATTTTACAGAGTGCCGCTGCTGTTTCTCGACCTGCCCTTCTCTCCCTCTACCCCCCGCCTCTCCCAGGCCTTAAATTATGGATCATATGCGGTAGGCCTTCAGTTGGGAGATGAAAAAGAGGAGAGGACATGCTCAAGGAGCATTACTCTCTGCTCCCTGACAGTAATTGCTCCTCCACTCAAGAACATGCAGGAGTACCTGCGCAGAGCCGTTGATTAAATATGCGATAGTGAGCGAGTCTGTGAGAGAGAGTGTGTCTGTGTATTGAACTAACTGACCAACGAATACTGAGAGATGTCTGTGTGCCCATATGATCAAGAGTGTGTGTACGCTTTAGTGTGTGTGTGTGTGTGTGTCAACGTGTGTAGTATGAGTATACGAACTGACTGATGAATATCTAGAGAACTGGATCGCAGGTATATAGCTGACCGGAGACCATGCTGAGCTGTGTGTTTACAGACCCACTGCTAACCGGGTCTTGTGCAGAAGGGTACGTCACAGAGTGACATGCAGATTGCAGGGGGGGATTCTCTCTCCATATTGTGCACTGCATGCTCTATGAATCGGCTCTGTGCAACTGGTAAAATGGCTCCCAGGCTGAATCATGTTCATGTAATGTGTTTACATATCAATTAATATTTTGTGTTTTATATCATTTCCACTTCTAGAGGCCTTAACAAAGGCTTCTAAACTGGCAGGAACTACAGGGCAAAACAGACCAAAAGGACAACCGTTAACGGCGCATTTCAACTAACAGGAAGAATGTAGCACTGGATTTCATAAAACAAGCAGTAGGCCTATATTTCATTCAAATGTTTCCCCTTAAATGGCAAAATAATATAATATATGCCATTTGAAATAACTTTATTAGTTTCATTTGATAAAAAATATAGATTATATAACTCAATCACGATTAACTTGATTTAGTTACACATTTTAAATATGGACAATCCAGGGATATTTTATCCCCAATCTTGATAAGAAATGACTAGACAATTTTGTTTAAACGACAGTTGTATGTAGCCCTTTCCTGCAGTCAATGACCAAAAGCGCCCTCTTTGGTCTCATGGGTTGAATGTTATTAATATTTTTCAAAATGTCATAATTAATAAAGTTTTTTTGTTTGTTTTACTATGAAAATCCAGTTTTTCTATGTCCAACCGTTTTGCTATTGATATGATGATTTATAATACAATATTCATTAATGTGTGTAAACTCCTAAGCTGAATGAGTGACAATGAACAGGGACACACCATGTGTTAGTGGTATCACGAGGGAGGAATAGAAGGTCAGTGTGCCAAGATAGATTGGGGGCCACTGGTGCTAATCTTAGGATGGGTGCGTGATGGAATGGCCTGGCTAGGGTGCCACACTACACCAAGGAGGTAGATGATATGGTGGTGGATGAGTGACAATCAATAATGGTTAGCAACTGGATAAGATAAAAGTAGGTTGGAAGAGCAGTATATAAACTGAGAGATATTCCATGGAAATTATTCATATGACAAGAGGCTAAGCACGTAGTCACTGTTTGTGAATCCATTATTATAACCATTAAATAATGATTGAATCCAATCTCCATCTGTGTCAACTGCTCTCTTGCATCCTGAACTTCTCAATACCAGAAACTCATCATAACAGATTGGCGTCTAAACGAACAGGATGTAGTTTAGAGCCGAACTAACAGGTAAGCAGACTTTCATTTTTTTGATTATGTCAAATTCTGCTTATCTATGGTAAAGCTAAGCTGTAACGAACGTTTAAAAAATCTATATTTTAAAGGGGGATGATGAGTGGTGTTGCGGTATGTATAATGGATGTAAAGAGAATTATCAAATTAGACAATAACATGGTGCTATGATTCTAAGCAGGTTTGGGTCAGAGTAAGGACCAAAAGACAAAACAGAAGAAGTAGAGTGGGTTTAACAAGATTGAGCATAGGGTATTTTAATGTGTACGACATTATACAATAGGTCAGAGGTTCGAGTCCTCAAAATGACTAGATTATAAAGTAGATAAAGTCGGTTCAAGTCCTAGATAAAATAGGTTCAAGTCCAAGATAAAGTAATGTGATGAAAGAATAGACATTGTTCATAGGTTCGAGTCCTGTGACGAAAGGTTATATATATTAAGGTTCAAGTCCTTGGTTAAAGGTTAAAATCCTTGGTAGTACTTGGTAGAAGGTTAAAAACGCCCTATAAGGTATTTCGGTGTAGGTTCGAGGCCTACGGTTGAAGGTTAAAATTCTTCGGTTGAAAATTACAGTCCTTAGTAGAAAGACAATACTAAAAAGCTGAAAGGTTGTGAGGTTCAAGTTCTCAACAGACTTAGGGATAAATGTTAGAGCCCTTTATCATTATGGTTTGAGGCCATGAATGTTTAAAAAACATTATATAGGATATGGTTTAAGGCCAGTACTGTTTAAGAGATATGGTTTGAGGCCATGAATGTTTAAGGAACATTTTAAGGATATGGTTAGAGGCCATGCATGTTTAAGAATACTGTGGTAGAACATTATAAAATGGATGTAAGGAGAATTATCAAATTATACAATAACATGGTGCTATGATTCTAAGAAGGTTTGGGTCAGAGTAAGGACCAAAAGACAAAACAGAAGAAGTAGAGTGGGTTTAATAAGATTGGGCACAGGGTATTTTAATGTGTACGGCATTATAAAATAGGTCAGAGGTTCGAGTCCTCAACATGACAAGATTGTAAGGTGTACGACATTATACAATAGGTCAGAGGTTCGAGTCCTCAAAATGACTAGATTATAAAGTAGATAAAGTCGGTTCAAGTCCTAGATAAAATAGGTTCAAGTCCTAGATAAAGTAATGTGATGAAAGAATAAACATTGTTCATAGGTTCGAGTCCTGTGATGAAAGGTTATAGATATTAAGGTTCAAGTCCTTGGTTGAAGGTTAAAATCCTTAGTAGTACTTGGTAGAAGGTTAAAAAGGCCCTATGAGGTATTTTGGTGTAGGTTCGAGGCCTACGGTTGAAGGTTAAAATTATTTGGTTGAAAATTACAGTCCTTAGTAGAAAGACAATACTAAAAAGGTGAAAAGTTGTGAGGTTCAAGTCCTCAGCAGACTTAGGGATACATGTTAGAGCCCTTTATCATTATGGTTTGAGGCCATGAATGATTAAAAAACATTATATAGGATATGGTTTAAGGCCAGTAATGTTTAAGAGATATGGTTTGAGGCCATGAATGTTTAAAGAACATTATAAAGGATATGGTTTGAGGCCATGCATGTTTAAGAATACTGTGGTAGAACATATAACATGAGGAGAGAATTAGACTGGTATCAGGAAAAACAGACACCATTAAGAGTAAAGCAGAGCTTCATTTAACTCGAAGAGAGAGACAGGAAATGATGAAATTATTATAGACAAATCTGCATTTAGAACAAGTCTATTGTAACAGTAAGATAAATCAAATAATGTGCAAATGGATGTTAACCCTCCTATTATGTTGTGGGTCAATTTGACCCGTTTCCACTTTTGCGTTGTCTAAAATACTAGTTAACCACTCTTTTTCGCCATGAAATTACATGACTTTTCCTCATTTAGGGTCATGAACCTAACTGCAAAATGTGGACACACTGATGTGTTGTGGAATGTCTGTGTACATTTTGTATACAAACATGATGTTGTGGGTCATTTTGACCCGGAGGCTTTCATGTGTATATATATTTGCACAGGTGCAAAACAAAAAAGTGTCTTTGATTTATTTTGTTTTGACTGGTCCTGGTTGCACTTTTAGAATTGTGTTTGGGTTAAAAGGGCTTTCCCAAGCTTCTCCTCAGTGTGAGAGCAGCAGGTCCCTGACACAGACACTCAAAAATGAGCTCCAAAAGATTTTCAATCAATGAAGTCTTATCACAAATTCTGGACTGTGACAGTGAAAAAGAAGAAGAGGTTTCAGAGATAGAGGATATTTCAGAGATAGAGGACAATGCTGTTGATGATCCAGATTTTGTCTTCATTGAAGAGGATTCAGAGGAGGAGTCTGCCGTACCATCCCCTACATCAGATGAGAGACAGAGCATGCAACAAGCATCATCAAGAGAAGAGAAGACATGGAAGTCTAAAGATGGTCATATTGAATGGTCACCGTCACCACAACGAGGTCAAGGTAGACTCTCAGCTTCCAATGTAATAAAAATGGTTCCAGGACCTACACGATTTGCTGTCACTCGAGTCCATGACATACAATCAGCTTTTGAGCTCTTTTTACCCCAAGCAATAGAGAAGATTGTTCTGGACATGACCAACTTGGAGGGGAGCCGTGTGTTTCAAGAGAACTGGAAGCCACTGGATCGGATTGACTTGCATGCATACATTGGATTGCTCATATTAGCTGGAGTC
This sequence comes from Coregonus clupeaformis, assembly GCF_020615455.1. Classification (NCBI taxonomy): domain Eukaryota; kingdom Metazoa; phylum Chordata; class Actinopteri; order Salmoniformes; family Salmonidae; genus Coregonus; species Coregonus clupeaformis. Next base: position 68,885,179 of record NC_059192.1, on the reverse strand, counting down.
TACCGGTCAAACGGAGAAGCAACGGCCAGCCTGTGGAATGAAGAGAATGGAAGGCCAATATTTCGGGCAACAATGTCTCTACAAGAATTCCACATAATTTCTCGGGTGATTCGCTTTGATAACCGTGATACCAGACCGGGTCGACGTGAAAGAGACAAACTAGCTGCAATCAGAGATGTATGGGATAAATGGGTGGAAATTCTACCGTTACTGTACAATCCCAGTCCTCATGTTACAGTTGATGAACGCCTTGTTCCATTCAGAGGACGTTGTCCCTTCAGACAGTATATGCCAAACAAGCCTGCAAAATGTGGCATCAAAATATGGGCAGCATGTGATGCCACATCAAGCTATGCATGGAATATGCAAGTTTACACTGGGAAGCCACCCGGCGGAGTGCCTGAGAAAACCAGGGGATGCGGGTGGTGCTGGACATGAGTGAAGGGCTGCAAGGTCATAACATCACGTGTGACAACTTCTTCACATCCTACCGCCTTGGTGTTGAACTACAGAAGAGAAAGCTGACCATGGTTGGAACAATCAGAAAAAACAAACCTGAACTTCCCAGTGAGCTTCTGAAAATGCAGGGCAGAACTGTGCATTCCTCTAAATTTGCTTTCTCTGAAAATGCAACTGTTGTTTCATACTGCCCAAAGAAGAACAAGAATGTTCTTGTAATGAGCACAATGCACAAAGATGCATCGCTGAGTGCAAGAGAGGACATCAAGCCACAAATAATACTGGACTACAATTCCACCAAAGGAGGAGTTGACAATTTGGATAAAGTCACAGCAACATATAGTTGTCAGCGCATGACTGCCCGCTGGCCTTTGGTGATTTTCTACAACATTGTGGATGTGTCTGCTTACAATGCCTATGTCCTGTGGACTGAAATCAACCAGCAATGGAATGGTGGCAAATTGTACCGACGCCGGCTTTTCCTAGAGGAGCTCGGCAAAGCTCTCATCACTCCCAAGATCCAGAGGAGAGTCCGGCCTCCTCGGTCGACAGCAGCTGCATCTGCCGTCCAGAAAATTCAAGCTGGACCATCAACACATGCCTCCAATCAACCAGAAATGGATCCAGTGGATACAGGCAGTGGCAAGAAACGGAAAAGATGCCAGCTCTGCCCTCCTCGACAAGACAGTAAAACAAGCACCACTTGTGTAGAATGCAATAAATACATCTGCAGAAAGCACACACACACATTGTGTTCAACATGTAGAGAGAAAGACTGAAGGGATAATATGGACCAATAGGGGGAAAAAACCTACTTGGGGAAACTGAAAAATCTTGTTTGTGAGAAAGGAAATATGTTTAACAAATAGTTCTTAAATATTGTTTAAAAAAAATAAAAAGTATTGTATTTCTTCTTTCTGAAATGTCTGATAAGACAAAATAAAGTTGTTTCTGTTTTTACTTAATTCTTTGACTGTCTTGAGTGTGTTTAAACTGTGCGGGTCAATTTGACCCGTAACATAATGGATGTCATTTTTTTCCAGCAAAGCACAAGGGTTAAGTAAATTAGGATTTTTCTATGTGGGACAATATCTTGGTGATTTGTCAGCATGGACAGATAATGACTATCATCAAGATGGTAGTTTTAAGAGGGATAAATTACAAGTGGCACGAAAGTATATAATTGATAATACAGCCATAAGCAACCCGAAATGGAATTTAGATTATATGAAAGAGGTGTATACCGCATGGGATTTAATGTGTGCACAATGTCTGGTAAATATAAGAAGAGGGAGGCATAAACTTGAACAGAGTCTAAAATCACTGGAAAAATGATAAGAACGGAAGAGAGAAGTTATAAATTACAAAATCAAACCTTTCCATTATTATCTGTTTGATTTTACATTGATTTTGATTGAACAAAGATTTAACTTGACTATGTGCTGTATTTATAATTGTTTATCTTTTTTTTTTTTTACTGTATATCTAATATGTTTAAAGACAACTATGTTGTGCTTGTTGTGTGTTTTTGTCCAGATGCTCCACACAGATCCAGGCACACAGGGCCAATGGACAATGAAGAGGACAAGTGAAATACGTTTTTAGATAAATTGTCATGAGTGATCTGCTTGATTCATGGACAACACATTTAAGAATTAAAATAGCATGAATTTGTGCTGCAATAAAACCTTAAGAATTGACATTTTGCTATAATCAATTTACATTTACATTTTAGTCTTTGAACAGATGCTCTTATCCAGAGCGACTTACAGTTAGTATAATCATCCTAATATAGCTAAGTGGGACAACCACATACAGTTGAAGTCGGAAGTTTACATACACCTTAGCCAAATACATTTAAAATCAGTTTTTCACAATTCCTGACATTAAATCCTAGTAAAAATGCCCTGTCTTAGGTCAGTTAGGATCACCACTTTATTTTAAGAATGTGAAATGTCAGAATAATAGTAGAGAGAATTATTTATTTCAGTTTTTATTTTTTCATCACATTCCCAGTGGGTCAGAAGTTTACATACACTCAATTAGTATTTGGTAGCATTGCGTTTAAATTGTTTAACTTCAGTCAAATGTTTTGGGTAGCCTTCCACAAGCTTCCCACAATAAGTTGGGGGAATTTTGGCCCATTCCTCCTGACAGAGCTGGTGTACTGAGTCAGGTTTGTAGGCCTCCTTGCTCTAACACGCTTTTTCAGTTGTGCCCACAAATGTTCTATAGGATTGAGGTCAGGGCTTTGTGATGGCCACTCCAATACCTTGACTTTGTTGTCCTCAAGCCATTTTGCCACAACTTTGGAAGTATGCTTGGGGTCATTGTCCATTTGGAAGACCCATTTGCGACCAAGCTTTAACTTCCTGACTGATGTCTTGAGATGTTGCTTCAATATATCCACATAATTTTCCTTCCTCATGATGCCATCTATTTTGTTAAGTGCACCAGTCCCTCCTGCAGCAAAGCACCCCCACAGCATGATGCTGCCACCCCCGTGCTCCACGGTTGGGATGGTGTTCTTCGGTTTGCAAGCATCCCTCTTATTCCTCCAAACATAACGATGGTCATTATGGCCAAACAGTTCTATTTTTGTTTCATCAGACCAGAGGACATTTCTCCAAAAAGTAAGATCTTTGTCCCCATGTGCAGTTGTAAACCGTAGTCTGGCTTTTTTATGGCAGTTTTGGAGCAGTGGCTTCTTCCTTGCTGAGTGGCCTTTCAGGTTATGTCGATATAGGACTTGTGTTACTGTGGATATAGATACTTTTGTACCTGTTTCCTCCAGCATCTTTACAAGGTCCTTTGCTGTTGTTCTGAGATTGATTTGCACTTTTCACACCAAAGTACGTTCATCTCTAGGAGACAGTGTATGTAAACTTCTGACCCACTGGCATTGTGATACAGTGAATTATAAGTGAAATAATCTGTCTGTAAACAATTATTGGAAAAATTACATGTGTCATGCACAATGTAGATGTCCTAACCGACTTGCTAAAACTATAGTTTGTTAACAAGACATTTGTGGAGTGGTTGAAAAATGAGTTTTAATGACTCCAACCTAAGTCTATGTAAATTTCCGACTTCAACTGTATCTCAGTCATAGTAAGCACATTTTTCATCAATAAAGTAGCTATCATCAAGTCAGTGCTAGTAGTGGGGCAAAAGTAAAGTGCGAGTGTAAGTTGATGAAAGGCATTATTTTATTTTTGTAAGCATTTTAGTCTGCTGCTGTACTTTTGTGTGTGTTTTTCAGATTAAGCACACAGACCCACACAGAGACAGACAGCTGAGTTTCAGACAGTACTAGAGAGCCAGTGGCAATTTCAGCATGCAAATCTTGGTGGGGCAAACAATTTTTTTGGTGTGTGGGGGGGTGCATGCCAGCAAAGCCACTACACTACACAACACAACACTAAACAATACATTAATTGCACTATAACGGTGACAAGCGGTGCACACAAACTGTTAGGGCCTACATAAAGCTGTCCCAACAGCAGTCCCAACACATTACCACTGCTACACCTTGCTATCAGCGGAGCCTTGTCTGGCAGTGAAACAGTTAATTCAGCCTAATTTACTGCCTTTAAATAAAACATAGCTGATATGGCTGACTTGCTTAAACAAATGTGGTTTCTACTGACAATTGAGATGTACAAACTATGTCATAAGGGGACTACAAGCCTATAAGAGACAATCCGTAATTTCGATTAAGACATTAATGAGCGAGCTAGGACGGACATAGTCAATATAACTATTTGTTCAGCACTTTTGAAATGTACAGTGACAGAATTCAGAACATGGGCCGTACTTACAGTGTTCTCCCTGTACACCAAGTCAGAACTGTAGGATAAATAAAGGGGGCATATAAGCAGACAATGAAAGCTCTTACAATATTCGATGATTACATTTCTCTAAAACAGGTTATAGGCTACATGTGCACCACCAAGTCAGAAAAGTAGGCGAAATTAACAGGGGAAAATAGACCAAATTATTAGTGTGAGGCACATGGGCTACTAACAGCTTACTACACAACATACACTTAGTATTGCTTTCTTAGCTACAGTATACATATCTCCCAGGCATATTACATGATTTATGCAGCAGCATACAATACATTTTTGGACTCACCTTGTTGTGCTGTGCTCACTTGAACAGGAAGGTGGCGCGGCGGTCCTTCGTGGGCAAATTTTGTCATCAAACTTTGCATCAAAGTCTGGCATTCTCTGGATTTATGGTGCTTTCAAGACAACTAGGAACTCCGAAAAAAACAAGGTCGAATCATGATGACGTCAGTGATCTTCAGGTCGTAGCTCTTGAAAGAGGCCTAGTTCCCGACTTACAATTCCAAGTTGGATGACCGTTCAAAACGTATTTTCCCAGTCGGAGCTAGTTTTTTCCAGAGTTTCCAGTTGTCTTGGTTTCACTGAAGTCAAATTTCCCAGTTTTGACCGCGGCAGAAATCATACTGGATTGAGAGCATGGCCAATGTTTAATGTTTATAATTTTAAGCTTGGAAAAGAGACCTTTAAACTCCCCCCCAAAATTGGGGCTCAAAACAGACCTTGTCGCCACTGTATACAACCATTGGAAAAATATAAAGGACAAGTGAAAGAAGTTTTAAGGTGAACTGTCCAAAACATGAGTGATCTGCTTGATTGGAGGACAACAATAATTTTACAATGATTAAAATAGCATGACCTTGTAGCAGTAAAACAGAGGACATATAAGGATATATTATGGCAGTGTTTCCCAAACCCCATGGGGTGCATGTTTTGGTTTTTGCCATAGTACTACACAGCTGATTCAAATAATAAACGAATCATCAAGCGTTAGTTATTTGAATCACCTGTGTAGTGATAGGGCAAAAAACAAATTGTGCACCCCTTGGGGTCCTGAGGACTGTGTTATGGCATAATGTTATGCCAGTGCAACATAATGCCTGAATTTAACAAATGGATACAAAATACATTTACTGTCATGTTTGGGTAATCCCAACAACACAGCATGTTGGGTTATTCACGCAACCCAACTGGCTGGGTCAAAATAACCCAGCGTGTGTTCTGTCCAATATTTACCCAGCGCTGGGTTACCAAATAACCAATTTGGGTTGTTTTTAACCCAGCAGTTCATTGCTCCGTTGATGGCTCCTTGCATTATGGGCGGCCATATCGGATGCATTGAGGTGACTTGTGGAATATTATGTGTCCCAAATGGCACCCTGTTCCCTTTATAGTCCACTACATTTGACCAGAGCCATATGGGCCCTTGTCAAAGGTAGTGCACTACAAAGGGAATAGGGTGCCATTTGGGATGCTGCCTTAGTGTGTCCCAGAGCCAGTATAATATGTATCATACTCTGGTGTGTACTGTGTGTTGATCTGTTTTTGCCATTTTGCTATCAGCACACCAATTATCCAATATGAATAGAGAACTAATTTCTGTGTGTGTTTGCAGCATTTATTAACTATTTATTAGCCATAAGGTAATTCTGACTAGACCTGTATTAGTGGCAACACAATACAGTAACATACATAAATGTCCAATCTTGTCCATCAAAAATTATTCCTCTTGTGGAATTGTACCTCTTGCATAAAGTGTTGATTTGTATTGTTAATAATGCATTGAACACCTACAACGTTGTACACTCCCAAGTTATTTGATTTAGTAGGACAACTCTCAATGGGCCTTATAACCAGGACCAGGTCCAAATGTTATTCTAATGAAATTTATAATTTGGGAATGGATGAGAATGGATGCAATAGTGTGCAGATTTGTTTTCTTCACTTCAACTTTATTCTACCTGGCACCTGCCAAGTTTCAGTGGAGGTGCATCCACTGAAACGTGTAAATTATGTTGAAATAACAATTCATCACTTTTAAATAATGTTCCATTGCTACCAAGTAGATAGAAGGCAGAAGAGTCTGGCTCGCTGTCTGCCTTTTTCTCTCTAATTCCTGGCTATATCATCTATCTGCAGTACACAATGTCTGCAGCAGCAGCAGCCTCTCCCAGGCCTCACATGTTCTTGCCTCTGCTGCAGAAAGACCATCAGGGGCCTTCACCTGTCACCTAGGGCTTTAGGGACAAGAGTGATGGACCGGCATGAACCTGATCTCGAAGTAGATGCGCTGGGCCCCGTCACGGGCTATGTGTCGGGCAATGTGATATATCACGCCTCACACACACACACACACTGCGAAATATGCAGAAAATACACACACACACAATGACAAACATATACAATGACAAACATACACATATGCAGACACACACGCCCACACAGATACATAAGCACTCACAGACTAAAACACATTAGCTATCACAAACACACAGACTAGACCTTGCTTTCCAAATATTTACTGATTTGTCTATCCTTTGAGAGAGGCCTCCTCCCTCTCTCTGTCTTCATCTAAAACAGCCAGCGCATCAGTCCAACATGCAGTGCATTAGAATCACCCAAATCAAGATCTTGGCAAGATACTAGGGCATGAAAACAAATGCCAAGCATGTTCCTCCCCAGTAGTAGTGTTTCAACCATAATACCCCACCCATTTCCCTTTAGTGGACTGCAATTCAATTCAGAAAGTGAATGGAAAATTCAAGGTGGGAAAAAAGAGGGGACAGAAAGTCCTCATCTAAAATAGATGCTACTTTTCAGCTCTTTGACTTGGAGGAATTTCAATTTGTTTCCTTAACTGAGATGGAAACGACCCAAGCCAGTACCTTACGCCACCCAAAACAACACAGCTCAGTGTCGGGTCTGTGTTTCTCAGCACAGCAGTGAACATAGATTGACTGATTGGGTGCACTAAAAAAAAAGCTGGGTTAAAAACAACCCAATTTGAGATATTTGGTAACCCAGCACTAGGTAAATATTGGACAGAACATGTGCTGGGTTATTTTGGCCAAGCCATGTTGGGATGTTTGGATTACCCAAACATGGGTTAATTTAACCATCAGTTGGGTTTTATTGACTTAATGCTAGTTATTTTTTTAATGTAATCCATAGGTTATTTTCAGGAAGTGTGGCCTATTAGGGGTGTGTCTTTCATATCGCTATTTTTGGCCACCCATGATAGTAAATGTCATTCTTGTTCATCATTGTAAGATTGTACACTGCAAATTACCATTTTCCTAAGCCATTCCTCCAGTTTTCTGAACTGACCTGCTGGGTCATATTGCAATAACCCAGTCAACAAGGGGCGGCAGGTAGCTTAGTGGTTAAGAGCATTGTGCCAGTAATTGAAAGGTCGCTGGTTCTAATCCCCGAGCCGACTAGGTGAGAAATCTGTCGATGTGCCCTTGAGCAAGGCACTTAACCCTAATTGCTCCTGTAAGTCGCTCTGGATAAGAGCGTCTGCTAAATGACTATATATATTTTTTTTAAACAGCCCAATCTTGCTATTTTTAAAGAGAATAACCCAGCTAGGTGACACAATGTCTGCAACACAGCAGTTGGGTCACCCAAACGACCCAGCATTTTTTTTAATGTGGGTGCTGTCACGCACATGTAAAAACTTTGGATCTATCCCAGTGCGTTTAAAGATTAATATGTAGCCATTAGCTTTTGGGCAGTCAGGAGCTGCAAGAGCTGCACGTCTCGGAGAGAACCACAGTGGAAGAATCATGGGAGGTGGTGGTGGAGTCATGCAATAACATAACGGAGCAAATCATGATTATTGACTGCACATTCCCCATACATGCACTGCATATAAATTCATTGTATATACTGTACATTTACTACAATTTTTTTCTTGTTTTTATAGGATAGGTCAGAGAGACGTAGAGAGGAAAGGTAGGAGAGTCTGCTGAAAGAGCAATGGGCTGGATTTGAAACCATGCTGGCAGCGGTTCATAGTACATGTTCTAGAGGCGGAATGCTTTACACATTCAGGCTTGTTACGTTGAAGTTATGTTTTTTGCAGGGCGATGGTACAGGAATTAATAGTGATATCATATGAAGAGTTTATTTCCAAAATGCTATATCCACCAATTTTTCACATTTGTGTTTTTTCATCAGAAATTATTGCTTATGGATACATTCATGTGTGTGTTCTTTTTTGTGTTTTTTTTGCAAAACGCTATATATCCATTGTTTAGCTGAAATGGAATGATCATATCCTGTATATTTGACTGCGATATGAGGTTGTCTCACCTACACTCTTAAATAGGTCTCCCGAGTGGCGCAGTGGTCTAAGGCACTGCATCGCAGTGCTAGCTGTGCCACTAGAGATCCTGGTTCGAATCCAGGCTCTGTCGTAGCCGGCTGCGACCGGGAGACCCATGGGACGGTGCAAAATTGGCCCAGCGTCGTCCAGGGTAGGGGAGGGAATGGCCGGCAGGGATGTAGCTCAGTTGGTAGAGCATGGCATTTGCAATGCCAGGTTTGTGGGTTAGATTCCCACGGGGGGCCAGTATGAAAAAATAAAATAAAAATGTATTCACTCACTAACTGTAAGTCGCTCTGGATAAGAGCGTCTGCTAAATGACTAAAATGTAAAAATAAAGGTGCAAGTTGGAAACAAATAAGGTTATTGAGAGCAATGCCATAGGGGAACCATTTTAGGGTCTCTGAAGAACCATAAATGTGACAGTTCTTTGAAGAACCATACAAAAATCCCAAACCAGAAATGTTGAAGCTCTCCAGGACCGGCTAATTTTAAGCCTTATTTGCATATTTCCTAGGGTGCCTTTCGAGTACAGTTACCACTACCACCCATGACTGTGTTTGCTAGTGACAGAGACATGGTTATTGCATTCAAAAATGTTTAGTCCTATGGCCTTCACCATCAGATTTTAAGTAAATATGTTGTCATTAAAATTGAATAACTTTTAATTAATTTCATAAGGCCTTATTTTGAGTGCCTAGTGTTACAATAATACAGTGGCCGTAAACTCATAGTTTACAGGCCACATCAGGCCTGCAAGTCACATTATGTTGGCTTGCAAAGTGATGTGTAAATCCTATTGGAATCCAGCAAGAGTGGGGATATCCAACATTTTGAATTTTTATTGACACACAACCTTCATTCAGAATGATTGTCAGGAATGAGCTATGAGACTAACTAAAGCATTTAAACTGGAACAACCATTTCAGTAATGGGTGCAATAAGTCAAAGTAACAGATTGGAATTATTTAGAAAAAGTTATGTTATTTATGTTTGAGTAGCATAAGATTAATTAATCAGTCAATGTACATGCAAAAACATATATAGCATAAAAGATCAACCTGCAATAGAGGATGCTGGGAAATATGATAATGATGGGGATGGTTTTGGTTCAACTCTGTTTATTAACACCGACACTGGGCTTCTTTTAGACCAATGAGTGTTAATTGAACTCTTTACAGTGTTAATTTAACTCCTGAATCAACAGTAGTTAAGACTGGCCAATTTACTGTGTGCTATGAAAGGGACACATCTACAGGCATTTCAAGACCCTTTTAGAATTCTGAAGAACCGTAGATGCCACGTCAAGAACCCACCACTTAACTCAAAGATTATTTATTGGCTAAGAATTCTCTAAGGAACCTTAAGAGCAGAGGAAGAACCATTTAAGAAACTATATTAAGATGCACTTACTGTAAGTCGCTCTGGAGAAGAGTGTCTGCTAAATGACTAAAATGTAAATGTTAAAATTACCACTTGCAAAGCACACTGCTGGGTATTATTCTAATGAGCTTCGTCCGCAAACAAGGCCAAATTTGATTTAAAATGGTAATCGTTTGAGGGTGGAACTCAACTTCCTGTGAAATCGGGTGATGTAGGTGTCCTGGAGGGCAGGATGTGTGCCCCCGGTGATGTGTTGGGCAAACCGTACCAGGCCGTACCAGGCGGTGATACAGCCCTACAGGATGCTCTCAATTGTGTATCTGTAAAAATTCCTGAGGGTCTTAGGGGCAAAGACACATTTCTTCAGCCTCCTGAGGTTGAAGAGGCGCTGTTGCGCCTTCTTCACCACACTGTCTGTGTGGGTGGATCATTTCAGATTGTCAATGATGTGTACGCCGAGGAACTTGAAGCTTTCCACCTTCTCCACTGCGGTCCCGTCGATGTGGATAGGGGCGTGCTCCCTCTGTTTTTTCCTGAAATCCATGATCAGCTCCTTTGTTTTGTTGACGCTGTGGTTATTTTCCTGACACCAGTCCGCCAGGGCCCTCACCTCCTCACTGTAGGCTGTCTCGTCATTATTGGTAATCAGGCCTACTACTGTTGTGTCGTCTGCAAACTTGATGATTGAGTTGGAGGCGTGCGTGGCCATGCAGTCATGGGTGAACAGGGAGTACAGGAAGGTGCTGAGCACCCACCCTTGTGGGGCCCCTGTGTTGAGGATGAGCGAAGTGGAGGTGTTGTTTCCTACCTTCCCTACCTGGGGGCGGCCCGTCAGGAAGTTCAGGACCCAGTTGCACAGGGCGGGGTTCGGGCCCCAAGCTTAATGATGAGTGTGGAGGGTACTATGGTGTTAAAGGGTGAGCTATAGTCAAGGAACAGCATTCTGACGTAGGTATTCCTCTTGTCCAGATGAGGCAGTGTGCAGTGCGATGGCGATTGCATCGTCTGTGGAGCTATTGGGGCAGTAAGCAAATTGAAGTGGGTCTAGGGTGTCAGGTAAGGTAGAGGTGATATGATCCTTAACTAGCCTCTCAAAGCACTTCATGATGACAGAAGTGAGTGCTACGGGGCGATAGTCATTTAGCTCAGCTACATTTGCTTACTTGGTTACAGGAACAATGGTGGACATCTTGAAGCAAGTGGGGACAGCAGACTGGGATAGGGAGAGATTGAATATGTCCGTAAACACTCCAGCCAGCTGGTCTGCGCATGCTCTGAGGACGTGGCTAGGGATTCCGTCTGGGCCGGCAGCCTTGCGAGGGTTAACACGCTTAAATGTCTTACTCACGTCAGCCATGGAGAATGAGAGCCTACAGTCCTTGGGAGCTGGCCGCGACGAAGGCACTGTGTTATCCTCAAAGCGGGCGAAGAAGGTGTTTAGCTTGTCTGGGAGCAAGACGTCGGTGTCCGCGACGTGGCTGGTTTTCCCTTTGTAATCTGTGATTGTCTGTAGACCCTGCCACATACGTCTCGTGTCTGAGTTGTTGATTTGCGAATCGGCACATTTGGGAGGGAATAACTACACTGTTTGTATTCAACCGTATTCCCAGTCACCTTGCCATGGTTAAATGCGGTGGTTTTGCGCTTTCAGTTTTGCGCGAATGCTGCCATCTATCCACGGTTTCTGGTTTGGGTAGGTTTTAATAGTCACCATGGGAACAACATCCCCTATACACTTCCTGATGAACTCAGTTACCATGTCTGTGTAAGCGTCAATGTTATTCTCAGAGGTACCCGGAACATATCCCAGTATGCGTGATCAAAACAATCTTGAAGCATGGATTCCGATTGGTCAGAGCAGCGTTGAATAGACCTTAGCATGGGTACTTCCTGTTTGAGCTTCTGCCTATAGGAAGGGAGGAGCAAAATGGAGCCGTGATCTGATTTGCCGAAGGGAGGAAGGGAGGGGGAGGGCCTTGTAAGCGTCTCGAAATGGCGAGCAGCGGTAGTCTAGTGTTTTTCCTAAGCGAGTACTACAGTAAATGTGTTTTTTTTTTGGGGGGCTAGATCAGCTTAATATTGCAGATAGATTGTAACTTCCATCAATGTAATTGTCTGCATCACTTCCAATCTCCCATGTTTTTTATATATATTCTCCCCTTTATTACTTTCCAACCCCGCCATCCTTTCCCTACTTGGGGTAAATTAGTGAACAACGATGCTTAGGCCTCTACTTCCAGCTTATACTTACTATCTAGATTTTACACTGTCAATTTTACAATAATTATATTTTGTTAGTTTTTTCTCCTGAACTTCTTCTACTCTCAACCTCTCCGATCATTTTCATGATGTCCATCCGGTTTGCTTCTATATGCCATATCTTTCTAACTGTGCTCTTTCCCAAAAGCTCCCAACATACAACCTATATACTTATTATGGAGACAGTATGCTTACATTATTAGTTATCTTGTTATTATTTGTTGTTAGTTGTTATTAGTCCCATCCTTCAACTCCATTCAACACCTCCCATCTATCTCTTAATACCATCCATATAGGATTTATATTTGCCATATATATTTCAACTGTACTGTGATGTTTTACAAAAGTTCTGAACCTTTCTATTCTCATTGTTTCTACAGATTGTGACTTAAAAATAAAAATTTTGCTTATTATAATATTGATCGATTGACTATGACTTTTCAGATCACCCAGTAATGCTATCTGCAAGGTTAGCTCCAGGTAAATATTGCAATCATTTAGCCATTCCTGGACCTGTGTCCAAAAACAAGCTACAATTGGACAGTACCAAAACAAATGATCTAATGATTCTGTCTCTTCGCAGCAAAATCTGCAGAGCTGGGAAGATTGTATCCCCCATATAAATAACTTTCTATTGGTAGCAAGAATTTTATATAATAATTTAAATTGAAAGATTCTAATTTTTGAATCCGGTGTCGTTTTGTGTGTCAGTTCATAAACACTATGCCATGGGATACGTCAAAAATCTCTTCCCAACTATTTTGCAATCTATATGGGATGGCTGTCAATCCTTTGGTCCTTAAATGAAACTGATATACTTTTTTATTTATCACAGTTTCCCTTAACCAATTATGTTCTTTAATGCAAGGCCGACAGACAAGTTCCTTACTTTCTCCCCCTTCCACTTTCCTCTTCCATTTTTGCGGTAAGGTTGCAATTATTTGGTTGTAATTTTGGGTAGAGCAGACATTTCCATATGTTTTTGTTAGCTGCATGTGCGATATAACTCCACCAGTCCTACCGATGATATCATTTTCGAAGATTATACCTTTTTTAAACATTTTGTCAAAAAAATAACGTTTTTTTGTCAATTAGTATATTTGATTTTAACCACAATATTTGTTGCATTATTTGTTCTGTCGTTTCTGGAGGATTAAATTGAAATTGCAACCAACTTTCTATGCCTTGTTTTAGAAATAGTGATATTTGGGAGATTATTTCCTTTTCAAATAACTGAAAATGAGTGGTTGTAATCTGAATAAAGGGAAAAAGGCCATTCTTGAACATTGGGTGAGACAATCTTACTAATTTGCTTGAGAACCAGTTCGGATTTAAGTATAACTTTTGTATGACTGAAGCTTTTAGTGATAGGTCTAATGCTTTAATATTTAATAATTTCTGTCCTCCGAATTCATATTCATTATATAAATAGGCCCGTTTAACTTTGTCTGGCTTGCCGTTCCAAATAAAATGGAATCTTTTTTTCTCATATAATTTAAAAAATGGTTCGCTAGTCGTAGGCAAGACCATAAGCAAATAGGTAAACTAGGATAATACTAAAGAGTTAATCAGGGTGATTTTTCCACAAATTGACAGGTATTTACCTTTCCATGGTAGCAAGATCTTATCTATTTTTGCTAACTTTCTATTAAAATGTATTGAAGTGAGATCATTTATTTCCTTTGGGATATGTATTCCAAGTATATCCACATCACCATCAGAAAATGTTATTGGTAAACTACATGGTAATGTACAAATTGTATTTTTTGTGAGCCAATACGTAATATAGTACATTTGTCATAATTTGGTTGTAATCCAGAGAGGTTAGAAAATGTATCTAGATCCTCTATGAGGCTGTGGAGGGATTCTAGTTGTGGATTTAAAAGAAAACATGAATCATCAGCGTACAATGACACCTTTGTTTTTAAGCCCTGGATTTCTAATCCTCTGATATTATTATTGGATCTGATTTTAATAGCTAACATCTCGATGGCCACAATAAATAGATATGCCGATAGTGGACAATGTGTTGATATAAATTTGGCAGCATTTTCCTCAAATTTGCTTTTTTAAAATCCCCAGCTACAATAAATGCGGCATCAGGATATGTGGTTTCTAGTTTGCATAAAGTCCAGTGTAGTTCCTTGAGGGCCGTCGTGGTATTGGCTTGAGGGGGAATATACACAGCTGTGACTATAACCGAAGAGAATTCTCTTGGGAGGTAATACGGTCGGCATTTGATTGTGAGGTATTCTAGGTCGGGTGAACAAAAGGACAGTTTCTGTATGTTATCACAATCACACCATGAGTAGTTAATCATGAAACATACACCCCCACCGGTCTTCTTCCCGGAGAGTTCTTTATTCCTGTCTGCGCGATGAACTGAGAACCCAGTTGCTGTATGGACGGGGACAGTATATCCAGAGAGAACTATGATTCCGTGAAAGAGAGTATGTTACAGTCCCTTATGTCTCTCTGGAAGGAGATCCTGCCCTGAGCTCATCTACTTTATTGTCCAGAGACTGAACATTAGCGAGTAATATACTCGGAAGCGGTGGATGGTGCGCCCGCCTCCTGAGTCGGACTAGAATTCCACACCGAACACCTCTTCTCTGCCGGCGGTGTCTTGGAGCAGCCTCTGGGATAAATTCAATTGCCCTGGAGGGTACGAACAAAGGATCCAATTTGGGAAAGTCGTATTCCTGGTCGTAATGCTGGTGAGTTACCGCCGCTCTGATGTCCAAAAGTTATTTACGGCTGTATGTAATAACACAAAAAACGTTCTAGTCTAATAATGTAAGAAATAACACACACAAAAAACAAAATACTGCAAAGTTGCTTTGGAGCTAGAAGCAGAGCTGCCATGTGTGTTGACGCCATTTATTACTAATTGTATTGTAATAAAATTACAGCAATTTGAACAGTGAGTATGTAATGATATATTACAGCATACCAACGCATATTTCATGTTTTGTATCACTTCCATTTGTAGAGGCCTTAACAAAGGCTTCTAAACTGGCAGTGACTGCAGAGCAAAAGGACATGACTAAATGCTCAACCATTAAAGCGTTAAAACTTGCTGCGACTCTGATCTGTTCAGTACACACATTAAAATGTTAGAGAACTTCTACCACATTTCAGTTAAATTGGTACAGCACTCTCACTAATGAGTGCAACATATACAACCTCTTACAATGCGTGACTCAATAATATGTTAATGAGCCAGAAACAACAACACCATGCACCCACTAGTGTTCAAAATGCTTTTTGAGCTCCAAAGAATAGAGTATGGCACTGTATTCTTTGGGGTTGGTACTGAATTACAGTAAATTATTGGCAACACGGTAGTCAGTGAAAAATACTGTATTATACTGTTTTCTTTTGGGTACAGCATTCTCTTCAATATACAATTACAGTAGCCATTTCACTGTTGCTGACAATTTATGTTTGAGGCTTTACTGAGCCGGACAAAGTTATCTTTTCAATGAGAGCCCAAGCACTTCCCTAGTGTTTCCCCAGATCAAGTATGAAGACATTGCGCATCTCTAGTCAGAACAGGCCTTGCACAAACGTTTTCCCCGAGCACATTTTCTGGCTGGCGCCCGCATTGCCTTCATGGTTGTTTTCCTTACAAATTGGACTTTCGACATGTGTGCGTTCCTATCAAAGTAAGTGGCTTATTTTCTGTATATCGTGTTGTCGTTTCTGCTGTAGCACACCGTATGAATGTATGGATCTGTACTGGTGACAAATCATGCATTCCGATTTTTGCATAGATTTTAATGGACACATATGTGTTTAAAATACTTTTTTGAAAGTTGTACTGATTATGATGAGCTAATGCTAAGATATTTGCCGGCTATGTGTGGCGCCATGTTTGTTGACATTATACAATGCATTCCGGTTGTCACGTAAGCGTCTGTCAGATCAAAGATGCTATAACAAAGGATAGTTCACTCAACTGACTTATGGTGCTTTCAAGACAACTGTGAACTCGAAAAATAAAAGGTAAAATCATGACATCAATGATCTTCAGGTCGGAAAGTCGGAGCTCTAGAAAGAGGCCAGAGTTCCCAAGTTGGAATTCCGAGTTGGATGACCGTTCAAAACTATTTTCCCAGTCGCAGCGCGTTTTTTCACGAGTTGCCAGTTTTCTTGAACGCACTGAAGTCGGAAGTCGAATATTTCCCAGTTCCCAGTTGTTTTGAATGCGGCATCAGATTGTAACTTTGGTACCTCAGGGTTGCCAGCTCAGACCCCCTTTCCTGGGGTTTTATTTTTATTTAGCGTATAAACTTATCTTGTGTTTGCCCCCCATTTATTGCTAAATCCCCCATCATAGTAATATTTCCTGTATCATATCCCCCCACGATACCTTCACCCATTTCTACCCCCCATGGACTTAAAAACCCCCCACAAATTAAATGAACCCCCCCACAAATCCCCCTAAAATGGTTTTATCCCTGTTTAGCTTTCGCGCTACGGTTAGGCTAGGCAGTAGGCTTGTATTTGATATGATGATCTGTGAGGTGAAAACATTTTATTTGCTTTATGATTTGTCAAACACGGTAAACGACTTGTCAAGTCATGTGCTCCGGTTCTTGTATACACTGTAACTAGTACATCAACGATTTGTAATATGCTGAAAAGTGGCTAAACTAAGTTCATATTTTTCAGGCAATGAGCACAGCCATCTTTGACTTTGTTTATTTGTGTCTTATAGTGAATGGCATTCTGGAATTAGGGAATTTTCGCCAAGTCAAACATAAACAAACATGGCTGCCATCATAAAGAATTTAGCTGCTGTTACCTTGGCTGACACGCATTTATTTTCTAAACAACATTACATTAGTCTCTTGTGCTCACCAGAGATGTGGTACATTGTAAACTAGTCTAGCTGTTAGGTCGCTAACATATGTTTTGTTTTTTGTCAGCACAACCTGTTGTTTAGACTGGTTTATGGAATGTGGATGTGTTCCGTGTAATGCTTGGATGATGAAGTTCGCATTTATCTTTTACAATAAATGGTAAAATTGAGGAATAAAGTTTAAGACCTTTATTTTTCATCAGTACAAAAAAGTATTTAGATGCTGTTCAGACAACAATGCTGTTTAGACGTGTTTGTTGCGTCATACGTTCTGTTGCTACTGTTCCAATCACATATTTGAGATCGTACGCTGCAGGGACCACTCAACAATGATCATACGTGTCAAATACGTGATCATACGCGTCAAAGGGTTAAGTAGTCATTGACTTTCCTTACTTTTGAGATCCATCAAATTATCCCATTGGGTAGTAATTTAATCATTTGTCAGCAGCTCACAGTTATAGACTGAATTGTCCGCCAATTTACATAGAAATACAATTTCCATCAACAATATAAATTGTCCCCCCTGGGGTTTTATATTGCTATGAAAAAAATGTGTTCTACAATAATACAACAAAGTTATAACATCCCAATGGCAATAACAATTAAAAATGAAAGCCAGTCTGATTTTGTGGGTATGTTCCCATTGTCCTCACTAGCTTCCTTTTATTGTCCACTGATCTGAAATGTCCTGAGGAAAATAAAGAGGAAACCCATCCAGTTACCTGGACAATCAGTAGTACTGAAAGGAGACAAGAAAAGGAGGCAAGTTTAAATGATTATCATAGTCATTACACCCTCAGCTTGTCTCAAGTCAACCATGACCTTTAGATTGACAGGGTGAGTGACCCCCATGTAGCGCTATCTAACACTGCCTCACTGCAAAGAGTAATTTGTGTATTTTGCGGAGATAAATCTGAGATGGGGCTAGGGGGATTTTAATAATAATAATAATAATAATAATAATATGCCATTTAGCAGACGCTTTTATCCAAAGCGACTTAGTCATGTGCGCATACATTTTGGCGCATACAAAGGTGGTTTGAAGTCAGATACAAATCTGATTCCTGGTCATGCGACTTGTGTCGTGAGAATCTCCCCTTTCCTCAGTGGCGTCACATTAGTCTGTAGCCCAAACGGTTTGGACGCTCCAAACAGAAGTTGGCACATTGACGGTACCGACTTCAGATGAGCCCTTGGGGATTGTCTCATCTTTCTATAGAGTGGTTATAATAGTTTTATAGGCCAAACTGTTCAGGGGGAAAACGTGAGATCTTGTTGAACGCCTTATAATTAATATCATTTGAAGAATAGGTTTGAGCTGTGTGTAACGCCCAGCTTCAAGTCCCTAGTTTCAGCACTGGACTCCCAGACATTCATTTTTTACATTTCTTCTTAAAATTATGTTTTGATCAGTTAAATCATAGCTCAGATTTAACTAATGACTATGACACTGGTGACGATGATGGTTAGGATGACGAGGAAGGAAAATTAGAACAAAGTGTTCAATTTTAAACAAACAATACGTTTATAAAACCTTCCTTTTTCACAAGTCATTCAGGACATCTTATGGTATAGAGGGTGGGAAATGGTTTATGCCACATTTGGCAAAGCGCCAGGTGTAATACATTTTACACGGTATGAATTTGCTCATAAATAATTAGCAAAGCATCCATGCCGTAAACATTTTTGGATATAAGATCTGTATCTCCAACACAACTTCAACTATATCACTGTAAACAAATTGCTGTAAATTTACAGTAAAACATTTAGTTAGCTACTGTAATTATATATTACAGTACAGTACAGAGCAATGCATTATGGTGGTTCAAAGGCGTTCCACTACACTGCTGTAAAATTACAGCAATTTTACAGTAAAGCACTGTGAATTATGGTGCATTGTGGGGAAATGTTGTGGGCGGGGAAAGAACCTCTGACTCATTAACATATTTTAAAGCATGCCGTGTAACAGGCTATATTTGTTGCACCCATTAGTAAGAATGCTGTACCCCACTGATAACAGTACCATAACATAGATTGGAATCTAAAAACCTTTTCCTGTAAATATATAGTAATTTTCTGGCTACTGTGATGCCAGTAATTTGCTGTAATTCAATACCATACTGTATTTCTGAAGTGCCAAAACCCTTTTGAACACTAATGAGTGCATGGTATGGTTGTTTATGGCTCATTAACATACATTGACCAACAATATAAAAACAACTTGTAAAGTGTGGGTTACATGTTTCATGAGCTGAAATATAAGATCCCAAAAATTTTCCATACGCACAAAAAAAGCTTATTTCACTCAAATTTGTTTACATCCCTGTTAGTGAGCATTACTCCTTTGCCAAGATAATCCATCTACCTGACAGGTGTGGCATATCAAGAACCGGATTAAACAGCATTATCATTACACAGGTGCACCTTGTTGGGGAAAATAAAAGGCCACTCTAAAATGTGCAGCTTTGTCACACAACACAATGCCACAGATGTCTCAAGTTTTGAGGGAGCGTGAAATTGGCATGCTGACTGCAGGAATGTCCACCAGAGCTGTTTCCAGAGAATCAAATGTTAATTTCTCTACCATAAGCCGCCTCCAACGTCATTTTAGAGAATTTGGCAGTACGTCCAACCGGCCTCACAACCACAGACCACGTGTAACCATGCCAGCCAAGGACCTCCACAACCGGCTTCTTTACCTGCGGGATCGTCTGCGACCAGCTACCCGGACAGCTGATAAAACTGAGGAGTATTTCTGTCTGTAATAAAGCCCTTCTGTGGGGAAAAAAATAATTCTGATTGGCTGGGCCTGGCTCCTCAGTGGGTGGACCTATTTCCTCCCAGGCCCACACATGGCTGTGCCCCTGCGCAGTCATGTGAAATCCATAGATTAGGGCCTAATGAATTTATTTCAACTGACTGATTTACTGTAACAGTACAATCGTTGAAATCGTTGCATGTTGCGTTTCTATTTTTGTTCAGTGTATTTTGAGGCGTCTTGTAAAATATTATATTTGTTGCACCCGTTGCTGTACCAATTTATGTGCTGTACCAATTTAACTGCAAATATGGCTCCGTACACTTTTACGGCATGCCCAAACTGTGCAGAAACTATGTCCGCAGCCTGCACAGCCATCATCTGCAAGATCTGTAAAGACAACCACTCCACCTCAGACTGTACCTCCACACGCCCCTGCAACCTGTGCGGGAAAGAGGGCCATTTCTTCAGAACCACCAACCCAAATCCCAAACCCACCCCCTCCACCAGACAACAACAATGAAGACCCAGTCCTTTCCACAGGCACTGCCCAACCAACCACCCAATATGTCTCAGAAACGGCCTCCATCCCTGTCACCACCCAAGACGTCCCAGACCCCTACCAGCCCCTCCACGTTGCACCCGCAACAAATCCCTTCCTTGCCACTTCGACCCCCTCTAAACCCCTGGTCAAAGGGAAGCCGGTTTAGAGAGAGGTCATACAACCGGAAGACCCCCTCACCACACAACTCCAGTTCTTAAGATGACAACGACCCAAACTGGACAAACTTACTAAACGTAAAACACTAGACAAACAACAGACCAACAAGAGACCAGACCAGAAGACCACCCCAGAACCCAAACCCAGAAGCCAGCAAACACGACCCGCCAAACCCCCTATCCCCTCAGAGAAACCGTCTCCCCCTCCCAGAACCCTCATCATACCAACCCCTTCTCTACCCTAGTCCATTACTTCCTCTGATCGTTCCTCCCTACCCCTTACTGTCCCTAATTCCCCACTCCCACCACAAACAGCCCCTGACCCCCTACCATACCCCCTACTGCCCCTGACCCCTCTCCCCTGCTCCTTAGCGACACAGATCCACACCCCTTAGCCCTCCTTAGCCACCCCGCACAGCAGCAATCCAGCCAGCCTCAGTCCAGACCCCTCGGACCCTCCGAACCGCCTTCTCCCCTCCCAGCATCCCCCATTCCATCACCTAGACAGTACAGGGTTTCACCAGGCAGTCAGTGGGGAGGCATGTCAAGACCAGTGAACAGCCAAGAACCACCCAACACAAACGGCCCTCATCCAAATCTGCAATTACATAGATAACATCGCTCGTCAGGTTGTCCTTCCTCCCCTCTGCAGATCCAACACCAGTCCCGGTTCCAGCACCAGACCCAGATCCAGACCCAGTCACAGCACCAGAACACCGGAAGAGGCATGGAGGAGGGACCAAACACCAGACCTTCACCCGGAGCAAGCGGACCACAGGGGAGAGCAACATTTGAACTCTGGGTTTAGGGCTCCCTCTTGTGTCTGCTTGCTCCTCAGGTTGTACTTTCTCCCCTCTGCAGATCCAGCACCAGCACCAGTACGAATCCAGATTCCATTGGCCAGTCCCAGCACCAGAGCACCAGACGAGGCGCAGAGGAGGGACCAAAGATCACACCTTCACGCGGAGCGAGGAGGCCACAGGGAATTACCATAATTGACCTCTGGGTCTAAGAGGCAATTTATGCTTAATCTGAAAATGTGGTCGGATTCTCCGAATGGAGGTTGTGACGCAATTGCCAACCAGGTTTTCCCACAACACCAGCACCAACCCTGGACACAGCACCGACCAACCAGAACTGCCAATTCCTTTCAGCAACTGCCAGCCCAGACCCCAACCCTTTCCTTCCCCTCCCCTCCCCCAACACAAAGACACATTGTGGATTGACTGACTGAATGGACTGACAGATTCTTCTGAATCTTTTTTGATTAATTGATTGATTTTGTTTTGTTTTTGTTTGATTGGATGACCATATGTTTTTGCCTAATTTTAATTGATTACTTATTGTTTGAATTGTTTATTATTTGGAATTTTTAATTAATGATGGATTGAATTTTAACTTGAATGAATGCATTTTGGAATAACCAAATAAAATGACTGGATGGTTGAGTGTCTATTTAATCTGTTTTGCCCTGCAGTCACTGCCAGTTTAGAAGCTTTTGTTAAATATTTGAAGGAAACCAGATCAAAGTATGATAACCAAAGTATGAAAATGACTGTTGCTTCTACATTGATAAAGTTTGATCATAAAGTTACTGGTCGTCTCCCCCATGTCAAACCCGTGGATTCATTATTAAGTCGACAAGGTGACATCACCTTAACTCTCATTTTTATACACCAATGATAACATGATATCTCTTACCTAATTTAAATAAGTACCGCCTTGTAACCAACATCGGAGAAGGCGTGTTTGCAGTGGAGCGTGGTTTATATAGCTTGATAGGTGCCAAAATTTCACTCTAGGGTGTCAGAAAATATAATTACAAGTTTATCCTATAAATCTATGACAAAGATACTTATATGTTACCCCTTTCATCCATGTTGGGTGTTAGCTAGTTACAGGCTAGCTAGGTCTACAGCCAGTATGGAACAAAAGGGGGGCAAGGGTCAATCAAAACTCTGACGCAGTTGTCAAGTCAACACATCTGTCAGTGCTGCTGTGAACCACATTGCGAGAAACATGACAAACTATATACATGCATACATACATACATACAGTGCATTCAGAAAGTATTCAGACTCATTTTTTTCCACATTTTGTTACGTTACAGTCTTATTCTAAAATGGATTAAATTGTTTTTCCCCATCATCAATCTACACACAATACCCCATAATGACAAAACTTGTAAGATTTCTTTGCACATTTATGAAAAATTTAACACTGAAATATCACATTTACATAATTATTCAGACCCTTTACTCAGTACTTTGTTGAAGCACCTTTGGCAGCGATTACAGCCTTGAGTCTTCTTGGGTATGACACTACAAGCTTGGCACACCTGTATTTGGGGAGATTCTCCCATTCTTCTCTGCAGATCCTCTCAAGCTATGTCAGGTTGGATGAGGAGAGTCGCTGCAAAGGTATTTTCAGGTCTCTCCAGAGACTGTGTGCTTAGGGTCGTAGTCCTGTTGGAAGGTGAACCTTGCCCCAGTCTGAGGTCCTGAGCGCTCTGGAGCAGGTTTTCATCAAGGATCTCTCTGTACTTTGCTCCGTTCATCTTTCCATCAATCCTGGCTAGTCTCCCAGTCCTTGACACTGAAAAACATCCCTATAGCATGATGCTGCCACCACCATGCTTCACCGTAGGGATGGTGCCAGATTTTCTCCAGACGTGACATTGAACATAGTTGGTTAGCTTTAGCTATCTGCACATTCATGCATGGAGGCTAGCTATGACAATCAGTTTCTACTGCTAGTAGTATATGGGATTATTGCCGCATTCAAAACAACTGGGAACTCGGAACTGGGAACTCGGAAATCTCCAACTTCCGACTTCAGTGCGTTGAAGACAACTGGAACTCTGAAAAAAACGACCTCAGACTGTTTTCTTTTTTTGAACGGTCATCCAACTCGGAATTCCAACTCGGGAACTCTGGCCTCTTTCTAGAGCCCCGACTTTTCGACATGATAATCACTGACGTCATGATTTGACCTCGTATTTTTCCAAGTTCCCAGTTGTCTTGAAAGCACTATACAGTGGGGGGGAAAAGTATTTAGTCAGCCACCAATTGTGCAAGTTCTCCCACTTAAAAAGATGAGATAGGCCTGTCATTTTCATCATAGGTACACGTCAACTATGACAGACAAATTGAGAAAGAAAATTTCCAGAAAATCACATTGTAGGATTTTTTATGAATTTATTTGCAAATTATGGTGGAAAATAAGTATTTGGTCACCTACAAACAAGCAAGATTTCTGGCTCTCACAGACCTGTAACTTCTTCTTTAAGAGGCTCCTCTGTCCTCCACTCGTTACCTGTATTAATGGCACCTGTTTGAACTTGTTATCAGTATAAAAGACACCTGTCCACAACCTCAAACAGTCACACTCCAAACTCCACTATGGCCAAGACCAAAGAGCTGTCAAAGGACACCAGAAACAAAATTGTAGACCTGCACCATGCTGGGAAGACTGAATCTGCAATAGGTAAGCAGCTTGGTTTGAAGAAATCAACTGTGGGAGCAATTATTAGGAAATGGAAGACATACAAGACCACTGATAATCTCCCTCGATCTGGGGCTCCACGCAAGATCTCACCCCGTGGGGTCAAAATGATCACAAGAACGGTGAGCAAAAATCCCAGAACCACACGGGGGGACCTAGTGAATGACCTGCAGAGAGCTGGGACCAAAGTAACAAAGCCTAACATCAGTAACACACTACGCCGCCAGGGACTCAAATCCTGCAGTGCCAGACGTGTCCCCCTGCTTAGGCCAGTACATGTCCAGGCCTGTCTGAAGTTTGCTAGAGTGCATTTGGATGATCCAGAAGAGGATTGGGAGAATGTCATATGGTCAGATGAAACCAAAATAGAACTTTTTGGTAAAAACTCAACTCGTCGTGTTTGGAGGACAAAGAATGCTGAGTTGCATCCAAAGAACACCATACCTACTGTGAAGCATGGGGGTGGAAACAACATGCTTTAGGGCTGTATTTCTGCAAAGGGACCAGGACGACTGATCCGTGTAAAGGAAAGAATGAATGGGGCCATGTATCGTGAGATTTTGAGTGAAAACCTCCTTCCATCAGCAAGGGCATTGAAGATGAAACGTGGCTGGGTCTTTCAGCATGACAATGATCCCAAACACACCGCCCGGGCAACAAAGGAGTGGCTTCGTAAGAAGCATTTCAAGGTCCTGGAGTGGCCTAGCCAGTCTCCAGATCTCAACCCCATATAAAATCTTTGGAGGGAGTTGAAAGTCTGTGTTGCCCAGCGACAGTCCCAAAACATCACTGCTCTAGAGGAGATCTGCATGGAGGAATGGGCCAAAATACCAGCAACAGTGTGTGAAAACCTTGTGAAGACTTACAGAAAACGTTTGACCTGTGTCATTGCCAACAAAGGGTATATAACAAAGTATTGAGAAACTTTTGTTATTGACCAAATACTTATTTTCCACCATAATTTGCAAATAAATTCATTAAAAATCCTACAATGTGATTTTCTGGATTTTTTTTCCTCATTTTGTCTGTCATAGTTGACGTGTACCTATGATGACATGTAGCTAGCTAGCTAAACAAATTGCACAATTGGTGGCTGACTAAATACTTTTTTTCCCCACTGTAAGGTTAATTGTTTAGCTAGCTAGCTACATGTCTTAACAAAATGATCCACTTTGCCAGATTACAGGTCCCATCAAGTTAGCCAGGTGTGTCTGGGGGTGATTACGATCATCTATTGTATTTCATGAACATGTGTGCATGTCTAGACAATAGTGACCCATCCACTTAGCGTGATGTGGCTGGGGGGTGGTTATAACATTTATTTCACATGACCCATCAACTTAGACAAGTGTGTCTGGGTAAGAATCATTTAATAATTATAAAATATTTATAAAATATTTATCTGGACACTTTCTATTTTTGAAATTGCTTCCCTGCAAATATGCAAGTAACCGTTTCACTACACCATTTACACCTTCTGTATCCCGTGCATGTGACAAATACGCTTTGATTTTATTTGATATGGTGTGTGTTTACCAGAGACGGCAATGTGAAGAACAACATAACCTGCACCAAAGTCAGATTAGGATATAGGCCAAGGACTAGATAAAGTTTATTTTTACTACTACTTTCACCACTTTTAGTCTTGAAATCTTTGGTTGTTTACTACACTACCTTACTCTGTTTAGCACATGGCCTCACATGTGAATCCTTAAAGAGATGGGTGGGGCTAAGGGTTAAGAAGGTGTGAAGGATGCTGAATGGGTGTAGACAAATAAGAGCTCTCCAGTATGTGTACCAAAACAGGCCATTTTCTCAGAAATGGGGTTATACATTTATTAACTTTCAAAGCAGAATTACTTTCCCATTGTTACTCAACTGCAGTGTATGATATACCATTTTCAAGCCCTGAGTCTCTACTTTTATCCAATGTAAAAAAACACAATTTCCAATTTTTCTGCATAGGACCGAATCGAGCCGGTCGGTCACATTTACTGTTTGAGTGGTTTGCTAAGTCCTTCTGGTCTGTTTTGCCCTGTAATCGCAGCCAGTTTGGAAGCTATTGTTTAGGCCTTTTGAAGTGCAACTGATATAAAACACAAAATATTCATAAAAGTGCTGGAATATACACATACCTAGCAGCCAACCTGCTTGCAGCAATCACATGTAATTATTGTAAAATACCAATGCTGTATCGTGGCTCTGATATTACAGTAACATACATTAAGCTGGTGGCAATTTGCTGTGAATATTACAGTACTGTACTTCACACAAAGCAGAGATTTGCAAAGATACATCAAATGGAATTACTTTGGAAATGTAAATTACCTTCAAGACCAACAACATTCTCAGTAACGGTTACGGAAACTTTTCTCTTGATATGACTGAGATGTGTTTTTTTAATCAACCTTAGTTCAATGCACTGACTGTACGTCGCTCTGGACAAGAACATCTGCTAAATGTCCAAAATGTAATTGTAAAATGAACACTCGCAAAGCACACTGCTGGGCATTATTCGAATGAGCTCCGCCCTCAAACTAGTTATATTTTGATCAAATTTGGCCTTTTCTGGGGGCGGAGCTCATTAAAATAATACCTCAGCAGTGTGCTTTACAAGTTACATTTTTACATTTCAATTTCGGTCATTTAGCAGACGGTCTTGTCCAGAGCGCCTTACAGTCAGTGCATTAAACTAAGGTAGCTAAAAAAATAACATATCACAGTCATAGCAAGGAAAAATATTATGTCACCATTATCGAAAATGCTGTTGTAGTTAAGCGGGTTACTTGCAAGTTTATGATTGTATTTGAAATAATTAAAAAACTTGTATTCTAAGTAAACTGTTACAAAATACATTAACTGAACTGCAGGCCAGTGAAATACAAATGACAAAATAGTTGTTGAAGCTATAGAGATATTTACATGAAGTAGATGTAACAGAAATAAGCCCATTGTTGGTACTAGCTGCCTGCACTGTAAATCCGCAACAGCTTACTAACCACTGTGCTTCCAGTGATGTACTGTAAATTCTAGAAATGCAGCATGTTGGTGTAGTCTGGTATTAGAGTAATATACTGTAAATGTGTGTTTCAGTAATTTACTGGCTTCTGTGCTGCCAGTGTTTTACTGTAAATGTACAGTTACCAATTGTATTTAAACTTCACACTCAGGTTGCAGTGACCATTAAAAAGGGCTTCATTATAATTTCATTTCATTCATTGAGCCAATTGTTTGATCGTACTTTCAAATTAATCAAATGCCAATGTTCCCTCCTATGATTTCCTCTGCTATGAATGCTCAGCTTAACACTGGTAGAAAGCAAGAGGGGGATTGGGAGAAAGGGAGAGAGACAGAAAGAGGGATGGCTACCCAAACACAATAGTCCTACATGGTTTGGAAAGAGGCTCTAGAGAGATGAACTGCAGAGGTGTGGGTGTGTGTAGATGGAATTGAGAGAGGGAGGGTACCACTCTACTCAACAGAATGCCCCCAGGCCTCGGGTCCAGAGGTAAATGGAGAATGACATTTTAAATAGTACACATTATGATTTGGAGGAGCACGGTGAGAAAAACACTAGTGGTGAACAGAACCTGCCAGCAGCCTTTTTGACCTCCCCCTATATTAAGATGGAACGAAACAGTCTCGCAGCTTGTACTGTCTAACAAAATGTAGAAGGCAATTTAGAGCTTTTAGAAAGGTGCTGTCTGTAAGGTACGCTTCCAAACCGCAAAGTGAAATACTAGGACATTGCTAAACAAAAATGTGATATAGATGGTCAAAACAGCCTTTTACAAACAGCAGGTCTTTCACCTGCACTGGAAACAAAATGGTTAATTAAGTGGTTTTGGCTTTGCTCTTGCCAGAACTCTCGCTCATTTCGATAGTATGATAGCCAGTCTGTCACTGATGTACTGCTGTGAATGGTCCTAATAATAGTAATGATAATTATATATGCCATTTAGCAGATGCTTTAATTAAAATTACTCTAGTCAAGCGTGCATACATTTTCGTATGGGTGGGCCAGGCAGGAATCAATTCCACAACCCTTGGCATTGCAAGTGCCATGCTCTACCCACTAAGCCACAAAGGACCACTACTGGTGCAAATTGTCCTCCAAGCGTTTAGCGGGTGCTCCACTGTGACCTCTTTATAGGCTTGTCATTAGTGATGTTACGTTTGATACCGGAGCTCCGAGGCTTGCGTCGAAATCGCTAAGCAGTTCAGTTCGAAGCAGTGTGCCGATGCCTGTATCACTTTATCAGAAGCATGTGATCAATGATGTCCGAAGCTTCGTTTCGTCGAACAACCACCTGATTAGTTTGACATTGGTTTCGGTAGAGGACAAAAAGGCTACTATGCGCACTCGTGCGCGTGTGGGACGTCATCTATAATAATTTGGCTGCTCTAAATTATGTTGACCAACAGGTGCCACTAGTGTACACTGTGTTGTTCAAAGCCTTGACTAACCTATTTTCGACACAATTGGCTGGAAAGCCTCAATGCTTCAGGACGCTTCATTTCCCCATCACTACTTATCATGTATCATGGAGCTCGCTGGCACCAGAGATGCGGGCCAGACCACACAAGCACAGAGAAGGCACTTGTCAAACCTAATCCTCTTAGTCAAGATTTAAGAGTTGCCAGGCCCGTTGGACATGTATCATTGTCTTAAAGGGGCAGTGCAGTCAAAATAGATTTTCCTGGTTTTTATAATGATATTTCCACACTATGAGGTCTAAATAATGATATAATGCCCTTTTAGTGTAA
Source organism: Coregonus clupeaformis (assembly GCF_020615455.1). Classification (NCBI taxonomy): domain Eukaryota; kingdom Metazoa; phylum Chordata; class Actinopteri; order Salmoniformes; family Salmonidae; genus Coregonus; species Coregonus clupeaformis. Next base: position 68,856,281 of record NC_059192.1, on the reverse strand, counting down.
TTTTTTTATTTCAGCCTGTTCAGGTGGAATGGAGTTTTTGGCCCACAGCATGGCATCACAAGCTGATCTGATTATTCTGAACATTGACCAGTGATCTTTTATTTGCATATATATCCTCCTACTTTGCAGGAGTTAGCAGGGTAGGCTCTTGACGAAAATAATCTGACACCTGTCCGTGGCCCACGGTTAGGCGAGAACGAGTAGGAAAGGAGGGTTCCATGACAGAGTGAAAATAACATGGGCTCATAGATCATTCTCATGCAGTGCTGTCAAACAGAGACACAGACTGATGGATAGAGAAGTAGATAGGCAGACACCAGGCAAGACACATGCACGCCCCATCTGGCCCAGCTCTATTCCTTGGTACTGAAGACACAAACACACATACACTCATATGTGCACGCACACACACACACACGTACACATACATGTGTGCAAACACACACACTCATGCACCAAGACACACTGAGGCCACATTCATCTACATTCAAACGGAGTGTCCTCCGCTCTTTGAGCCAAGCTGTCAATTTGTAGAACGGCAAGCTCTGGACGAGGGCATCTACCCTTCAGCAAGAGAGACTCACACTACCAAGAGAGAGAAAGGGAAAGAAGGAGAGCAGGGGGAACACTCTCTGTACCTATCCTCTGAGGATGACCATTTAAAAAAGGGGAAAAGTCAGGGATGGCCACTGTCTAACCCCGTTTATACCTGGTTCTAACATGCGTATTTTCTCTTGAGCTTGTCCACATTTTGATTGTGCCCACATTTTCAGACATGTGTCTACACATGGCACGGCTCCAGAATGCAACCATTTAGTTGCATTTTGCAACCCTTTGACTTGGCTGTGCAAGTAAAACATTTAATTGGTCACGTCGGTGCGAGTTGCACAGTCTACATGGTGACCTCACTCAAAAAGTCACATTTGTTAGGAGGCTAAAACCATGATTTGGTCAAACTGTAAAGTACATTATCTTCATGATTCCTGTAATGAAAGCGCCTGCCCTGCCCCTGTGCCTGTTTGGCTGGGGCCTGCGGTTGTGACGAACAAGCCACTCTCACTGCCTTTCCAGGGAGATACAAAAAAAAGCTCAGGAAAAATAAAATCTAATTATGATTGAAAAACATTTCAAAATCCAACTGCGGGAAAAACACAGCTATCCTGTGTAATACTATTGTCACCATTGAAGAGAGGAGGTCCTCAGCTTTCTCTAGGTATTTATTTCTCAACTCTAAATATTAAACTCAATAGCAACTATTTTACAACCAAGATAATTGATATTGCTTTGAGATATCGGCCATTGTGATTGTATTGGGTAGTAGGCTACAAATGCAAAACATTTTAGGACATTACATTTACTGTTAGAGGTTACTAGCAGTGGGTATTATATTTAGAGTTAGCGATCTAGCTAATGTGTTTTGAGTTTCCACTTACTCAGTACAGGTGGTGAATTAGCCCCAAATGAATTAGCCTATGATATTAGTGCACATAAAGATGTAGGCAAATTCATCCCACAAATTCTTTTTTTTTTTTTTATATTCTGGAGCCCCATTTTTACAGTAAAATATAACAATAAGCCTAATTGGCAACCCAAAATCCATGACAATCACTGGATTATATCAAATCAAACATCAAAATATTTTGAATAACAACATTTTAGATTAAACAAGTTATTTCTTGAATACCATCTCCATAGTCTATTACAGTTCTTAATAAAACTCTGTGAATGACTTTATAAGATGATTACACATTTTTTTTTATTGCGTGACGCTGAGGAAAAATTTGTGCGCCCAAATCATGGGCTGGTGCCACCAACTGAAAAACCTAGTGGCACCAGGCGGAAATGTTAGTCAGGAACCCTGCCTGTTATTAAAATGTGTCTCTTATCCATCCACTGTGTCTGGATTGTCACCAGATTTCCTGGTCCCTTCCTGTATGCAAATTGTTTTCACTGTCATTGCGACGTAGTGTGATGTTCACAGGGGACCGTTCTCTAGGAGACTTTTATCTACTTCCCTCTATGTTCCTGGGATATCATTGAGGACCAGGTCAGGATGTTTTTAGGAAATTCTCAGGAAATTCAGTGTATCAGTCATCAGGAATTCGCCTGATGGTCCCAGAGAAACATTCCCCTCTACTGTCTACCCACCTACCTGGGCATGTGCACCCTCATTTCACTAGACATCCCCCTTGTTACTGTTGCTGAGCCCATCAAGGCCTTGACTGGTGAACCAATGATCCATTCACAGCTCTTTGTCTGTTGGCACAGGGACACCCACACACACAGTGCTTTTAACATAGTGTTTTTAACTTACATATTTGACAAACTTTGACATACATAATTACCTTGTGCATGGTCATGTATACAGTAATTATTATTAGAACTCACAACCTCTTGGTTCACAGCATTCCAATCTACATGCTGCACCACCAAGTCTGTGTCAATGCCTGATTTCCCTTGTACTGCTACACTTTGCACTTCAAAGTAAATCTTAGCGCTGTTAAAAATACAGTCAAGAAAAACAATTGTATTTATCATGGTGATTCAGGAGTAACATTAAAACAGAGTAATATGCCCCACCAACGTACAGTGCCTCCAGAAAGTATTCATACCCATTGATTCCACATGTTGTTGTGTTACACCCTAAATCCATAATAACGAAGTGAAAACATGTTTTTAGACATTTTCATTTGGGCTAGATCAGCTTTAATATTGCAGATAGATTGTAACTTCCATCAATGTAATTGTCTGCATCACTTCCAATCCCCCATATGTTTTTTTTCTCTCTCAAACTCTATCTATCTATCTATCTATCTATCTATCTATCTATCTATCTATCTATCTATCTATCTATCTATCTATCTATCTATCTATCTATCTATCTATCTATCTATCTATCTATCTATCTATCTATCTATCTATCTATCTATCTATCTATCTATCTATCTATCTATCTATCTATCTATCTATCTATCTATCTATCTATCTATCTATCCTTTATAGCTCAATTGGTAGAGCATGGCACTTGTAATGCCAGGGTAGTGGGTTCGATCCCCGGGATCACCCATACATAAAAATGTATGCAAAGTTTGGGGTCACTTTTCTTGTTTTGTTTTTTTGGAAAGAAAAGCAATATTTTGTCCATTAAAAGAACATCAAATTGATCAGAAATACAGTGTAGACATTGTTAATGTTGTAAATGGCTATTGTAGCTGGAAACTGCTGATTTTAATGGAATATCTAAATAGGCATACAGAGGCCCATTATCAGCAACCATCAGTCCTGTGTTCCAATGGCACGTTGTGTTTGCTAATCCAAGTTTATCATTTTAAAAGGCTAATTGATCATTAGCAAACCCTTTTGCAATTATGTTAGCACAGCTGAAAACTGTTGCACTGATTAAAGAAGCAATAAAACTGGCCTTCTTGAGACTAGTTGAGTATCTGGAGCATCAGCAATTGTGGGTTCGATTACAGCATCAAAATGGCCAGAAACAAAGAACTTTCTTCTGAAACTCTATTGTTGTTCTGAGAAATGAAGGCTATTCAATGTTTTTTATTGCTTATTTTTATTGCTTCTTTAATCAGCAAAACAGTATTATTATATTAATTAATTGCCAAGAAACTGAAGATCTCGTACAACACTGTGTACTACTCCCTTCACAGAACAGCGCAAACTGGCTCTAACCAGAATAGAAAGAGGAGTGGGAGGCCCCGGTGCACAACTGGGCAAGAGGACAAATACATTATAGTGTCTAGTTTGAGAAACAGGTGCCTCACAGGTCCTCAACTGGCAGCTTCATTAAATAGTACCCGCAAAACACCAGTCTCAACGTCAACAGTGAAGAGGTGACTCTGGGATGCTGACCTTCTAGGCAGAGTCACAAAGAAAAAGCCATATCTCAGACTGGCCAATAAAAAGAAAAGATTAAGATGGGCAAAATAACACAGACACTGGACTTTTTCTTTGCAACTCTGCCTAGAAGGTCAGCATCCCAGAGTCGCCTCTTCACTGTACTGTGATGTTTCACAAAAGTTCTGAACCCTTCTATTCTCATTGTTTCTACAGATTGTAAATTGAAAAAAAATGTTTTTTCTAAAAGTGTTATTATATTATTGATCGATTGACTATGACTTTTCAGATCACACAGTAGTGCTATCTGCAGGGTTAGCTCCAGGTAAATATTTCAATCCATCAGCCATTCCTGGACCGGTGTCCAAAAACGAGCTACACATGGACAGTACCAAAACAAACAATCTAATGATTCTGTCTCTTCGCAGCACAATCTGCAGAGCTGGGAAATTGTATCCCCCATGTAAATAACATTCTATTCTATTCTGTTTTTAGACATTTTAGCAAATGTATTGAAAATGAAATACAGAAATATCTTCTGGCTCTTTCCTTATTCTGAAGAATGTTTTTCCCCACTTATTTTCTTGTTCGTACTTTTAAAAACATTCACCTCAAACAAGTGCACACTTTAAATTACATAACATAAATGCACTACCTAAAGCAGAATTCAAAAATGTCCCACAAATAACCTTGTTTTACTGTACAATTTCACATGAAAACCAAAATGTATTTCACATTCATACAATAGTTATTTTTGTCATGTGTTTCTGATTGTTTTTCTATATACCTCTACCAATATAGAAAACTGACAACAATACATTCAGCTTTAAGATAGTAGCACCTCCGTAAAATCGTCTCTCTCTCATGCACCCACACTGCGTGCGCAGTGAGTTTACCAGCTCATGAGCACAACTTTACACAAAACCAATAACATGTAAAACGAACTCAGAAATCCCTAACAAGTGGATTCTTTATCAAATCTCCTAGACAAAATCCAGTACAAGTAAGCTACTCAGTAAACAGTTTCTATGACTTGTAAATCGTTTTTACCTCAGCTAGCATCAAGCTAACATAAATCCAGTACAAGTAGGCTACTCAGTAAACAGTTTCTGTGACTTGTAAATAATTTTTTTACCTCAGCTAGCATCAAGCTAACCTATACTCTCACTCATTGTAACTCGCGTTCTTCTCTCACTCAGTTCGACACAAAAACAACACCAAACCTTCCCTAACGTGATAACACCTTGACAAAGTTGTTTAATACATTTACATTTAGCGAGTGAGTGCATACATTATTATTTTTAAAATGTCATACTGGCCCCCCGTGGGAATCGAACCGACAACCCTGGCATTACAAACACCATGCTCTACCAACTGATCTACATCCCTGCCGGCCATTCCCTCCCCTACCCTGGGCCAATTGTGCGCCTCCCCATGGGTCTCCCGGTCGCAGCCAGCTACGACAGAGCCTGGATTCAAACCAGGATCTCTAGTGGCACAGCTAGCACTGCGATGCAGTGCCTTAGACCACTGCGCCACTCAGGAGACAATAGCATGTTATTACATATTCTTTCGATATTAGAACGTTTTTAAGTTCTATTACATAACTGTAATAGTAAAGAGAATGGACACAAGTTTACATCTGCAAAGTTCTGGCGCTTTCTTTATTCTGAAGAATGGTGCGCACGCTTGGCCAGAACTTGCTGTTTCTCCTACTACCACAGTGCAACACCGCCATCTATTGGCATGATGGACTACTAATGCTCAAGCATGTAGAGTATACCATTTAGATTAATTAAGACAAAAAAACTAATAGGTTTTTAAAAATTATAATAAAGGGGTGTCTGTTTTTAGTGACTTTGTTTTCAACCCATAACAGATACACTATCCAAAGTGTAATTAATAACTTCACTATGCTCAAACAGATATTTGATGTCTGCTTTTTAAATGTTTACCCATCTACCAATAGGTGCCCTTCTTTGCGAGACCCCCCTGGTCTTTGTGGTTGAATCGGTGTTTGAAATTCACTGCTTGACTGAGGGACCTTACAGATAATTGTTTGTGTGGGTTACAGAGATGAGGTAGTCATTCAGAATTCATGTTAAACACTATTATTGCACACAGAGTGAATCCATGTAACTTATTATGTGATTTGTTAAGCACATTCTTACTCCTGAACTTATTCAGGCTTGCTATAACAAATGGGTTGTATACTTATTGACTCATGACATTTCAGCTTTTCATTTTTAATGAATTTGTAAAAATTCCTAAAAACATGAATCCACTTTGACATTATTGGGCCAATAACACAAAATCTCAATTTAATCCATTTAAAATTCAGGCTATAACACAACAACATTTGGAAAAAGGTATGGTGTGTGAATACTTTCTGAAGGCACTGTATACCATTTAGCAGACAACACATGCATACAGTTTCATATAGATGGCTCTAGCAGAAATCAAACCCACGCCTGCTGGCTTTGCAAGCACCGTGCTCTAGCAACTGAGCCACACAGGACCATCTTAAAGCAGTTGTGTTTTACACACCCCTTATGTGGAGCATTCAGCAGCTGCTTAATGGTGTCTGATCTGTAGTATCTGCAGCCAGGTCTCCTGTGACACAAGTCAGTATTCGACGTCCATCCATGTCTGAGGACATCTGGAGATGACGTGGAAACCGGCCACTAGGGACAACAGTGAGCGCTGTTTCGGTGTTGCCAGGGCATTGAGGTTGGGGATGGCGGATGTGCGTAAGCTTCTGCCTCTGATTTCAAAAGTTGCAAGTTTGAATACAGCAATAGAAAGTCGTTTTTTAGATTTTTGTTTTAAGCCTATCCCAAACCTTAACCCTTACCTTAAAACCCCCTAAGGTCAATGTCCGCGCACCAGCGTACATCTAATTAGCATAATACAAAAATCCCCATAACAATCCGTCAGATTAACCTCTTAAATGTGAAGTCCCCATATCTGATGCTCTGATAGGCTACTACCAGGTCCTCCACAAGACCATTAAGTGGTATAATACTTTTTTTACCACTTTGTGGACATTGCTACAGTAAATGCTTTCATTCTCCACAAGCAGATGGCCAAAGCTAACGGTCAACCCCCTCTCTCCCAGTTGGCCTTCTGAGAGTAGCTGGTGTTGGAAATGGCTGAATTGGGGGCCCAAAGCAACCTCACAACCATCACAAGACCCCCACTCAAGGTGAGCGCCACTATCCAACACACATGCCAAAAGACAAAAGGAAGAACTGCAAGCATTGCACAAAACACAAGGGGGGAAAAATTGGTGAAATACCAGATCTTCTGTCCGAAATGCCAGTTCACTTTTTGTTTCCTGGCAGAGAGGGACTGCTTCAAAGACTATCACGACATGCACAAGCTACAGTGAAAGTGAAATCTAATCATCTACACCTGGGATGTAAAACGAACACGAATGCCATTTGTAAATAGTTCCGCTTATTTCTATTTTTGCACCTTTTGTAGTGAAGGACACGTGTGTAACCAAGTTTGTGTTTGATAAGACATTTTTGTATATATTTTTCATGTATATCTATTGCTTTTTTATTGTTTTTCTAAACAGTTCATTTGTATGTGGGACCAATACATTGGATATACCTAGGCTAAACGTTCAGGCATTTTGGAGAGGTTGAAAAAACACTAGGATGTCCCCTGTATGTCCCCCGACACCACCACAATGTTTGAGAGAGGTTGGTGTTGTAGAAATTTAGATTTTAAAGTGAACAATAACTTTTAGGCACATCCAGTGTGCAAAAACAGTGCAATTACCACATTTGAACACTTTGGAGAGGTTGAAAGGACACTTGAATGTACCCTGGATACCCCATAACACCGCCACAATGTTTGAGTGACTTTGATATGGTAGAAATTGTGTTTTTATACTGAAAAAATAATATTTAGGGATTGCAAATATGTAATAGCACTGGAATTATCTAGTTTACAGACATATACCACTTTGGAGAGGTTTAGGGACACTTGGAAACATCCAGTGACCACACCTGACACCACTTACTAAAACAACTGCCCATTTCTAGTTATTAGGTCTATCAATCCCATTTTATTTTCTGATATTGTTCACATATTGTGGAAGCCATCTGATGTATTTCCAGTTCTGGGCATTAATAATTCACTTATAGCTTGTCAATGAAAGATTACTTTCAAAATAAATAAATAAAAAAACAGGTTATTTTGTGTGTGCTTGATCTTGTGTATTCTGAACTATGTAACTCCTATCTATCTTCTGATCATTTCCTCAATCTCCCAGATGTCTTCTTTCCAAATATACCATGTTGTGGCATGTCAGAATCATGTAATTACACATGAATAGCAGTTACTTTTGGGTATGTCTATTTAGGCGGAAATCTAAATTTTGACATTACATTCAAGAGTTTGTAAGCTAGAGATATCTGGGTTTTTTGCACCGCATCTGCCTACATCACACTTCCGCATCTGTGGTGAAGGGTGACAGAGCTAGAGCAATGTTTGTCAGACCATGACACATCCCGAAAATCGGTGGTCTTCTCACAGAATTGTCTGTAGCATCTGAACGGTTAAGCCTACTATTATGACCCCTCTATGGAAAGATGAGACTCTCACAAACACGATTGTGTTCTTCGTTTTGGTTCTACGATCGCCATAAGTGTCTTGGGACTCGTCGGAAGTCGGTACAGCAAATATGAAGACCCCCTCTGTCCAAAGGTGAGACTCTCACCTTGTTTTGCCCACAGGCCTCCCAAGACTTGTCTGAAGGTCCCCGGTACCAGTTGAAAAAATTAATGGTAGTATATACAGTGGGGGAAAAAAGTATTTAGTCAGCCAGCAATTGTGCAAGTTCACCCACTTAAAAAGATGAGAGAGTCCTGTAATTTTCATCATAGGTAGACGTCAACTATGACAGACAAATTGAGATTTTTTTTCCCTGAAAATCACATTGTAGGATTTTTAATGAATTTATTTGCAAATTATGGTGGAAAATAAGTATTTGGTCACCTACAAACAAGCAAGATTTCTGGCTCTCACAGACCTGTAACTTCTTCTTTAAGAGGCTCCTCTGTCCTCCACTCGTTACCTTTATTAATGGCACCTGTTTGAACTTGTTATCAGTATAAAAGACACCTGTCCACAACCTCAAACAGTCACACTCCAAACTCCACTATGTCCAAGACCAAAGAGCTGTCAAAGGACACCAGAAACCCAATTGTAGACCTGCACCAGGCTGGGAAGACTGAATCTGCAATAGGTAAGCAGCTTGGTTTGAAGAAATCAACTGTGGGAGCAATTATTAGGAAATGGAAGACATACAAGACCACTGATAATCTCCCTCGATCTGGGGCTCCACGCAAGATCTCACCCCGTGGGGTCAAAATGATCACAAGAACGGTGAGCAAAAATCCCAGAACCACACGGGGGGACCTAGTGAATGACCTGCAGAGAGCTGGGACCAAAGTAACAAAGCCTACCATCAGTAACACACTACGCCGCCAGGGACTCAAATCCTGCAGTGCCAGGCGTACCCCCTGCTTAAGCCAGTACATGTCCAGGCTCGTCTGAAGTTTGCTAGAGTGCATTTGGATGATCCAGAAGAGAATGTCATATTGTCAGATGAAACCAAAATATAACTTTTTGGTAAAAACTCAACTCATCGTGTTTGGAGGACAAAGAATGCTGAGTTGCATCCAAAGAACACCATACCTACTGTGAAGCATGGGGGTGGAAACATCATGCTTTGGGGCTGTTTTTCTGCAAAGGGACCAGGACGACTGATCCGTGTAAAGGAAAGAATGAATGGGGCCATGTATCGTGAGATTTTGAGTGAAAACCTCCTTCCATCAGCAAGGGCATTGAAGATGAAACGTGGCTGGGTCTTTCAGCATGACAATGATCCCAAACACACTGCCCGGGCAATGAAGGAGTGGCTTCGTAAGAAGCATTTCAAGGTCCTGGAGTGGCCTAGCCAGTCTCCAGATCTCAACCCCATAGAAAATCTTTGGAGGGAGTTGAAAGTCCGTGTTGCCCAGCGACAGCCCCAAAACATCACTGCTCTAAAGGAGATCTGCATGGAGGAATGGGCCAAAATACCAGCAACAGAAAATGTTTGACCTGTGTCATTGCCAACAAAGGGTATATAACAAAGTATTGAGAAACTTTTGTTATTGACCAAATACTTATTTTCCACCATAATTTGCAAATAAATTCATAAAAAATCCTACAATGTGATTTTCTGGATTTTTTTTCCTCAATTTGTCTGTCATAGTTGACGTGTACCTATGATGAAAATTACAGGCCTCTCTCATCTTTTTAAGTGGGAGAACTTGCACAATTGGGGGCTGACTAAATGCTTTTTTTCTCCACTGTACATTTAAACTCAGTTTTTCACAATTCCTGACATTTAATCCTAGTAAAAATGCAGTGTTTTAGGTCAATTAGGATCACCACTTTATTTTAAGAATGTGAAATGTCAGAATAATAGTAGAGAGAATTATTTATTTCAGCTTTTATTTCTTTCATCACATTCCTATTGGGTCAGAAGTTTACATACACTCAATTAGTGTTTGGTAGCATTGCCTTTAAAAAGTTTAACTTGGGTCAAAAGCTTCCCACAATAAATTGGGTAAATTTTGGCCCATTCCTCCTGACAAAGCTGGTGTAATGGAGTCAGGTTTGTAGGCCTCGTTGCTCGCACACGCTTTTTCAGTTCTGCCCACACATTTTCAATAGGATTGAGGTCAGGGCTTTGTGATGGCCACTCCAATACCTTGACTTTGTTGTCCTTAAGCCATTTTGACAGAACTTTGGAAGTATGCTTGGGGTCATTGTCCATTTGGAAGACCCATTTGCGACCAAGCTTTAACTTCCTGACTGATGTCTTGAGATGTTGCTTCAATATATCCACATAATTTTCCTTCCTCATGATGCCATCTATTTTGTGAAGTGCACCAGTCGCTCCTGCAGCATAGCACCCCCACAGCATGATGCTGCCACCCCCGTGCTTCACGGTTGGGATGGTGTTCTTCAGCTTGCAAGCGACCCCCTTTTTCCTCCAAACGACAATGACGATGGTCATTATGGCCAAACAGTTCTATTTCTGTTTCATCAGACCAGAGGACATTTCTCCAAAAAGTAAGATCTTTGTCCCCATGTGCAGTTGCAAACCGTAGTCTGGCTTTTTTATGGCAGTTTTGGAGCAGTGGCTTCTTCCTTGCTGAGCAGCCTTTCAGGTTATGTCGATATAGGACTCGTTTTACTGTGGATATAGATACTTTTGTACCTGTTTCCTCCAGCATCTTCACAAGGTCCTTTGCTGTTGTTCTGGGATTGATTTACACTTTTCACACCAAAGTACGTTCATCTCTAGGAGACAGAACGCATCTCCTACCTGAGCGGTATGACGGCTGCGTGGTCCCATGGTGTTTATACTTGCGTACTATTGTTTGTATAGATGAACGTGGTACCTTCAGGCGTTTGGAAATTGCTCCCAAGGATGAAGCAGACTTGTGGAGGTCTACAATTGTTTTTCTGAGGTCTTGGTTGATTTCTTTTGATTTTCCCATGATGTCAAGCAAAGAGGCACTGAGTTTGAAGGTAGACCTTGAAATACATCCACAGGTACACCTCCAATTGACTCAAATGATTTCAATTAGCCTATCAGAAGCTTCTAAAGCCATGACATCATTTTCTGGAATTTTCAAAGCTGTTTAAAGGCACAGTCAACTTAGTGTATGTAAACTTCTGACCCACTGGAATTGTGATATAGTGAATTATAAGTGAAATAATTTGTCTGTAAACAATTGTTGGAAAAATGACTTGTGTCATGCACAAAGTAGATGTCCTAACCGATTTGCCAAAACTATAGTTTGTTAACAAGAAATGTATGGAGTGGTTGAAAAACGAGTTTTAATGACTCCAACCTAAGTGTATGTAAACTTCCGACTTCAACTGTATGTGATATGCCTATCTGGCTTGTATGATTATGATGGTCATAATGCTTCTTGACAGTGTCATGAAGAGTATTTTCTCAGTCCAAGTAAAGTGACACAGGATGGTCATAATGCTTCATGACAGTGTCATAAATGTATATATTCTACAAGTTATTTAAAATATAATGAAAAAAACATGACTGTAAAGAATTCATTACAACAACAACAAAGTATAAAAGAAACTTCTTGGCAGGTAAAAAACTAATTTGAATAAATCTGGGTTCTGACACTGTCGGTGTCATAACCAGCCATAAAATAACGCAATATACACTACATGGCCAAGATTATGTGGACATCTCATTCCAAAATTGCGGGCATTAATATGGAGTTGGTCTCCCCTTTGCTACTATAACAGCCTTCACTCTTCTGGGAAGGCTTTCCACTAAATGTTGGAACATTGCTGCTGGGACTTGCTTCCATTCAGCCACAAGAGCATTAGTGAGGTTGGGCAATTAGGCCTGGCTCGCAGTCGGTGTTCCAATTTATCCCAAAGGTGTTTGATGGGGTTGAGGTCAGGGCTCTGTGCAGGCCAGTCAAGTTCTTCCACAACAATCTCGACAAACCATTTCCGTATGGACCTCGCTTTGTGCATGGGGGCATTGTCATGCTGAAACAGGAAAGGGCCTTCCCAAAACTGTTGCCACAATGTTTGAAGCACAGACTCATCTAGAATGGCATTGTATGCTGTAGCGTTAAGACTTCCCTTCACTGGAACTAAGGGGCCTAGCCCAAACCATGAAAAACAGCCCCAGACCATTCTTCCTCCTCCACCAAACTTTACAGTTGGCACTATGCATTCGGGCAGGTAGCGTTCTCCTGGCATCCGCCTAACCCAGATTTGTCTGTCGGACTGCCAGATGGTGAAGCGCGACTCATCACTCCATAGAACACGTTTCCACTGCTTCTGAGTCCAATTGCAGCGAGCTTTACACATTTTTTACATTTACATTTTAGTCATTTAGCAGACGCTCTTATCCAGAGTGACTTACAGTTAGTGAGTGCATACATTATTTTAAAATGTTTCATACTGGCCCCCCATGGGAATCAAACCCACAACCCTGGCGTTGCAAACGCCATGCTCTACCAACTGAGCTACATCCCTGCCGGCCATTCCCTCCCCTACCCTGGATGATCCTGGGCCAGGGTTGTGCACCGCCCCATGGGTCTCCCGGTCGCGGCCGGCTACGACAGAGCCTGGATTCGAGCCAGGATCTCTAGTGGCACAGCTAGCACTGCAATGCAGTGCCTTAGACCACTGCGCCACTCGGGAGGCTTACACCACTCCAACCAACGCTTGGCATTGCGCATGGTGATCTTAGGCTTGTGTGTGGCTGCTCGGCCATGGAAACCCACTTCATGAAGCTCCCGATGAACAGTTATTTTGCTGACGTTGCTTCCAGAGGCAGTTTGGAACTCGGTAGAGAGTGTTGCAACCAAGGACAGATTATTTTTACACGCTACGCGCTTCAGCACTCACCGATCCCTTTCTGTGAGCTTGTGTGGCCTACCACTTCGCGGCTGAGCCGTTGTTGCTCCTAGATGTTTCCACTTCACAATAACAGCACTTGCAGTTGACTGGGGCAGCTCTAGCAGGGCAAAAAATTCACAAACTGATTTATTGGTAAGGTGGCATCCTATGACGGTGCCACGTTGAATGTCACTGAGCTCTTCAGTACGGGCCATTCTACTGCCAATGTTTGTCTATGGAGATTGCATGGCTGTGTGCTCGATTTTATACACCTGTCAGCAACGGGTATGGCTGAAATAGCCTAATCCACTAATTTGAAGGGCTGTCCACCTACTTTTGGCCATGTAGTGTATGTCACAACAGGTGTAAATATATGGGTCATGACAGTGTTATGACCATATAATGACCAGAGAATGACATGTTATGACACGGTCATAACGTGTTATGACACTGGGTGTCATGTAAAGTGTTACCGTCTGTCCTTTATCTACGAGATACTGTATAAGAAAGCTCAGAAAATATTGTTGTTTTTAGGACACATATTTAACCGCTTATTTTTGTTGGCACAAAACTACATCCATACTTCCATTCGAGTCCCATCACACTTGTGGGTGTTGTAGATGGGGTCTTGTTAGTGAGAGTCTCCCCTTTCCATAGTGGTGTCATATTAGTTTGTTGGCCAAACCGTTTGGACGCTACAGATGTTTTTGTGAGAAGACCAATTTTCGGGATGTCTCATTGTCTGACAAACACCACTGTAGCTCGGCCAACTTCCACCGCAGATGCGGAAGGCCGACATAGACGGATGATGTGGATTGAGATGTTTAAATGTTTAAACTGACGGATTTTGATGGGGATTTTTTTGTTTTGTTACTTAGATTGATGCACGGGTGCGTCAATAGATTCTTAAGGATTAAGTGGAGCTTCTGATATGGCACCCTCCCTTCGTTCTCAACTAAACCCAGGGCTGTTCCGCCAACCTCCCTCTGAACATTACTCCACTAGCAAACCCATGCTGTTACCAGCATTATCGTATACTACCCACTGTTTTATACTGTATGTATATCTCACAGTCATTGACAGAGATAAAGTTAATTAGGGAAGTGTGAATCAATGGTGGCTGGTGTCACTTTAAATCGGAGGAAAGGTTCATTCTAATGGTTGGAATGGAATTAATTTAACGGTATCAAACACATCGCTTTCCTCCCCTCACCAGCCTCCTCTGGAGTGAAAAAACCCCCACTACTTTCAGTTAATAATGGCATTTCTGCCTCACACTATTTCTGTGTCCAGGACACGACCCAAGAGCCCTGAGAAATAGGTCAGGGCTCCGACTTTTCTTTTTAATCCAAATGGATTCCTGTCTGAGAGGGAGGGCAAATCCATCCATCCTTCTCGCCCCCACCCTCACCTTCCCTTCCCCTCTCCTCCCCCCGTTCAGCCATGCATTTGTCTCACCATTATCCTCCAATCTCCACCCCCCCCATCTCAAATGAATCTTAATTATTCTCCATAAAACCCTGGGAGACCACAGGGGGCGACCCCGGCACTTGGAGAGAAAACAACCAACAGAGACGTAAAGGACAAGCCATGCTCCAACCGCTCCAGATGGGTCACTCTCTCACAACCAACCAAAACATGTTGCAACAAGAGAAAACAGACTGCAACAGACCACTCGCTCACTAAACCTGTAGCTAAAGCTAATACACTGAGCAGGCCGAAGCCTACTGACTCTGGCGACCTCGCAGAGCGTATTCGGCAACCATAATAAAACATTCCATCATAACCCAGAAGCACCCAGGACACCAGCAGGGATCAAAGAGTAATACTTAATGTAGGAGACCATATCTGTATCTTGCAATCCACTGGTGATTCGGATACACTTGCCGGCTTTCACGGTGCCTTCACGGTGCCTTTGCTCCTTTAAAATAACCATGATAATACTTGGGTATCTAGAATTAACTTCCCTGGTTAATATTTGCCATTAAATGGCAATGGAGCCACGAGACAGTATTTTTGAGAAATGTTGAGCTCTCTACCATAATGACCCTGGATAAAACAATTATAATTGTGTATGTTTTTAACACTTCCGTTGATGATACTCAGACATTTTTCTGTACTTTGAAAAGGATGAATGCAGATAGTGACTAGGAGCTTGAAGGTTGAAGATCAAATAACTAATTAAAGTTATCTAATCCAATGTGTAGTTCCTACTCTGAACATTGCATGCATAACAAAAATACACAGCAAATTCTCCATTGTTAAAAAATTATTAGACTGAGAGAGTTAAATAAAACCTGAAAGTGTTGAGTCTGTGGACCCATATAGACACTAGAACAGTGTTAAACTTCTTAGTGTAATGCCTTATTCTAATATTTCCCAGAGTGCCTTGCCTTTTGAGTAAATTGTAGAGTTGCCACCTATGACTGTATGTGTTAGTGACAGAGACATCCTTGTTGCATTTATCCATTTTTGGTTCTATGGACTTCACCAAGTGTGATCCTAAGTGAATATGTTATCATAAAAAATAGGAATTATTTAACACAATACCACACATATTTCATTAGGCCTTACATTGAGGGCCTAGTTGTACCTTAATACAAGGAGGGGCCTGAAACTCATACACATCACTTTGAACCAAAACCACGCCCTTCATTATCATATTTCCCAGTATTCTCTATTGCAGATATTGTTTGATTAATTAATTAATCTTATGCTACTCAAATATACAGTGCATTTGAAAAGTATTCAGACCCCTTGATGTTTTCCACATTTTGTTACGTTACAGCCTTATTCTAAAATAAATTAAATACATTTTTTCCTCATCAATCGACACACAATACCCCACAATGACAAAGCAAAAACAGGTTTTTAGACATTTTTGCAAATGTATTAAAAATAAAGAAAATAAATACCTTATTTACAAAAGTATTCAGACCCTTTGCTATGAGACTCGAAATTGAGCTCAGGTGCATCCTGTTTCCATTGATCATCCTTGAGATGTTTCTACAACTTGATTGGAGTCCACCTGTGGTACATTCAATTGATTGGACATGATTTGGAAAGGCACACACCTGCCTATCAGGTCCTACAGTTGACAGTGCATGTCAGAGCAGAAACCAAGCCATGAGGTCGAAGGAATTGTCCGTAGAGCTCAGAGACAGGATTGTGTCACAGATCTGGGGAAGGGTACCAAAACATTTCTGCAGCATTGAAGGTCCCAAAGAACACAGTGGCCTCCGTCATTCTTAAATGGAAGTAGTTTGGAACCACCTAGACTCTTCCTAGAGCTGGCCGCCTGGCCGCCTGGCCAAACTGAGCAATCGGGGGAGAAGGGCCTTGGTAAGGGAGGTGACCAAGAACCTGATGGTCACTCTGACAGAGCTCCAGAGTTCCTCTGTGGAGATGGGAGAACCTTCCAGAAGGACAACCATTTCTGCAGCACTCCACCAATCAGGCCTTTATGGTAGAGTGGCCAGATGGAAGCCACTCCTCAGTAAAAGACACGACAGCCCGCTTGGATTTTGCCAAAAGGCACCTAAAGACTCTCAGACCCTGAGAAACAAGATTCTCTTGTCTGATGAAACCAAGATTGAACTCTTTGGCCTGAATACCAAGCGTCACATCTGGAGGAAACCTGGTACCATCCCTATGGTGAAGCATGGTGGTGGCAGCTTCATGCTGTGGGGATGTTTTTCAGCGGCAGGTACTGGGAGACTAGTCAGGATCGAGGGAAAGATGAACGGAGCAAAGTACAGAGAGATCCTTGCTGAAAACCTGCTCCAGAGCGCTCAGGACCTCAGACTGGGGCGAAGGTTCACCTTCCAACAGGACAACGACCCTAAGCACACAGATAAGACAACGCAGGGGTGGCTATGGGGACAAGTCTCTGAATATCCTTGAGGGCCCAGCCAGAGCCCGGACTTGAACCCAATCGAAAATCTCTGGAGAGACCTGAAAATAGCTGTGCAGCGACGCACCCCAACCAACCTGACTAAACTAAACTAATCCAAAATGTTACTTGGACGTATTGCACCCATACTGAAATGGTTGTTCCAGTTTAGATGCTTTAGGTAGACTCATAGCTTAGTCCCCCCAACCCTGGCAGTCATTCTTAATACAGGTAGCGGGTGATTAAAGATGCCAGACATCAGAAAAGCATTTGAAAGAGCAGGCAGTGATTTACACAGAGCCACGGAGGCGTCATTTGAGTGTTTGCTATTAATTGCCAAGGCTAAAAACCCGCACAATATTGGAGAGCAGCTAATCAAACCCGTCTGCCTGAAAATTGTAGTGAGGCTGTGTGGCCCACATGTGGTGGATAAAGTGAGAACTGTCCCACTCTCTGACAACACTGTCAAAGACAGAATTGATCAAATGGCTGGAGATTGTCAAAACCAGCTGCACGAGAAGCTTGGGAATGTTTCCTTTGCCATTCAGTTGGATGAAACAACAACAGTGTCAGACGAATCCGTGCTCATCGTTTATGTGCAATATATTGACAGTGATGACTTGAAACAAGACATTCTTATGTCTACCAATCTAGCCACAACAACAACAGGCAAATATATTTTTATAGCTATGGACTCCTTTTTCTCGCCCAACAATCTGCCCTACGAGAATATTGTTGCATGCTGCACTGATGGGGCTGCAGCGTTGATGGGCAAAAACAAGGGATTTAACAGCGGATTGAAGGAAAAAGCCCCGGGGTGCGCAATTTTCCACTGCATGCTACATCGCCAAGCATTGGCCAGTAAAAAACTTTCGGAAGACCTTAGTAACACCCTGGCAACTGTTGTTAAAGTTGTAAACTTTATTAAGGCTCGCCCTACTAACAAGAGACGGTTTGCGCAGCTGTGTGAGGATGAAGCGCATCAAACACTGCTGTTACACACAGAGGTACGCTGGTTGTCACGTGGACAAGTGCTTGTGCGTTTTATGGAACTGCAGGAAAAAAATTAAGGAATTCTTGCAAGATCACAATCGACCACTGTGCGAACAGCTGACTGATGCGTTTTGAATCAAAATGGCATACCCAGCGGATACATTCACTCCCTACAATGAGACAAACAAGCGGATGCAGGGTCCTGAATCAAACGTCATGCAGTGCAAAGACTCTCGACGCTTTTGTGCGGAAACTGGAGTACAGAGATGGAACATTTTCAAAAGGGGAGCTACAACAATATCCACTGCAGATGAAACAGTTTGGTGGCACTGTGCCTGCGTCTTTATGCACTGAGTTTACCAGGCACATGAACATGCTTCGGGAGGAAATTAAATCCTGTTTTGCCGATGTTGACGAATACTTATCAAAGGAATCGTGGGTGATGGACCATTATATTTGCAGTCTCGAGGATGTGGAATACCTAGGCTGTGAAGATGAGCTTGCTGACCTTAAAGGCGATTCTATGTCAAATAAATATTTCCACGAGAACGGATACAAAAAGTTTTGGATTGTCAAAGGACACGCTGTTGCACCCAGACTGGCCAAACACGCAGCTACAAGGGTTATTATACCATTCAGCACTACGTACCTATCTGAGATGGCCTTCAGCTCGCTTGTAACAATAAAAACAAAAGCCCGTAACAGGCTCGATGTCCACCAGGACTTTAGGCTGGCTGTCACTAGCATCGCACCTGACATCCCATCCCTGGTCAGCGGTATGCAGGCCCAAGGTGGCCATTAGTTTTTTAAGGAAGGAACAAGTTATTGATTGTAACGTACTGTTTGTTATTGTTACTTATTTTTATTTTTATAACACATATATTATAGCTGTGTGTCACGGTCGTTGAGAGACGGGGTCAGACCAAGGTGCAGCGTGATATGCATACATATTTAATAATACGAATAAACACTTGACAAAATAACAAAACAACGAAAATGTGAAGTCCAATGGGCTATACACACAACAAGCATAACAGGAACACAAACAAGATCCCACAACTAAGGTAGGCAACCAGGCTACCTAAGTATGATCTCCAATCAGAGACAATGAGCGACAGCTGCCTCTGATTGTTGATACACAAAGCAATTCAAACAACATTGAAATAGAAACAATGATGTCATTTATTTTATACATCTCCCGTTTGGCATTTCTCTTGTGATGCGGTTCACAGCAGCACTGACAGATGTGTTAACATGACAACTGCGTCAGAGTTTCGAATGACCCTTCCCCCCCTTTTCTTCCATGCTGGCTGAATACCTAGCTAGCCAATAACTAGCTAACACCAGACATAGATGAAAGGGAAGACATGGAAAAGCCTTTTCTACCTTCAAGTCACATTATGCTGGTTTGCAAGGTGTAATTCCTGTTGTAATACAGTCAGAGTTAGTCTTTACAACAGTTGAAAAGCTTATTCACCTACAACCTGCATTCAGAATGACTGCAAGGGTTAAGAACATTGTGAGGTGACTACCTAAAGCATTAAAACTGGAACAAGCAACTGATTGGATTAGTTTAGAGAAATGTATGTTATTTATATTTGTGTAATATGCACAAACATATCTATTGAAAGAAACAATAAAAAAAGGAACCTGCAATAGAGCATGCTGGGAAATATGATAATGATGGGCATGATTTTGGTTCAAAGTGAGTTTGTAATGGGGAAACTAAGCTTCCTGAGCACTGAGGTTTTCCAGCCAATTGCTTCGAAAATAGGTTCATTACTTAAGGCTTTGATCAACACTGTGTACACTAGTGGCACCTGCTTGTCAAAATACACTGCTCAAAAAAATAAAGGGAACACTTAAACAAACACAATGTAACTCCAAGTCAATCACACTTCTGTGAAATCAAACTGTCCACTTAGGAAGCAGCAATGATTGACAATAAATGTCACATGCTGTTGTGCAAATGGAATAGACAACAGGTGGAAATTATAGGCAATTAGCAAGACACCCCCAATAAAGGAGTGGTTCTGCAGGTGGTGACCACAGACCACTTCTCAGTTCCTATGCTTCCTGGCTAATGTTTTGGTCACTTTTGAATGCTGGCGGTGCTTTCACTCTAGTGGTAGCATGAGACGGAGTCTACAACCCACACAAGTTGCTCAGGTAGTGCAGCTCATCCAGGATGGCACATCAATGCGAGCTGTGGCAAGAAGGTTTGCTGTGTCTGTCAGCGTAGTGTCCAGAGCATGGAGGCGCTACCAGGAGACAGGCCAGTACATCAGGAGATGTGGAGGAGGCCGTAGGAGGGCAACAACCCAGCAGCAGGACCGCTACCTCCGCCTTTGTGCAAGGAGGAGCAGGAGGAGCACTGCCAGAGCCCTGCAAAATGACCTCCAGCAGGCCACAAATGTGCATGTGTCTGCTCAAACGGTCAGAAACAGACTCCATGAGGGTGGTATGAGGGCCCAACGTCCACAGGTGGGTGTTGTGCTTACAGCCCAACACCGTGCAGGACGTTTGGCATTTGCCAGAGAACACCAAGATTGGCAAATTTGCCACTGGCGCCCTGTGCTCTTCACAGATGAAAGCAGGTTCACACTGAGCACATGTGACAGACGTGACAGAGTCTGGAGACGCCGTGGAGAACGTTCTGCTGCCTGCAACATCCTCCAGCATGACCGGTTTGGCGGTGGGTCAGTCATGGTGTGGGGTGGGGTGGCATTTCTTTGGGGGGCCGCACAGCCCTCCATGTGCTCGCCAGAGGTAGCCTGACTGCCATTAGGTACCGAGATGAGATCCTCAGACCCCTTGTGAGACCATATGCTGGTGCGGTTGGCCCTGGGTTCCTCCTAATGCAAGACAATGCTAGACCTCATGTGGCTGGAGTGTGTCAGCAGTTCCTGCAAGAGGAAGGCATTGATGCTATGGACTGGCCCGCCCGTTCCCCAGACCTGAATCCAATTGAGCACATTTGGGACATCATGTCTCGGTCCATCCACCAACGCCACGTTGCACCACAGACTGTCCAGGAGTTGGCGGATCCTTTAGTCCAGGTCTGGGAGGAGATCCCTCAGGAGACCATCCGCCACCTCATCAGGAGCATGCCCAGGCGTTGTAGGGAGGTCATACAGGCACGTGGAGGTCACACACACACTACTGAGCCTCATTTTGACTTGTTTTAAGGACATTACATCAACGTTGGATCAGCCTGTAGTGTGGTTTTCCACTTTAATTTTGAGTGTGACTCCAAATCCAGACCTCCTTGGGTTGATACATTTGATTTCCATTGATAATTTTTGTGTGATTTTGTTGTCAGCACATTCAACTATGTAAAGAAAAAAGTATTTAATAAGATTATTTCATTCATTCAGATCTAGGATGTGTTATTTTAGTGTTCCCTTTATTTTTTTGAGCAGTGTAATTTAGAGGTGCCAAATTATTATAGATGACATCCCACACCCCGTAGCACGTGCGTAGCGTAGCCTTTTTGTCTTCAAACAAACCAATGCCAAACCAATCAGGTGACCACGTGCTTCTGATTAAGTGATACATGCATCGGCACACTGCTTTCGAAGTACACTGTTTAGCGATTTCGGCGCATGCCTAAGAGCTCCGGCATCAAACGTAACATTACTAGTATGAGTTTCAGGCCCCTGTATTAGGATAAAACTAGGCCATAAAAATATGGCCTTATGAAATATGTATGGTATTGTGTTAAAGGTCCCGAACAGCTATTTTGATTCCCATGTAAAATAGCCTTTTGAGTGATTAAAATATCACCCATAATATTTTTGGGGGGGTCGAAATGCAAAAAAAAAAGGGTTTTCCTCTCATGGCTAACTACCAGGAAGTTTGAAAAAACAGGCTGATTGGGCGGGGAGCTTATATTCATGAGATCGCTATGACTGACAGCTCTTTGAAACACCTATGTCAAGAAACTTGGATGCAGTGAGCAGCATTGCAGTAAAATAATCTCAAGCAAATTTGGTGATACACAAACTAACTCAAACAACATTGAAATAGAAACAATGACGTCCATTTTTTGTTTTACATCTCCCGTTTGGCATGTCTTTTGTGATGAGGTTCACAGCAACACTGACAGACGTGTAAACATGACAATTGCATCAGAGTTTTGAATGACCCTTATTTCAATTGAATGATGTCCTTATATGAACTGTAACTCAGTAAATTCATTGAAGTTGTTGCATGTAGCGTTTATATTTTTGTTCAGTATATTTGCTGACACCCGACAGTCAAATGTTGGCACCAGTAGAGTAGCTATCTAGCAATATAAACCACACCTTTTCCGATGTTGGTTACAAGGCGGTACTTATTTAAATTAGGTAAGAGAATATCAAGTTTCCATTGGTGTATTAAAATTAGAGTGAGGGTGATGTCACCCTATCCCCTTAATAACGCCGCCTCCTGAATCCAAGTGTTTGACATGGTGGAGGAGACCAGTAACTTTATGATCAAACTTTATTAATGTAAAAGTAACAGTCATTTTTCATAGTTTGATCTGGGAAATATTAAAATAAGGCTTTACACTAAGCAGTGTGTTAATTTAACACTGTTCCGGTGTCTATATGGGTTCAGTGTTGATCTAAAAAATATATAAATAATTAACACTGGAGAATTTGCTGTGTAAAAATATAAATATTGAATCAATTGGACTGAACATCATCAAAATAACATTTTGGGAAGAGGTCATCTTCAATTTAATTTGGACTCCCACTCATATCTCATCTAAAATGAATCTGCATTCTGCAGGTACCTAACTGGCACATTCTTTTAGTTTTATACTTATATAAAAATGTGATTTCAAATTATCCTAGGGGATCTGGGGAGACCTTAATTCCATGTTTATGGCAAATTGAACCATGGTGTTTCTGCTGATTGTGAATGAGTACCATTTTATTTTTGCTGATAGTGAATGTGGACCATTATGTTTGTGTTGATAGTGAGTGGGGGAGAAACTGTGTTGAAACGACACAATGATTTCTTCCAGCGTGGGAGCGGCATGACAGGTATTACAGCAGACAGCTCTCTGTTGGCAGTTTATGGGGTCCCATTTTGGTGCATTTTGCTGCCTCTTAGGCAGATCAAAACTGCTCAACTACTCTCTCTGTGTCTACCAGTGACAGGTGTTGTATAAGAATGAGAGCGCGATTGTTCAGGATGTCCTATCAATGATTCAGCGAAAGTACATCAAATGGAAGAGAGAACGATGTTTCACCTACGATGTTCCGCGGGAATATTTGATATATAATTCACTGTGTTTTCTGACAGTTTGCCAAGTGTACATTTACATTTTCGTAAATTAGCAGACACACTTATCCAGAGCAATTTTCTCATACTGGTCCCCCGTGGGAACACAAACCCACAACCCTGGCAATGCAAGCTCCATGCTCTACCAACTGAGCTACACATCGCATGCTCTGTCGTAGCCAGCCGCGACCGGGAGACCCATGGGGCGGCGCACAATTGGCCCAGCCTCGTCCAGGGTAGGGGAGGGAATGGCCGGCAGGGATGTAGCTCAGTTGGTAGAGCATGGCGTTTGCAACGCCAGGGTTGTGGGTTAGATTCCCACGGGGGGCCAGTATGAAACAATTTAAATAATGTATGCACTCACTAACTGTAAGTCGCTCTGGATAAGAGCGTCTGCTAAATGACTAAAAATGTAAAAATGTAATGCTCTTGGTTTGGATAAAGAAGTACAATGTGTTGGTTCACATTCCCATTGGTGACTAATCATCTGTAACAGTGCCTTTTAGTAGGAAACAATCAGGTAAATACTTCATAATTGTTCCTTGTATGCTAATTGGGTAATTAAAATACTTAAAAGGACATTAACACTCATTTTTTATCCATACATAAATTGGCATTGCTCTGGATATCAATGTGCCCTCAGAACAGCCTCAATTCATCAGGGCATGGACTCTACAAGGTGTCGAAAGCCTTCCACAGGGATGCTGGCCCATGTTGACTCCAATGTTTCCCTCAATTGTGTCAAGTTGGCTGGATGACCTTTGGGTGGTGAACTATTCTTGATACATATAGTAAATTGTTGAGTGTGGAAAACCCAGCAGTGTTGCAGTTCTTGACACAAACCGATGCGCATACCCCGTTCAAAGGCACTTATACTTAAATATTTTGCCTTGCCCATTCATCCTCTGCATGGAACACATACAGAATCGATGTATCAAGGCAAAAATATATTTTGTTAAATTGTCTCCTCTCCTTCATCTACACTGACTGAAGTGGATTTAACAACTGACATTAATAAGGGATCATAGCTTTCACCTGGATTCACCTGGTCAGTCTACGTCATGGAAAGAGCAGGTGTTCCTAATGTTTTGTACGCTCAGTGTACAAGCTGGTTAGAGACATAGCTATAATACTGCAGTACAGCAATCCACAAAACAGATGTGAAAAAATGTATAGGTACAGTGAGGGAAAAATTTATTTGATCCCCTGCTGATTTTGTACGTTTGCCCACTGACAAAGACATGACCAGTCTATAATTTTAATGGTAGGTGTATTTGAACAGTGAGAGACAGAATAACAACAACAAAATCCAGAAAAACGCATGTCAAAAATGTTATAAATTGATTTGCATTTTAATGAGGGAAATAAGTATTTGACCCCTCTGCAAAACATTACTTAGTACTTGGTGGCAAAACCCTTGTTGGCAATCACAGAGGTCAGACGTTTCTTGTAGTTGGCCACCAGGTTTGCAGACATCTCAGGAGGGATTTTGTCCCACTCCTCTTTGCAGATCTTCTCCAAGTCATTAAGGTTTCGAGGCTGACGTTTGGCAACTCGAACCTTCAGCTCCCTCCACAGATTTTCTATGGGATTAAGGTCGGGAGACTAGCTAGGCCACTCCAGGACCTTAATGTGCTTCTTCTTGAGCCACTCCTTTGTTGCCTTGTTTGTGTGTTTTGGGTCATTGTCATGCTGGAATACCCATCCACGACCCATTTTCAATGCCCTGGCTGAGGGAAGGAGGTTCTCAACCAAGATTTGACGGTACATGGCCCCGTCCATCGTCTCTATGATACGGTGAAGTTGTCCTGTCCCCTTAGCAAAAAAACAGCCCCAAAGCATAATGTTTCCACCTCCATGTTTGACGGTGGGAATGGTGTTCTTGGGGTCATAGGCAGCATTCCTCCTCCTCAAAACACGGCGAGTTGAGTTGATGCCAAAGAGCTCCATTTTGGTCTCATCTGACCACAACACTTTCATCCAGTTCTCCTCTGAATCATTCATATGTTCATTGGCAAACTTCAGACGGCCCTGTACATGTGCTTTCTTGAGCAGGGGGACCTTGCGGGCGCTGCAGGATTTCAGTCCTTCACGGCGTAGTGTGTTACCAATTGTTTTCTTGGTGACTATGGTCCCAGCTGCCTTGAGATCATTGACAAGATCCTCCCGTGTAGTTCTGGGCTGATTCCTCACCGTTCTCATGATCATTGCAACTCCACGAGGTGAGATCTTGCACGAATAATCACACCAACTGTTGTCACCTTCTCACCAAGCTGCTTGGCGATGGTTTGTAGCCCATTCCAGCCTTGTGTAGGTCTACAATATTGTCCCTGACATCCTTGGAGAGCTCTTTGGTCTTGGCCATGGTGGAGAGTTTAGAATCTGATTGATTGATTGCTTCTGTGGACAGGTGTCTTTTATACAGGTAACAAACTGAGATTAGGAGCACTCCCTTTAAGAGTGTGCTCCTAATCTCAGCTCGTTACCTGTATACAAGACAACTGGGAGCCAGAAATAATCTGATTGAGAGGGGGTCAAATACTTATTTCCCTCATTAAAATGCAAATCTATTTATAACATTTTTGACATGCGTTTTTCTGGATTTTGTTGTTGTTATTCTGTCTCTCACTGTTCAAATAAACATACCATTAAAATTACAGACTGATCATTTCTTTGTCAGTGGGCAAACATACAAAATCAGCAGGGGATCAAATACTTTTTTCCCTCACTGTATTTGCACTAAAGAAAAACAGACAACAATAGACAACAATACAGATAAAAATACATACAAAAAAAAGTTGTGCAGGTGGGGTTGGAAGCCACACCACAAAAAAACAATATTACATACATAAGTACAACAATAAAAAAGGTTTGTTAAAACAGATAACAAAACGTACTATTTATAAATGTATAAATGAATTGATCAGTAATAACAAAACAAAATAAAAAATATTTGTTTTGTTTAAATGTGAGTGTGTGACAGTTAGGCTGTGTGGAGGAGATTACTGAGTAGTTTGGTTCATCAGGCTGACACCCAGTCTTCGCTTGAAGTTATTGAGGATGATGATGTTTTGGCAGTGTGAAGATAAGAATTCCAGAGTATGGTACCGCTGTATCTGATAGAGAATTGACTATGTGAGGTGCGGCATTGGGGAGGGTGAAGGTTATCACAGTGTCTTGTGTTATATAGATGGATTTCAGAATTAAGCTGGAAAAATCCATTGAAGGGTTTAGGACAACTGTCTGGGAGGTATGACTATTTGTAGATGAAAGTGCATAATTGGCATACATTAATGTCGTAAATAGACAAGATATTGAGTTTCTTAAACAAAGGTGCAGATGCAGCCAGGTAATTAGAGGAAGTGGCTAGTCTTGCAAATATATTTTGTATCATGAGTAATTTTTGTAGGTAGGAGGCATATGTACTGGCCCAGACTATATTACAGTAAATGAGATATGGGTAAATTAAGCTATAGAATATAGTTAGGAAGTGAGCCTGATGAACCAAACCACTAATCTTTCTGATGAGACCTACAGATTTCATCACTTTGTTGCAGACAAATTGAATATGATCTTTCCAGGATAACTTTTCATCAATTAGAACTCAGAGGAATCTAGTGGATGTGACTTGTTCCATTTCATTCCCACCAATTGAGATTCTGGCTGTTCTTTCTTTTCTTTTTTTTGACAATATTTCTTATTCTTACTAGTGAATACAATAAAGTTGGAATTTTTAACATTTAAAGATACTTTGTTTATCTGGAACCATTCAGAAAATTGGCTTCATTAATTAGTGAATCAAAATTAGTGTGATAAAAATTGGTATCATCAGCAAAGAGAATGGGAAGTACGGTAGAAGACACAGCAGCAAGGTCATTGATATAGATTAGGAATAACAAAGGTCCAATTATCGAACCCTGTGGCACGCCACAGGATATCTTGGCATGATAGATGCACAGCCGTTTGCATAATTGTTCTCTTTCATAAACATCACTATATAGCCAATTATTTGTATGAAAACCATAATGCAATTTAGAAAGTACTATTTCATGATCAACCGTGTCAAATACTTTCGATTGTTGGATTCTAGCTTGAAATGTACTTATTTATGCTACCAGACTAGAACTTATTGATTACTGTACATGTATAAGGAATGTATATGTTGTGGTCAATGGAGGGTGGATAAAAACTAGGTGTATGGTACGTTACTGACTGAGACAAGAGGGAGTGCAGAAAGTTTACATTCTGTCAAACATGTTATTGTTAAATACCATGGCTCCTAAGGAGGGAGGCCAAAGGCAACAGTCTGGTTTCAATCACTGATAAGGTAGGACAGCCATAGTTTATGGAGGAGTGAGGAATTCAGCCCAATTTTTCTAGGAATTAGGAAAAACATGGTAGTACAGATATTGGGCGATAATTTGTTAAATATCTTGGATCCCCAGAATTTAGAGGGGGATAACTTTGGCAATTTTCTCATCTTTTGGAACAACACCAGTTTGCATAGATTTTGTGAAGATATATGTTAGGGGCTCAGTAATTGAGGAAGACACTGATTTCACCAAAGAGGCACCAATCTCATCATGAGCTGCTGCTGATATCTTTAAGTTACCAATTACCTCCATCACCTCCATTACATCAGGAGGATCAAACGGAAGCAGAGAAGGGAAATGTCCGTTAATGTAATCCAAGGGATTTCCATAAATGTTATGTATTATCTTTGACAGAGAGCAACCCACATTCACAACATCAGGATCACTGTAGGTCTTATTTCCAACAATATATTGAGATGGGATAGTTGTAGATGCCTTCTTCTTATTCAACAGTTGATTGACAATTTTCCAAGTTGACTTGATTATTTATCCTTAATTTATCCTTATTTAAGGATTCTTTAAATTTGTTAACAAATATGTATTTTGGGGGATATCCGAAGTAGGTGAGGAAAATTGTTCTTATTCTTTTTGTATTTTGCAGAATTCAGGGGAGAGGGATTTGTGCGAAACCTTTTGTAGAACTTGTTTCTTTTTACTGAGGATTTTTTTGAGACAGGTTGTTAAACAAGGTTTCCAGAACCGTTCTGCTGCTCTCTTATGTGGTTTAACTAAGTGAAAGCAGTGGTGAAATACAGAATTGAAAGATGTGAGAAAAGTCTGGTAAGCAGACTCCACATCGGCCTAATTATTATTTTTTTAAATCCATGAAATATCATCAATCAACATCTTAAAGCGCTGACAACTACTTGTGTTAAATATTCAACATTTAATGCTACTAATCATTTTCATCTCTTCATTTCCAGCTGCCAAAGATAAGTGAAAAATTGGAAAGTGGTCAGAAATGTCAGTATAAACTATACCTGTATTAGCCACATTATTCAAATAATTTGTAGAAATATGATCAATAAGGGTGGCAGATTAACTGTTCACTCTTGTGGGCTTATAGATGAGGGGATACAGATAGCTGGAGTAAAAATTATTCAAAAAGTCAGATGTCAGTGAGTGGTTCTTACTTTTAAATAAGTTTGTTTTGTAATCATCCAATAGAAAACACATTTCATCTTCATTATTAATCAAATCCAAGGTTGATGCAAGGATATCAATGAAACTACCAATGTCAGAATCGGTTGGCTGATACCACTTTTTTACCACCAAAAATTGAACAGGAGGGAAGTTCTATGAAAAGAGATTCAACATCAATGTTAGCAGATGTAAGTGCGAGGTCCTCTCTTACAAATAATTTAAAAATGTTTATGAACAAAAATGGATACTCCTCCTCCCACTCTTGATGTTCTACAGTGGTGAACAGCATTATAAAGAAACATGTCATAAAGCATGATTGCCTCTTCAGTCAAACATGTTTCTGAAAGGGCATTAATGGAAAATTCATGATTGAGAGAAGACATAATGAACAAGGTGGTCATGATTTTTAGGAAGACTGCGAACTGCGAACATTCAAATGAAAGGTAGAAAATAAGCTTGTCTTGGAATTAGATAAACTCCTATACAGGTTGTTAAATTGCTTAACATTATAGCAATCACAAGTGATAGACTCTTCTCTGGTAAATTTCAGGAAATTTGAATCTGGATCAACACAATCATTATATTTATCGTTCGCATCATTAATATCTAAATGGGTTAAAGACCATGTTATCAGGGTATACAGTGGGGAAAAAAAGTATTTAGTCAGCCACCAATTGTGCAAGTTCTCCCACTTAAAAAGATGAGAGAGGCCTGTAATTTTCATCATAGGTACACGTCAGCTATGACAGACAAAATGAGAAAAAAAAATCCAGAAAATCACATTGAAGGATTTTTAATGAATTTATTTGCAAATTATGGTGGAAAATAAGTATTTGGTCATCTACAAACAGGCAAGATTTCTGGCTCTCACAGACCTGTAACTTCTTCTTTAAGAGGCTCCTCTGTCCTCCACTCGTTACCTGTATTAATGGCACCTGTTTGAACTTGTTATCAGTATAAAAGACACCTGTCCACAACCTCAAACAGTCACACTCCAAACTCCACTATGGCCAAGACCAAAGAGCTGTCAAAGGACACCAGAAACAAAATTGTAGACCTGCACCAGGCTGGGAAGACTGAATCTGCAATAGGTAAGCAGCTTTGTTTGAAGAAATCAACTGTGGGAGCAATTATTAGGAGATGGAAGACATACAAGACCACTGATAATCTCCCTTGATCTGGGGCTCCACGCAAGATCTCACCCCGTGGGGTCAAAATGATCACAAGAATGGTGAACAAAAATACCAGAACCACACAGGGGGACCTAGTGAATGACCTGCAGAGAGCTGGGACCAAAGTAACCAAGCCTACCATCAGTAACACACTACGCCGCCAGGGACTCAAATCCTGCAGTGCAAGACGTGTCCCCCTGCTTAAGCCAGTACATGTCCAGGCCTGTCTGAAGTTTGCTAGAGTGCATTTGGATGATCCAGAAGAGGATTGGGAGAATGTCAGATGAAACCAAAATATAACTTTTTGGTAAAAACTCAACTCGTCGTGTTTGGAAGACAAAGAATGCTGAGTTGCATCCAAAGAACACCATACCTACTGTGAAGCATGGGGGTGGAAACATCATGCTTTGGGGCTGTTTTTCTACAAAGGGACCAGGACGACTGATCCGTGTAAAGGAAAGAATGAATGGGGCCATGTATCGTGAGATTTTGAGTGAAAACCTCCTTCCATCAGCAAGGGCATTGAAGATGAAACGTGGCTGGGTCTTTCAGCATGACAATGATCCCAAACACACCGCCCGGGCAACGAAGGAGTGGCTTCGTAAGAAGCATTTCAAGGTCCTGGAGTGGCCTAGCCAGTCTCCTGATCTCAACCCCATTGAAAATCTTTGGAGGGAGTTGAAAGTCTGTGTTGCCCAGCGACAGCCCCAAAACATCACTGCTCTAGAGGAGATCTGCATGGAGGAATGGGCCAAAATAGCAGCAACAGTGTGTGAAAACCTTGTGAAGACTTACAGAAAACGTTTGACCTGTGTCATTGCCAACAAAGGGTATATAACAAAGTATTGAGAAACGTTTGTTATTGACCAAATACTTATTTTCCACCATAATTTGCAAATAAATTCATTAAAAATCCTACAATGTGATTTTCTGGAATTTTTTTTCTCATTTTGTCTGTCATAGTTGACGTGTACCTATGATGAAAATTACAGGCCTCTCTCATCTTTTTAAGTGGGAGAACTTGCACAATTGGTGGCTGACTAAATACTTTTTTTCTCCACTGTATATCCTGGCCAACTAAGAGAGATACACAGTCGGAATCATCCAGGGAT
Organism: Coregonus clupeaformis; assembly: GCF_020615455.1. Classification (NCBI taxonomy): domain Eukaryota; kingdom Metazoa; phylum Chordata; class Actinopteri; order Salmoniformes; family Salmonidae; genus Coregonus; species Coregonus clupeaformis. Next base: position 68,825,005 of record NC_059192.1, on the reverse strand, counting down.
TGGAATGAAAACATAGAAGTGCATGCCTCACATGTCCATTACAACCATGCATGTGTGTTAGTTTTATCAATAGGGGTGCACTTCCTATGGGCAGTGCAAATAGTCCGGGTAGCCATGATTAGCTGTTCAGGAGTCTTATGGCTTGGGGGTAGAAGCTGTTGAGAAGTCTTTTGGACCTAGACTTGGCACTCCGGTACCGCTTGCCGTGCGGTAGCAGAGAGAACAGTCTATGACTAGGGTGGCTGGAGTCTTTGACAATTTTGAGGGCCTTCCTCTGACACCGCCTGGTATAGAGGTCCTGGATGGCAGGAAGCTTGGCCCCAGTGATGTACTGGGCCGTACGCACTACCCTCTGTAGTGCCTTGCGGTCGGAGGCCGAGCAGTTGCCATACCAGGCGGTGATGCAACCAGTCAGGATGCTCTCGATGGTGCAGCTGTAGAACTTTTTGAGGAGCTGAGGACCCATGCCAAATCTTTTCAGTCTCCTGAGGGGGAATAGGCTTTGTCGTGCCCTCTTCACGACTGTCTTGGTGTGTTTGGACCATGATAGTTCATTGGTGATGTGGACACCAAGGAACTTGAGGCTCTCAACCTGTTCCACTACAGCCCCGTCGATGAGAATGGGGGCGTGCTCAGTACTCTTTTTTTTCCTGTAGTCCACAATCATCTCCTTTGTCTTGGTCACGTTGAGGGAGAGGTTGTTATCCTGGCACCACACGGCCAGGTCTCTGACCTCCTCCCTATAGGCTGTCTCATCGTTGTCGGTGATCAGGCCTACCACTGTTGTGTCGTCGGCAAACTTAATGATGGTGTTGGAGTTGTGCCTGGCCATGCAGTCATGGGTGAACAGAGAGTACAGGAGGGGACTGAGCACGCACACCTGAGGGGCCCCCGTGTTGAGGATCAGTGTGGCAGATGTGTTGTTACCTACCCTTGCCACCTAGGGGCAGCCCGTCAGGAAGTTCAGGATCCAGTTGCAGAGGGAGGTGTTTAGTCCCAGGATGCTTAGTGATGAGCTTTGAGGGCACTATGGTGTTGAATGCTGAGCTGTAGTCAATGAATAGCATTCTCACGTAGGTGTTCCTCTTGTCCAGGTGGGAAAGGGCAGTGTGGAGTGCAATAGAGATTGCATCATCTGTGGATCTGTTGGGGTGGTATGCAAATTGGAGTGGGTCTAGGGTTTCTGGGATGATGGTGTTGATGTGAGCCATGACCAGCCTTTCAAAGCACTTCATGGCTACAGACTTCAGTGCTACGGGTCGGTAGTCATTTAGGCAGGTTATCTTAGTGTCCTTGGGCACGGGGACTATGGTGGTCTGCTTGAAACATGTTGGTATTACAGACTCAGTCAGGGACATGTTGAAAATGTCAGTGAAGACACTTGCCTGTTGGTCAGCACATGCTCGGAGTACACGTCCTGGTAATCCGTCTGGCCCTGCGGCCTTGTGAATGTTGACCTGCTTAAAAGTCTTACTCACATTGGCTACGGAGAGCGTGATCACAGTCATCCGGAACAGCTGGTGCTCTCATGCATGCTTCAGTGTTGCTTGCCTCGAAGCGAGCATAGAAGTGGTTTAGCTCGTCTGGAAGTCTTGTGTCACTGGGCAGCTCGCGGCTGTGCTTCCCTTTGTAGTCTGCAATAGTTTTCAAGCCCTAGTAGTACGATTCAATCTTAGTCCTGTATTGACTCTTTGCCTGTTTAATGGTTTGTCGGAAGGCAGAGCGGGATTCCTTATAAGCGTCTGGGTTAGAGTCCCGCTCCTTGAAAGCGGCAGCTCTACCCTTCAGCTCAGTGCGGATGTTGCCTGTAATCTATGGCTCCTGGTTGGGGTATGTACGTACGGTCACTGTGGGGACGACATCATCGATGCACTTATTGATGAAACCAGTGACTGATGTGGTGTACTACTCAATGCTATCTGAAGAATCCCGGAACATGTTCCAGTCTGTGCTAGCAAAACAGTCCTGTAGCTTAGCATCTGCATCATCTGACCACTTTTTTATTAACCAAGTCACTGGTGCTTCTTGCTTTAGTTTTTGCTTATAAGCAGGAATCAGGAGGATAGAGTTATGGTCAGATTTACCAAATTGAGGGCGAGGGACAGCTTTGTATGTGTCTCTGTGTGTGGAGTAAAGGTGGTCTAGAGTTATTTTTCCTCTGGTTGCACATTTAACATGCTGGTAGAAATTAGGTAGAACTGATTTAAGTTTCCCTGCATTAAAGTCCCCGGCCACTAGGAGCTCTGCCTCTGGATGAGCGTTTTCCTGTTCACTTATGGCCTTATACAGCTCACTCAGTGCAATCTTAATGCCAGCATTGGTTTGTCGTGGTAAATAGACAGCTATGAAAATATAGATGAAAACTCTCTTGGTAAATAGTGTGGTCTACAGCTTATCATAAGATACTCTACCTCAGGCGAGCAAAACCTCGAGACTTCCTTAGTATTTGATTTTGTGCATCAGCTGTTGTTTACAAATATACACAGACCGCCACCCCTTGTCTTACCGGAGTCAGCCGTTCTATCCTGCCGATGTAGCGTATAGCCTGCTAGCTGTATGTTGTCCATGTCGTCGTTCAGCCATGACTCGGTGAAACATAATATATTACAGTTTTTAATGTCCCATTGGTAGGATAATCAGTTGACGATAGCAGGGTCACTTGCCATAGGCCTACGAGAGGGAGGTGAACGACCAGCTAACCATACTTCAGGTATGCAATGTTGCCTTTATTTCATTCTTCAGTTAGTCGTGGCAGCCGTTCCTTTCTTTTGAGGCGTACCTTTTCGGAGAAGTCTTCATTGATGAAGATTTTGGTTCCCTTCAGTCACTTGGAGCTCCTGAGAATCTCCTCCTTGTCGTTGAACCTGAGCAGTTTCACCACTATAGATCTGGGCCTTTCATCAGGGAAGAAAATGCCATTCCTATGCAACCTCTCCATCTCAAAGAGTTTAGGGTCCAGTTTGAGTTGATCTGCCAGGGGTTTCTTGGCCTTAACTTCTGTGTCATGCCAAGTTTCAGTTTTTACGTCCTCGATTCCATTGATTAAAATGTTATTGCGCCTCGATTGGTTTTCGAGGTAGTCTCCTTTGGAAGAGTGCTTGTCAAGTGTTGGTTTTGAATGTGGTTAGACATGGTTTTGAATGTGGTCTGGCTGGAGACATGCATGCCCTTTAACTCCATCACCTCCAACTGCATAAATTCCAAACTGTGTTTAAATTCCATTACATCCTTAAACAGATCATCGACCCTTTTGTTGGTAGAATCCATAAAGAGTTGTAGGAAGGACTTAAAGTAATTTTCCTGCAGATCTATTAGCTCTTTATAGAACTATTTTCATTGATAGAGTAGTTCATGGAGTGTAGTGCTTGAAACGTATTCCTCTTCCGCACTGAGCTTTGAGGCGTTTATCTGTCTAGTATTAGCCATGCTACAAGCTTGTTGTGAGCTAAAATGAGTTCGCAAACAACCTACCACCCGCCTCCTGAAAACAAGCTCCAACAGTGAAATGGCAAGCACACACAAGCAACACACACTTGATCACACATGCACCAGTACGATAAACAGAGAGAAAGCGGAGAACTTGCTCACTGCATGGATCCTGGCTGTAGTTTACTAAACGAGCGGGAGATAACGAACTCGCAAGTTGGTGCTGTGGATACAAGCAGTATGCGAGGCAGTAAGCCAAAACATCAGTCAAAGATGAATGGGAAGGACAGTGGTAGGAGCATTCGCTTACCCACGGAGCGAGCAGCGTGAACGAGCAGTGTAATCTCCTTTGATGATCGGGATGCATCAGTAAAGAAAAGTACTTGGAAAGAAAAAGGAGGTCACATGCATTGGATGATATTCATAGCCACAGCACATGGAAGGTTGAAATAGAACCCCAAATGCACACACACACACACACACAGAGAGAGAGAGCACGTCCCGAAACATGGCAGCCGGCCCACACATCAGACTCAGACAGCCTGACGAGCCATCCAACAAGTCACACTTCTCGAAAGGCTCCTGATGTTCTAAGACTCTGTGTACTATACTAACTAAGCAGTTAGGCTGGAGGGAGTTTCTCCATTTTATATCGCGTGCAGGGAAATGAGCCTGAAATGTGAGTCCTCCACTTGAAGAAAGGCCATCACTTTTCAATGACAGCGTTTGGATTCATTACTGAATTTGAAATTGAATCAACCTCCAGGCATTACTGGCGATGGGAAAACTAAGTGAGCCCAAATGCTAGGCATCCCCTCCTGCAGTCCCTCCAACCAAAATGGTTGTTATTGGATTGGTAATGACCTGTCTGAACCTGCAATGGAGGTCCCCCGACTTGTCTCTCTTTCCCATTTGTCCGTTTGCAAATTAATACTGGAACCCGGGCCCATGAGCGTCAATAATTCAATAGTAGGATCTAACAGCCCCTCGGATCAGATACAATGAACTGTAATCATTTTTGGCTGCAGTGCCACACAGCCGCATGCACAGCAGTAATGATTTTTCAGTGTAAAATGTCTAGTGTTGATTCAGGAGTTCAATTCACTCTGTAATTAACACTCAGTGGTCTAAAAGGACCCCCAGTGTTGGTGTTAATAACCAGATGTATTGTTTTACACTTTGGAGAGTAAAGGCGTCCGCTCCTAGCAGAATTAGGTGAAGTGAACATCTGTGCTCGCATAATCCCTTAAAATACCTTTGCTTGAAAAATGAGAATAAAACTGCAATACTACTGTGTCCCTCTAAAGACACCCTAGGCAGTACACTTCCTCAAAATAGTCCAAATTAATTTAAGAAATCTGTAATAAATTTTTGCCAAGGACGTCTTAGTCGCGCAATTTTACATCTAACTAAGATGTTTGCTGCAGTATTTCAAAAAAAAAAAATGAATGAAAACTTCAACAAGCCTCAATAACAAAATGTGTGCTTGAACAGCCGGAAAGCCAGCACACTTTACAAGCCAGCACAATGTGACTTGCACATCTGATATGGCCTGTAAACCTGGAGTTTCCTAACACCACTGTGTTAGGGTAAAACCAGGCAATCAAAGTAAGGCTTTATGAGTATTGTATTGTCGTAGTTTAATTTCAAAGGTCATAAACAGTCAAATTATGTTTTTCATGAAATTGGATGAAACTAGTTCAAAGTATAATGATCAAAGTATGAAAAATGACTTCCTAGTACGTCGATCAGGTTTGATCATGAAGTTACTGGTACCCTCCCCCATGTCAAACCCTTGTATTGAGGAGGCAGGATTATTAAGGGGATAGGTGACATCACCCTAACTCTCAATACTCTTTAATACACCAATGGTTACATGATATTCTCTTACCTAATTGAAATAAGTACCGCCTTGTAACCAACATCGGAGAAGGCATGTTTGCAGAGGGGCGTGGTTTATGTAATAATTATTCTCTAAAGAGGGTGAATCCTCACTGGAGAAACAATAAATAGTGGTGAGAGCATATCAATCTGGTCCAAGGTGATTTTTTTCAGTGCGTAAAAAAAAGAATGCAATAATGGTAGCCTATCTTTTGGGCTTTACATTGGAGATTTGCAATTATTTTCATGGTTCTAGGTCAATTTTTACGCATTTTGAACGAAGAGCCGGTTGGGAGCCAAATTAACATGGAACGCCCATCACTAACCAGGTTTCAATCCAACCTTTTTGTGTGTGTAAAGTACATGTCAGATTAAAAATGTCATGACAGGCCTGAAGGAAACAGAATATTTTTTGCTAAACCTTCCAAATGTTGACAAAACACAATACACTAGATAAGGTGGGATATTTTTGTATCGGTAAAATGAATGTGAAACATTTTTGGTGGAAATGCTTTTGAGCAAATATTGATATACAGTGAGGGAAAAAAGTATTTGATCCCCTGCTGATTTTGTACGTTTGCCCACTGACAAAGACATGATCAGTCTATCATTTTAATGGTAGGTTTATTTGAACAGTGAGAGACAGAATAACAACAAAAAAATCAAAAAAACGCATGTCAAAAATGTTATAAATAGATTTGCATTATAATGAGGGAAATAAGTATTTGACCCCTCTGCAAAACATTACTTAGTACTTGGTGGCAAAACCCTTGTTGGCAATCACAGAGGTCAGACATTTCTTGTAGTTGGGCACCAGGTATGCACACATCTCAGGAGGGATTTTGTCCCACTCCTCTTTGCAGATCTTGTCCAAGTCATGAAGGTTGAGGCTGACGTTTGGCAAATCGAACCTTCAGCTCCCTCCACAGATTTTCTATGGGATTAAGGTCTGGAGACTGGCTAGGCCACTCCAGGACCTTAATGTGCTTCTTCTTGAGCCACTCCTTTGTTGCCTTTGGCCGTGTGTTTTGGGTCATTGTCATGCTGGAATACCCATCCACGACCCATTTTCTATGCCCTGGCTGAGGGAAGGAGGTTCTCACCCAAGATTTGACGGTACATGGCCTCGTCCATCGTCCCTTTGATGCGGTGAAGTTGTCCTGTCCCCTTAGCAGAAAGATACCCCCAAAGCATAATGTTTACACCTCCATGTTTGACGGTGGGGATGGTGTTCTTGGGGTCATAGGCAGCATTCTTCCTCCTCCAAACACGGCAAGTTGAGTTGATGCCAAAGAGCTCCATTTTGGTCTCATCTGACCACAACGCTTTCACCCAGTTCTCCTCTGAATCATTCAGATGTTCATTGGCAAACTTCAGACGGGCCTGTATATGTGCTTTCTTGAGCAGGGGGACCTTGCGGGCGCTGCAGGATTTCAGTCCTTCACGGCGTAGTGTGTTACCAATTGTTTTCTTGGTGACTATGGTCCCAGCTGCCTTGAGATCATTGACAAGATCATCCCGTGTAGTTCTGGGCTGATTCCTCACCGTTCTCATGATCATTGCAACTCCACGAGGTGAGATCTTGCATGGAGCCCCAGGCCGAGGGAGATTGACAGTTCTTTTGTGTTTCTTCCATTTGCGAATAATCGCACCAACTGTTGTCACCTTCTCACCAAGCTGCTTGGCGATGGTCTTGTAGCCCATTCCAGCCTTGTGTAGGTCTACAATCTTGTCCCTGATATCCTTGAAGAGCTCTTTGGTCTTGGCCATGGTGGAGAGTTTGGAATCTGATTGATTGATTGCTTCTGTGGACAGGTGTATTTTATACAGCTAACAAACTGAGATTAGGAGCACTCCCTTTAAGAGTGTGCTCCTAATCTCAGCTCGTTACCTGTATAAAAGACACCTGGGAGCCAGAAATCTTTCTGATTGAGAGGGGGTCAAATACTTATTTCCCTCATTAAAATGCAAATCAATTAATAACATTTTTGACATGCGTTTTTCTGGATTTGTTTGTTGTTATTCTGTCTCTCACTGTTCAAATAAACCATTCTACCATTAAAATTATAGACTGATCATTTCTTTGTCAGTGGGCAAAGGTACAAAATCAGCAGGGGATCAAATACTTTTTTCCCTCACTGTAACAACCATCATATTGAAGTAAACTTGGAGTCACGTGATGACATGTTGTGTTGTCCTTCCACTATGACTCTGGGAAAGCATGCAGTTTATTAGGCAGAAATTATGACGAACTTCACAGGGTGGTGGAAGTGCAAGGTGATGAGCTTGATGCTCCTTTCCAAATATCAGGGGTCTTATGATGGTGTCATGATAATTGATGCTTGGCCTCTTTTGTCTATAATAAGCTCATCATGTAGGCTATAGCCTACGTGCGCTCTAGCCAACAGCGCGCAGATAGCGCTGTTGGCTAGAGCGCACATGCCAATACCAGAGTGGGCACACACTATTTAACGCAACATTTTCTCTGAGAAAACCTTCAGAGTTGAAAATGTGATGGAATCCCATTTAACTTGTATTTTGTAATCGGTACATGGGAATTTAACCACAAAATGTATTTTTTTGTGTGCACTATGTCACACAGCCTTTTAGCTGCAACAAGTACGTTTGATGCCGAGGTTCAAGCTGAACCTCGGCAAGACGGAGCTGCTCTTCCTCCCGGGGAAGGACTGCCCGTTCCATGATCTCGCCATTACGGTTGACAGCTCCGTTGTGTCCTCCTCCCAGACTGCAAAGAGCCTTGTCGTGACCCTGGACAACACCCTGTCGTTCTCCGCTAACATCAAGGCGGTGACCCGATCCTGTAGGTTCATGCTCTACAACATTCGGAGAGTACGACCCTGCCTTACACAGGAAGCGGCACAGGTCCTAATCCAGGCACTTGTCATCTCCCGTCTGGATTACTGCAACTCGCTGTTGGCTGGGCTCCCTGCCTGTGCCATTAAACCCCTACAACTCATCCAGTACGCCGCAGCCCGTCTGGTGTTCAACCTTCCCAAGTTCTCTCACGTCACCCCGCTCACTCCACTGGCTTCCAGTTGAAGCTCGCATCTGCTACAAGACCATGGTGCTCGCCTACGGAGCTGTGAGGGGAACGGCACCTCCGTACCTTCAGGCTCTGATCAGTCCCTACACCCAAACGAGGGCATTGCGTTCATCCACCTCTGGCCTGCTGGCCCCCCTACCTCTTCGGAAGCACAGTTCCTGCTCAGCCCAGTCAAAACTGTTCGCTGCTCTGGCACCACAATGGTGGAACAAGATCCCTCACGACGCCAGGACAGCAGAGTCACTCACCACCTTCCGGAGACACTTGAAACCCCACCTCTTTAAGGACTACCTGGGATAGGATAAAGTAATCCTTCTACCCCCCCAAAAAAAATAAAAATAATAATTGTAAAGTGGTTATCCCACTGGCTATAAGGTGAATGCACCAATTTGTAAGTCACTCTGGATAAGAGCGTCTGCTAAATGATGTAAATGTAAATGTAAATGTGATGGAAACACATCTCTGGCAGGAAAATTCACATTTGTTTTTTTGCAGATTTCAGAATATTCACATGAAAATCTATCACCAGTTGGATGGAAACCTAGCTATTAATGGGATTCAGGATGACTGTTTCAGACCTCTAACAACAGCATTCACCAAAGTTCTCACTTGGTGAATTCAATAAGCATGTCTCTGTCACTAACAAATACAGTCCACAGTCCTGGCTGGTAACTCCATAATTCCCTGGAAGAGAAAAGGCACCCTGGGAAATATGCAAATTAGGCTTTACATCACAGTGTTAAAACGACACCCCAAAATGATTTACTGTAACAATACAGGTGTTCATTTCGTACACTGAGAACGTGTAACAGCATCAGCACTAAGCAAAGTGAGTCCAGTTTACTCTGCAAGTGTGATGTTTTACACTGTAGGTGTTGCATATTACTCTACAGTAGAGCTATGCAAACATCACAATCAAGTTCATTTTTAACACTTTAAGAGTTGAATGGGGAACCCTGTAACAGAGTTAAAGTGAGACACATGTTAACTGAAAATAGTTAAATAGTTAAATGTACACCATTGATTTTTCTGTGTTCAATACTGTCATGCCTATATCTCATTACCCTGGAACCATTGTGAGCCTGCATCCTCAGCAAATGGCGAAACATTAGTGCCAGATCAACACTACATATCCACCATCCATAAAATGTCCGCCATGCATCAACGACCAGTGATGTGATCGGTGAGTGAGCTCAACTGAATATGTGTTCAAAATGAATGAGCTGGGTAAATAGCTCCCTGGTCCGCGCTTTGAAAATTCCCCCCACCCCGGATTATTCTGGTTTTGTTCACCACCGATAATGCCTTGATTTCTCAGAGGCTGTATTACTGAAGCAGAACCATAAGTTCTGGTCTCAATGTTTTCTTGGGGGAAATGCAACCTGTACAAAGGCATGAAAAACCAAGTAAATGTAGATGTTGTTGGGGATATGAGAAAGTTCTATAAATAGGCTCTGTTTAGGTGAACTTAGAAACCGACATCGTTTTCATCATGCTAACAGTGGTTCGGTGATCCAAGTATGACTACCGAACATGTCTGCAGTAAAGTGAATCAACGTGAATCCCAAACCGTCTTCCCGGCACGAGTAAATCCCACACCGTCTTCCTGGCACTAGGCTTCTATAAGCTTGGGAAATCCTGACCACTTTATAAAAGGGAAGCTTCATCAATTATTCACGTTTCCTGCCACACAACTTCCACAAGTTTTCCTTCCATTCATATTTCAGCCCCCCCTTCTCTTTTCAACCACATCCCAGCGGACATTTCCACATAAATTCAGAGTTGTGACTCGAGTCACAAATTTTATGACTTGAGACTTGACTTGGACTTTGAGCCTTGAAATTATCTGGACAGGTTTTGTAATGTTTTGTCACTCATTTCGCAGCACAGAGTCTCCGTGGATAACTCTCCACGCAGCCAAAGACTAGCCACAGCATTGCACTTCCAAAAAAAACGTGCAACAGATTGGGTAGTGAAACGCACACTCGGCCATCTGATTAGACCAGCAAACTGTCAGTCAACAAAGGTCAGGTGAGTTAGAGCAGTGGTTCTCAAAGTGGAAAAGGTTTTGGGGGTCGTGAGTATAAAACTGAATGGGAAAAATACATACTTTTCATACATATTTTAATTGACTACATATACAGTATCAGTCAAAAGTTTGTACACACCTACTCATTCAAGGGTTTTTCTTTATTTTTACTATTTCCGACATTGTAGAATAATAGTGAAGACATCAAAACTATGAAATAACACATATGGAATCATGTAGTAACCAAAAAAGTGTTAAACAAATCAAAATATATTTTATATTTGAGATTCTTCAAATAGCCACCCTTTGCCTTGATGACAGCTTTGCACACTCTTGCATTTTATGTATTATTCTTTACATTATTAGCTCAGAAAGTGTTTTGTATCATTACATACAGCCGGGAAAAATTATTGGATATCAGAGTGGTGGTAACTCACCAGCATTACGACCAGGAATACGACTTTCAGAAGCAGATCCTTTGTTTGCTCTCCCCAGGGCAATTGAACTGATTCCAGCGGCTGAACCAAAACATCGCCGGTGGAGGAGAGGCACACGGAGCTGCCTGCTGGTTCTACTTAGGAGGTGCGCACACGACCCACCGCTTCCACGTATACTACTTGCTAATGTTCAGTCTCTGGTTAACAAGCTCGACGAGCTCCGGGCAAGGATTTCTTTCCAGAGAGACATCAAGGCCTGTTACATACTTTGTTTCACGGAAACATGGCTCTCTGGGGATATTCTGTCGAAATTGGTCCAGCCAGATGGGTTCTCAGTTCATCGCGCAGTGTCAGGATTGTTGAGAGATGGGTCGGACCAAGGTGCAGCGTGAAAAGCGTACATGTTTATTAAACGAAGAAACACTTTAAAAAATAACAAACAACGTAATCATGCAGTTCTACGGGCTATACACACAACAAGCCAAACATAAAACAAGATCCCATAATACACGGTAGGCAATGGGCTACTTAAGTATGATCCCCAATCAGAGACAACGAGCGACAGCTGTCTCTGATTGGGAATCACACCCGGCCAAACCTAGAAACACAACCTAGCACTGCAACATAGAAATAGACTAACTAGATCATAAACATAGAATATATAACATAGAAACTCACGCCCTGACCAAACCAACTAAAGACAACAGGCCTCTCAAGGCCAGGGCGTGACACGCAGACAGGAATAAATATCTCTCCGGGAAGCAGAAGGGCGGAGGTGTGTGTTTCATGATTAACGACTCATGGTGTAATTGTAGTAACATACAGGAACTCAACTCTTTCTGTATCTAGAATACCTCACAATCAAATGCCGACCGTATTATCTCCCAAGATTATTTTATTATTTTATAGTCAAGGCCGTGTATATCCCCCCTCAAGCCGATACCACGACGGCCCTCAAAGAACTTCACTGGACTTTATGCAAACTGGAAACCACATATCCTGAGGCTGCATTTATTGTAGCAGGGGATTTTACCAAAGCAAATATGAGGACTAGGCTGCCGAAATTCTATCAACATATCGACTGTTGTACTCGCCCTGCTAAAATCCTCGACTATTGCTATTCGAACTTCCAGGATGGTTATAAGGCCCTCCCCCGCCCTCCTTTCGGCAAATCTGACCATGACTCCATTTTGCTCATTGCTTCCTATAGGCAGAAACTCAAACAGGAAGTACCCATGCTAAGGACTATTCAACGCTGGTCTGACCAATCGGAATCCACACTTCAAGATTGTTTTGATCATGCGGACTGGGATATGTTCCGGGTAGCTTGTGAAAATAATTTAGACAAATACACTGAAACGGTTTATCAGGAAGTGTGTAGGTGATGTTGTGCCAACTGTGACTATTAAAACCTACCCTAACCAGAAACTGGGGATAGATGGCAGCATTCGCGCAAAACTGAAAGCGCGAACCACTGCATTTAACCATGGCAAGGTGACTGGGAATATGGCAGAATACAAACAGTGTAGCTACTCAATCCGCAAGGCAATTAAACTGGCAAAACATCAGTATAGAGACAAAGTGGAGTCGCAATTCAACGGCTCAGACACGAGACCTATGTGGCAGGGTCTACAGACAATCACGGACTACAAATGGCAACTATGGCAACTTCACCGCCCGCAACCACAGGGCTCTCCAGAGGGTGGTACGGTCTGCCGAATGCATTACCGGGGGCAAACTACCCGCCCTCCAATACACCTACTGCACCCGATGTCACAGGAAGGCCAAAAATATCATCAAGGACATCAACCACCCGAGCCACTGCCTGTTCACCCCGCTATCATCCAGAAGGTGAGGTCAGTACAGGTACATAAAAGTGGGACCGAGAGAATGAAAAACAGCTTATATCTCAAGGCCATCAGACTGTTAAATAGCCATCACTAGCACATTAGAGGCTGCTGCTGCCTATTGAAATCACTGGCCACTTTAAGAAATTGAACACTAGTCACTTTAATAATGTTTACATATCTTGCACTACTCATCTCTATGTATATACTGTATTCTATTCTATAATATTCAACTGTATCTTAGTCCATGCCGCTCTGTCATTGCTTGTCCATATATGTATATATATTCTTAAATTCCATATGTTGTAAAACTGTTAGATATTATTTGTTAGATATTACTGCACTGTCGGAGGTAGAAGCACAAGCATTTCGCTACACCCGTAATAACATCTGCTAAACACGTGTATGTGACAAATAACATTTGATTTGATTTGATTTGGAATTGGGTTGAGGTCGGGTGATTGTGGAGGCCAGGTCATCTGATGCAGCACTCCATCACCCTCCTTCTTGGTCAAATAGCCCTTACACAGCCTGGAGGTGTGTTGGGTCATTGTCCTGTTGAAAAACAAATGATAATCCCACTAAGCGCAAACCAGATGGGATGGCGTATCGCTGCAGGATGCTGTGGTAGCCATGCTGGTTAAATGTGCCTTGAATTCTAAATAAATCACCAACAGTGTCACCAGCAAAGCATCCCCACACCCCAACACCTCCTCCTCCATGCCTCACAGTGGGAACCACACATGCAGAGATCATCTGTTCACCTACACTGCGTCTCACAAAGACGCAGCGGTTGGAACCAAAAATCTCAAATTTGGACTCAACAGACCAAAGGACAGATTGCCACAGGTCTAATGTCCATTGCTTGTGTTTCTTGGCCCAAGCAAGTCTATTATTCTTATTGGTGTCCTTTAATAGTGGTTTCTTTGCAGCAATTTCGACCATGAAGTCCTGATTCACGTAGTCTCCTCTGAACAGTTGATGTTGAGATGTGTCTGTTACTTGAACTCTGTGAAGCATTTATTTGGGCTGCAATTTCTGAGGCTGGTAACTCTAATGAACTTATCCTCTGCAGCAGAGGTAACTCTGGATCTTCCTTTCCTGCGGTGGTCCTCATGAGAGCCAGTTTCATCATAGCGCTTGATGGTGTTTGCGACTGAACTTAAATTTTTCCGGATTGACTGACCTTCATGTCTTAAAGTAATGATGGACTGTCGTTTCTCTTTGCTTATTTGAGCATTTCTTGCCATAACATGGACTTGGTATTTTACCAAATTGGGCTATCTTCTGTATACCACCCCTACCTTGTCACAACACAACTGATTGGCTCAAACGCATTAAGAAGGAAAGAAATTCCACAAATCAACAAGGCACACCTGTTAATTGAAATACATTCCAGGTGACTACCTCATGAAGCTGGTTGAGAGAATGCCAAGAGTGTGCAAAGCTGTCATCAAGGCAAAGGGTGGCTACTTTGAAGAATCTCAAATATAAAATACATTTTGATTTGTTTAACACTTTTTTGGTTACTGCATGATTCCATATGTGTTATTTAATAGTTTTGATGGCTTCACTATTATTCTACAATGTAGGAAATAGTAAAAATAAAGAAAAACCCTGGAATAAGTAGGCGTGTCCAAACTTTTGACTGTTACTATACATACCATTTGTATTTTATATTTATACATTTGCCTATTTGATCTGGTTTCTAACATAGACCAATGGGAGGGATCATCAACTAGATTCAGTTGCAGGCTTCTTGAGCGGACGGTCAGGGGGCCGGAACATAATTACAAATAATTTGTAGACTTCAAATTCACCGCAAGAAGCCTAAACAGATATAATATTAGACTAAAACATAATAATTTCTAACTTTGCTTACATTTGTACACGATCACGTTTCCCTCTATTATGCATGGGAATACTTGTGAAGAGATTTCCTAAATTAAAGCCACTCGGAGATGTTCGCCTGGTGTTTTACATTCATAGTTCTTTTTAGCCATCCATGAGAGTAAATGTCATTCCTGTTCACCTGTTCTGTTGCATTGTTAACAGGTTTTAAGGTTGAACATTGACATTTTATATCTTCATTGATGCTTAGAGAAGTATATGAGTTCCTTAAAAGCCTATGTACGTCCCAATCGTGAGTACACCATTTTACAATATGTTATAAATCATCTTAATATTATAGAAGAAAAATGTGTGTAAAACTATTTGAAGTATGGTAAACTTAAAATGATGAACAGGAATGACCTTTACTCTCATAGGTGGCCAATAAAAATCTACCTGAAAGGCACGCCCCTAATAAGCAACACCGCCTAAAAATAACCTAAGGATTATATTCAAAAAGACCCAGCTGCTAGGTCAACCCAGCATGAGAGTAAAAAATACCTAACTGATGATTCAATTGTTTGGGTAATCCCAACAATCCAATTTGTTGGGTTATTCACGCAACCCAACTGGCTGGGTAAAAATAACTCAACATGTGTTCTGTCCACTATTTAACCAGCGCTGGGTTACCAAATAACCAAAATTGGGTTGTTTTTAGCCTTGATTTTTTGGAGTGTACCTGGTGATTTAATTGATCAGTCATATTTCAGATAGTCCTAGTTTGGGTGGCTACTGGCTATATGTCTGAAGATAGCGTAACATTGCACTACATTAATATTATGGGATGAAAATGTAACCTATTCTGGCATATTTTTTATAATATTTGTGAGGAAGAAAGGGGATACCCAGTTGGCAACGAGCACTCCTGCAGGCAGGCAGACCTCCTGTAAGATGAAAGTCATTCATGTTACACTCAAAAAAATGCTGGGATAAAAACAACCCAGCACTGAGTAAATAGTGGACAGAACACACGTTGGGTTATTTTTGACCCAGCCAGTTGGGTCACTTAGTTGTGTTATTGAGCTATGATTCAAATGGGTCAGATCAGAAGACTGGAGGCGTGGCTAAGTATGAGTGTGGCTTTCAGATAGTTATTTTTATTCACCATGAGTGTAAATGTCATTATGGTTAATCTGTTCTGTTGTATTTTTAACATATGCTAAAAGTAGTGAATATAAATTGAGGCTTTCTGAAGGCTTAGTGGTTTCACAAAATTGTGCTAAAAAAAGGTTCTTAACTCAGTGGTTCATTATCTGTTCATAATACACATTAGTGACATCTGCTGGTCAACAATAAATAGCAGCATGTGATAATCAGACAGACTGAGTTTTTTCTCCACTGTTTTCAGCAAAACTCTGTGGCGCTTTAGTCGTTTATATTCAGTTTGAATACCAGGTTCGCATCTTACGTCATGCTTCCTTTTTGGCATTATTTAAGATGCGTAAGACAAGCTTATGCTATACTAAATAACATTTTTATTTAAACAACAGTGCAGAAAGTGTGGTTTCACATAAAACAATTTTCAAAATAGTGTACTTTCAACGGGATTCAACCTCATACCCTCAAGTCCCTGAATGTTCCCTAGTTCCCTACTCTACCTGCTAAGCTACCGGTCAGGTGAAACTTTTTGTAACAAGTTTGAACTATATTTGTACCTACAGTGTCGAGTAGAGGTCGGTTTTTTGAAGCAGCTTGGAATTGAAGAAAGCACCGGAACCACAGCGAAATCATTGGGATCTCACATTTTGCAATACACGGTTTGAAAAAGCACGTGATCAAACGAAGCATGTGATTTTACGCATGCCTTGGCGCTCCGGGTTCAAAAGTAACATCACTAGTTAAAGGTCCAGAACAGTCATTCCTATTCCCATGTAAAATAGCCTTTTGAGTGACTAAAATATCACCCATTATATTTTTGGGGATAGAAATGCTCAAAATGTTTGAGTAAGTACTTTTTCTCTCATCGCTAACTACTAGTAAGTAGACCGCCTGAGTGGGCGGGGATCTTATATTCATGAGCTCGCCTTGACTGACAGCTCTTTGAAACGACTATGTCAAGAAACTTGGATGCAAGAGGAGTTTCGCAGTAAAATCAGCTCAAGCTAATTTGGTGATACAAAAAGCAAATCAAACAACATTGAAATTGCAGATTTTTTTTTTTACATCTCCCGTTTGGCATGTCTCTTGTAATGCGGCTTACACTTTGATGGTTTCCCCCTCAGCAACATGTCTTACAGTTCCACTTTCATTCCACTACATTACATTCACACCCAGAAGCATCCACCAGTCATACACATACAGTATCAGTACATACAGTTGAAGTCAGAAGTTTACATACACTTAGATTGGAGTCATAAAAACTAGTTTTTCAACTCTCCACAAATTTCTTGTTAACAAACTATAGTTTTGGCAAGTCGGTTAGGACATCTACTTTGTGCATGACACAAGTAATTTTTCCAACAATTGTTTACAGACAGATTATTTCACTTATAATTCACTGTATCACAATTCCAGTGGGTCAGAAGTTTACATACACTGACTGTGCCTTTAAACAGCTTTGAAAATTCCAGAAAATTATGTCATGCTTTAGAAGCTTCTGATAGGCTAATTGACATCATTTGAGTCAATTGGAGGTGTACCTGTGGATGTATTTCAAGGCCTACCTTCAAACTCAGTGCCTCTTTGCTTGACATCATGGGATAATGAAAAGACATCAGCCAAGACCTCCACAAGTCTGGTTCATCCTTGGGAGCAATTTCCAAACGCCTGAAGGTACCACGTTCATCTGTACAAACAATAGTACTGTTACGAACCCCGTGGCTCTAAACGTCTAGGGTGGATGGACATGAGACCCGTAACATAAATTATGCAAATTATAAGTGTGACCTGGAACAGTGAGAACAAAAATGACACAACAACCGTGAACTACCGTCAAACATAAATGGTTTATTACTAAACACACGGTAAAGGTTTGGGAAAAAGGGCTGAGCAGGACCCAAGAAATGAAACAATAGTGTAAAACCCCCTAAACTGATCTAGCCTGCCTGAAGAACCGCTAGGCTACTGCTACCATACAAAAATACAGTGGGTGGTCCGCTCAGGTCTAACTGGTGTTTATAGACAGATTTCTTCCTACGGGTAATGTACGCCCAAGGGCAACTAGCTTAAACCCCCCCTTTTCCCAAAAAACACACAAAACTACTAAACAGGGTACTCAGCAATTAAATAAGTACACAGGATACAACAGTATCCACACTCAGGTAAAGAAATATATTCTAATAATGTTACCAATAGGGTAACCAACAACTTAGTGCGTACACAACACACAGGACACCACCGTGTCCATACTCACATATGGCAAAAAGTCTCTCTCTCTTGCAACAAACACAAGTCTGGTTTTTATAAAATGGGATGTGTGATTGAACAAACGAGTAACAGGTGGTGCAATTCACAGGACTGTTCACTGATTGGTCCAATCAGCAGACACCTCAACGACCACCAATCAGGAACATACAGGACACCTGTGATTAGGGCAGAAGGAGAGAAACACACAAAAACACAGGATACCTGTATCCGTAACACTCCCACCCTTAAAAGAGCAAACCACAATGGTTTGCGACACGTACCCATCACAACACCCAAATTTCAATAATCATCCTGTCGGGATAACAAAAAAAACCCTAGATCATTACACACGAGACAAAGCATCTGCCAACACATTATCTAACCCCTTTTTGTGGCGTATCTCCAAATTATAATTTTGCACGACAAGTGCCCAACGCATAAGGCGTTGGTTCTGGTTGTACATCCGGTGGAGAAAAACTAAGGGGTTATGGTCAGTATACACTACCACTGGTAATGCACTGGAACCAACATAAACTTCAAAGTACTGCAGAGCTAACAACAAAGCTAGAGCTTCTTGTTCAATGGTGGAATAGTTTGTCTGACATTTGTTAAATTTCCGTGAAAAATAACAGACAGGATGGTCCACTCCACTCTGGTCTTGCTGCAGTAGAACAGCACCAGCACCTCTGGCACTTGCATCTACCTCCAGTTTAAACGGCCGCTCAAAATCTGGCGCAGCAAGAACAGGAGTACTACACAAGAGTGCTTTAGCAGTGTTGAAAGCAGTACAACAATCTTCAGACCATACAAATTTTCTCGCCGGACTGAGCAAATCCGTTAATGGAGCAACTACCGCAGAGAAATTTTTACAGAAACTACGGTAGTAGCCAACCATCCCTAAAAAACGGCGTAGCTCTCTTCTGGTGGTAGGTGCGGGAAATGCGTTTATAGCTGAGACCTTGGCATCTACAGGGCGCACCTGACCATGGCCGACCTGTTTACCCAGATAAGTAACAGTGGCCTTCCCAAACTCGCACTTTGCTAAGTTCAGGGTTAGAGAAGCGGTTGCTAGACGTTCACACACTACCCTTAGAGTGTTAACATGATCAGACCACTCCGTTGAATAAATGACCAGATCATCAAGGTAAGCACTACAATTAGGAACTCCAGCCAATACTGTGTTAACCAGGCGTTGGAAAGTGGCTGGTGCGTTCCGCATCCCAAATGCCATGACAGCATATTGTAGGAAGTGATCTGGGGTCACAAAGGCAGAGATGTCGGAGGCACGTGGGGTTAACGGCACCTGCCAGTAACCTTTAGAAGATCTAGTTTGGTTACATAAGTAGCAGCACCAACAGTATCAATACAGTCATCCAGTCTGGGTAACGGGAACGAGTCGGGCACTGTGACAGCATTGACCTTCCGATAGTCCGTACATAATCTGGATGTCCCATCAGGTTTAGGAACCAGAATGCACGGAGAACTCCAAGGACTTGAACTTGGCATAGCCAGGTTATTCTCCAGCAAATAACCGACCTCACCCCTCATTATCTTTCTCTTAGCGACGTTAACACGATAAGGATGTTGCTTGATAGGTGCAGCGTTTCCAACATTAATGTCATGTTCTAACACATTTGTACATGTAGGAACATCATTAAAAAGACATGGAAAGCTGTGTAACAGTCTCACAATATCATCTGACTGTCTGTCCGTTAAATGAATCAGGCTTGACGGGAGAGACAACAGCATCTCTGAATTGGGCAATCTAGCACACTGCTGCTGAGTATTGCGCAACTCCAAACCATCTCCGTCCACATCATTAACATTACCTCCCACTACAGCCGTAGCAGCAACAGAGACAGCCGACTCGGCCAGTTTCTCTGGACTGTCTACCTGAGTGACGGGTCTGTTGTGGTATGTCTTCAACATGTTAACGTGGCACACACGAGATTGTCGTTTTCTATCAGGAGTCTGTATATCATAGTCAGTTTCAGTTAGTTTCTTTTCAATGACATAAGGCCCAGAGAAACGTGCTGACAATGACGCTCCTGGCACAGGCAACAACACAAGAACTCGGTCACCTGGCTGCAGTGAACGAGAAACCGCCTGTGTGTCATAGTGTCGTTTCATCCGTTTCTGTGAGGAAGACAGCGCTTCCTTTGCTAGAGCGCAGGCAGCATGTAGGCGCTCACGAAAGCGACTAACGTAGTCCAACACATTTTCTTTCACACACAACCCTTGTGACAAAAACTGATCCTTAAGGACTTTCATAGGTCCTCTCATGGTGTGTCCAAACACCAGTTCAGCTGGGCTGAACCCTAGGGATTCCTGTACTGTCTCACGGACAGCAAACAACACTAGAGGAACTCCCTCATCCCAATCTTTCTCAGATTCCAAGCAATATTTACGGAGCATAGATTTCAGGGTCTGATGCCAACGTTCAAGCGCACCCTGAGACTCTGGGTGATATGCGCTTGACACACGGTGTGTAACTGACAAGGATTTTAACACTTGTTTGAAAAGTTTAGAAAGGAAATTCGTACCCTGATCAGTTTGTATCACCTTAGGTAATCCAAAAGTTGAGAAGAATTTGATCAACGCTTTACTCACCACTGGAGCAGTAATCCTTCGCAGAGGAATGGCCTCTGGGTACCTGGGTAGCCACACACATAATTGTCAACATAAACTGGTTACCAGATTTTGTTTTTGGTAATGGTCCAACACAATCAACCATCACATGTTCGAATGGTTCACCTATGGCCGGTATGGGACAAAGAGGCGCGGGGGAAATAACCTGGTTCGGTTTCCCAACTACTTGACAGGTGTGGCAAGTCCGACAGAACTGAGCCACATCTTGTTTTAAGCCAGGCCAAAAGAAATGTCGCAAAACACGATCATAAGTCTTGGTGACTCCCAGATGTCCGGACCACTGGTGATCATGAGCGAGGATAAAACATTTTGTCGAAAGGCTGTAGGAATCACTATTTGGTAAACAGCATTCCAATCTCCGCCAGCGTCAACATGGGATGTCCATTTACGCATGAGGAGATTACCATCAATGAAGTATGCCATGTTTTTCTTCTTTAGCTCGTCCTCTGAGACAACACTAGAAAAACATTTAGCCAGGCTAATGTCAACCTGTTGGTTAGCGATCAGCTGCTCACGAGTAACTGGTAACTGTATTGCCTCAGCAACAAGTTCCACATCCTTCTTCCTTTCTCTGGGCTGTTGGTCAGACTGCACCAGCTTACCAGAGGTAGCACCCGAACTATCCTCTGGGTCACACTCTCTGAATAGAATCGTGTCTGACAAATCTACCACTTCACCCACTTGTCGTGCTTGAGCACGTGTGACAGCACAAGCGGGGAACACATCTGGATAACCCTGTGCCAGCTCCTCGGAGAGAGACTGGTCACTTTTATCCAATACCTCCAATATGGGTATTACCTTTCCTCCGGCAATATCGTTGCCCATTATAAAGGTCACCCCTTTTTACTGGCAACATCGGACGTACGCCAACTCTGAACAATCCACTGACTAACTCAGAGTGTACGTTCACAAAGTGCAATGGCACTGGGACGAAACCCATTTCAATTCCTTGTACCAACACACTGGAACCACAATATGTATTATTAGACAAGGGCAACACATCAGCTAGTATGAACGACTGCGCCGCACCAGTATCTCTGAGGATTCTAACTGGACGCTGAGACGCTTCATTATCTGATATAGAAACAAACCCCTCAAAAATGAACGGTTCATAACTGTGATCTGGGACAGGGACTTTCAAACCACATTCACTATGAGGCTTCTGTCTTGATTCCGGCCTTACAACCGTACGAATCAGCCCAACACCCGTTGGCGGCCTGGCGTGCTGAGGCATCCCCGGTTTGCGTTTTAGCAGAAAGCAATCATTAACTATATGTCCCACCTTATGACAATAGAAACAGTGACGCACATCTTTTGGGCGCGCTGGATGTACTGCTGGTCGACTAGGACTAAAAGTTAGCAACTCCGCAGCCCTGCTCTCCGTACGAGCCGAAAACACGCTCTTATGCGTCAACACAAACTCGTCTGCCAATACAGACGCTTCCGACAGTGAGGATACTTTCTGTTCGTTCAGATAAACTACAATGCGTTCCGGTAAACAATTTTTAAACTCTTCTAACAAGATTAACTCCCGTAGAGAGTTAAAATCAGTTACCTTACTAGCACTGTGCCATTTGTCAAACAGATTTCCTTTGTCTCTAGCAAACTCCACATAAGTCTGAGTAGGAGACTTTTTATGAGACCTAAATCTCTGTCGATATGCCTCAGGAACAAGCTCATAGGCACGAAGAACAGTAGCTTTGACCACCTCATAATTCAAACTGTCTTCAAGAGGTAGCGCTGCCAGAACCTCTTGGGCTTTACCTGTTAGCTTACACTGAAGTAATAGGCACCATACCTCGTCGGGCCATTTCAATGCTACCGCTATACGTTCAAAAACACTGAAATAGGAATCAACCTCTGACTCCCTGAACACAGGTACCAAGGTGATCTGCCTACTAATATCAAACGTAGCAGATGACACAGCTGGTGAGGATGGCTCACTAGCAGGCATAGTATTAGCAGAGACTAACCTCGCTGTTTCTGCCTCTAGTTCCATTTTACGCATCGCCAGTTCTTGATCAAGCCTACGCGTCTCCAGTTCTTGATCAAGCCTACGCGTCTCCAGTTCCATCTTACGCGTCTCCTGTTCTATCTTACGCGTCTCCTGTTCTGCCTCTAGCTCCATTTTACGCATCTCCAGCTTGTCTTGCCTGATTTGTGCCCGCTCTTCCGCCTCTATTTGGAGCCGTGTCGAGCGGACATCCATCCTGGCATCACTGTCAGTCAGTGGGGAGAGGGGGTCATAACGGGGCAATGTGGCTGGAGCCTTAGTCTCGTCCTCAGACACTGATGGGCTTACAGAAACATCAACCACATCCCCTACAGGAGCAGCAGACTCAGGCGGCGGTAACTCAAGCACTCGCTCGTTTAACAATATCGCTAGCACTACTTCCCTAACTTCTGCTTTCACTAAACCCCTCGGTATGGGTACAGAAAAGTGGTCAGCCAAAGCCTGTAGATCCACTCTACGACAATTCTCAAAAATCTCCCACGTAGGGTTTTCCAAAAATGCTTCCAAATCAAAAGTAGCCATCCTACTAGCAACACGAGCCGTCGACTACTGAACACAAAAAAAAACAGGTAGTACAGCTGCCAAGCTCAACACTGAACCAGACACTTACTAATTTGCACGAGTAGCATGGGATAGATCCCGGACGAACCCCCACTTTATGTTACGAACCCCGTGGCTCTAAACGTCTAGGGTGGATGGACATGAGACCCGTAACATAAATTATGCAAATTATAAGTGTGACCTGGAACAGTGAGAACAAAAATGACACAACAACCGTGAACTACCGTCAAACATAAATGGTTTATTACTAAACACACGGTAAAGGTTTGGGAAAAAGGGCTGAGCAGGACCCAAGAAATGAAACAATAGTGTAAAACCCCCTAAACTGATCTAGCCTGCCTGAAGAACCGCTAGGCTACTGCTACCATACAAAAATACAGTGGGTGGTCCGCTCAGGTCTAACTGGTGTTTATAGACAGATTTCTTCCTACGGGTAACGTACGCCCAAGGGCAACTAGCTTAAACCCCCCTTTTCCCAAAAAAACACACAAAACTACTAAACAGGGTACTCAGCAATTAAATAAGTACACAGGATACAACAGTATCCACACTCAGGTAAAGAAATATATTCTAATAATGTTACCAATAGGGTAACCAACAACTTAGTGCGTACACAACACACAGGACACCACCGTGTCCATACTCACATATGGCAAAAAGTCTCTCTCTCTTGCAACAAACACAAGTCTGGTTTTTATAAAATGGGATGTGTGATTGAACAAACGAGTAACAGGTGGTGCAATTCACAGGAATGTTCACTGATTGGTCCAATCAGCAGACACCTCAACGACCACCAATCAGGAACATACAGGACACCTGTGATTAGGGCAGAAGGAGAGAAACACACAAAAACACAGGATACCTGTATCCGTAACAAGTACGCAAGTATAAACACCATGGGACCACGCAGCCGTCATACCTCTCAGGAAGGAGACGCGTTCTGTCTCCTAGAGATGAACGTACGTTGGTGCGAAAAGTGCAAATCAATCCCAGAACAACAGCATAGGACCTTGTGAAGATGCTGGAGGAAACAGGTACAAAAGTATCAATATCCACAGTAAAACGAGTCCTATATCAACACAACCTGAAAGGCCGCTCAGCAAGGAAGAAGCCACTGCTCCATAACCGCCATTAAAAAGCAAGCCAGACTATGCAACTGCACATGGGGACAAATATATTTTTGGAGAAATGTCCTCTGGTCTGATGAAACAAAAATATAACTGTTTGGCCATAATGACCATCGTTATGTTTGGAGGAAAAAAGGGGTCGCTTGCAAGCTGAAGAACACCATCCCAACCGTGAAGCACGGGGGTGGCAGCATCATGCTGTGGGGGTGCTTTGCTGCAGGAGCGACTGGTGCACTTCACAAAATAGATGGCATCATGAGGAAGGAAAATTATGTGGATATATTGAAGCAACATCTCAAGACATCAGTCAGGAAGTTAAAGCTTGGTCGCAAATGGGTCTTCCAAATGGACAATGACCCCAAGCATACTTCCAAAGTTGTGGCAAAATGGCTTAAGGATGTCACGATCGTTCATGAACGAGAAGGACCAAGGCGCAGCGTGATATGCATTCATATTTATTTACGTACTGAACACACAACAAAACAACAAACGAAACGTGAAGTCCAAGGTAGACAAATAACATACCTCACACGCAACAAGATCCCACAACTAACAGGTGTCAAAAGGCTGCCTAAATATGGTCCCCAATCAGAGACAATGAGCTACAGCTATCTCTGATTGGGAACCACCCCGGCCAACATAGATCTACACATCTAGATCTAAAACATAGAAAAACAACCTAGCAAACACAACACAGAAAATACACACCCTGACTCAACAAATACAAGTCCTCAGAGTCAGGGCGTGACAAAGGACAACAAAGTCAAGGTATTGGAGTGGCCATCAAAAAGCCCTGACCTCAACCCTATAGAAAATCTGTGGGCAGAACTGAAAAAGCGTGTGCGAGCAAGGAGCCCTACAAACCTGACTCCGTTACACCAGCTCTGTCAGGAGGAATGGGCCAAAATTCACCCAACTTATTGTGGGAAGCTTGTGGAAGGCTACCCGAAATGTTTGACCCAAGTTAAACAATTTAAAGGCAATGCTACCAAATACTAATTGAGTGTATGTAAACTTCTGACCCCCTGAGAATGTGATGAATGAAATAAAAGCTGAAATAAATCATTCTCTCTACTATTATTCTGACATTTCACATTCTTAAAATGAAGTGGTGATTCTAGGATTAAATGTCAGGAATTGTGAAAAACTGAGTTTAAATGTACTTGGCTAAGGTGTATGTAAACTTCCGACTTCAACTGTACGTAGGTATCAACTCCAGGACATACCTATATACATTTAAAATAAGAACACACACTTTATACAATTAAGCTTAACATTCCATACATCAATAATACTTGGTCTACTGAGGCATGCCCATATATCCTAATGCCACTGTACCAATGTTCTTTAAACAACGTTAGAGATTCTCACAACATCAGTTAGTCAGTGAGCTGAGCAGAGTATCATATCATACAATTGCTTTCTCTTAGCAGGCCCTGATATCCTAATGCTAAAGGCACAGCTGATCTTTAACTTTAACCCAAACACCAGATGTGCTCGGGAGGGAGATGCTACAAGCTATTTTGGTCAGAGGCATTGTGCTGTGATGTGCTGTTTTATTAGTTTTAAAAGCTAAGTTCGCTGTTTTATCTGCTTGCTTGAGTGATTTGAGATTGCAGGGAGTTCCATGCTATCATGGCTCTATATATTCCTGTGCATTGCCTTGAATTTGTAGGTGGCATCCTATGACGGTGCCACGTTGAAAGTTACTGCGCTGTTCAGTAAGGCCATTCTGTGTGCTCGATTTTATACACCTGTCAGCAACGGGTGTGGCTGAAAGCCACACATTTTAAGGGGTGTCCATATACTTTTCTCTATATAGTGTATATTCAGGACTAGTTTATTACTGACCACCCATTCTGAAACAAACTGCAACTCTCTGTTTAGAGTGATTTCACTAGCTGTGGCCGCTGACGTGTATAGGGCTGAATCATCAGCATACATATACGCACATGCTTTGTTTAATACCACACTCAACATGTTTTGCGTTAGAGAGGCTTCCATTAAAGAAAACACTCTGTTCTATTAGATAAATAGCTTTCGGTCCACGATATGGCAGAGGGTGTAAAGCCATAACACATACGTTTTTCCTCTAACAGATTATGGTCAATAATATCAAAGGCTGCACTGAAGTTTAACAGTACAGCTCCCATAATTTTCTTATTATCAATTTCTTTCAGCCAATCATCAGTCATTTGTGTTAGTGCAGTACATGTTGAGTGGCCTCGATATGCATGGTGAAAGTATGTTGTTAATTTGTTCATAGAGAAATAACATTGTATCTGGTCAAACACCATTTTTTCCAAAAGTGTGCTAAAAGCCGGCAGTAGACTGATTGGTCGGCTGTTAGAACCAGTAAAGGGCACTTTGCCATTCTTGGGTAGCGGAATGTCTTTTTCCCTCCAGGTTAGAAAAAAAAATAAAAAATCAGGCTCAGATTAAAGATATGAGAAATAGGAGCGGCAACATATTCCGCTACCATGCTCAGTAGCTTTCCATCTATGTTGTCAATACCAGGTGGTTTCTAATTTTTTTTACCAGCAATAATTGTTCCATCTTTTCCATACTAACTTTACAATATATTTGTATTTCAAAATTAGGTATTTTATGCATGAATATGTTTGGTCAGAGTTTGTTGTTGGCATTTAATTCCTGAGATTGTCCACTTTGCCAATGAAGTAGTCGTTGAAGTAATTGGACACATCAAAGGGTTTTGTGATGAATGAGCTATCTGATTCAATAAAGGGCGGTTTAATTAGTCTTTCTGCCCATCATTTCATTTAAAGTTCTCAAAAGCTTTTTTCCTTCATATTTTATATAGTTTCTTCTTCTTTTTGTCCAGTTTAGTTACATAAGCTTCTACATTTACAGTACGTTTGCCAATCAGATGTGCAGCCAGACTTATTAGCCACTCCTTTTGCTTCATCGCTCTCAACCATGCAGTTTTTCAGTTCCTCATCAATCCACGGCGCCTTAGTAGTTATCACAGTCAGTTTCTTAATAGGTGCATCCTTATCAAAGCAATTTCATAAATGCATGAAGTGCAGCATCTGGATGCTTCTCAATATACACACACTATACACACACAGCCAATCATCTTTCCATCTTCAGTTTAGGAATCACTACAAAACGTTTGGTACGATTTCTTATAAAGTTTTTAGGCCCAGCCTTTGGAACTTTTGCTTTTCTGGATACAGCCACAATATTGTGGTCACTACATCCAATAGTACACACAGTTCTGCAGTGTTAGTAAACATATTATCAATAAACATGGATGATATAGTTCCTGTACTATCTGTAAACACACTGGTAGGTTGATTGATAACCTGAACCTTAATACAGTTACAGTGAGCAGCTTCTTCTTGAGTAGACAACTCAATGAAAACCAGTCACCCAGAAAATAGACCTCTCTGTTAACATCACACACTATCAAGCATTTCACACATATTATCCAGATACTGACTGTTATCACTTGGTGATCAATAGCAGCACCCCAAAATAATAGGCTTTAGATGTGGCAGGTGAACCTGCAACCACAACACTTCAACAACCTTAGGCATGAGATCATCTCTGAGCTTCACAGGAATTTGGCTTTGAACACATACAGTGACACCTTCACCATATTTATCTTCTATGGATGTTATCTGGTTATATCCCTGTATTGCTAATACTGTATTGTCAAAGGAATTATCTAAGTGAATCTTAGTGATGGCCAATATATGAATGTTATCTGAAGTTAGGAAGTGTCATGACTTGCCCTCATGGGTTTAGCATCAAACATGCCGGCTAGGCAAAGGTTTGAACACCCCCTTTCCTGGGGGCCAGTTTTATGACCGGTCGTAAATACCGTGCAGACTTTCTCTTCCTTACCATGAAGTATTGGGAGAAAAGACCCCTTTGTTAACAAAGGAAGTCTTCCCGCCAAGACTCCAACATCCAAAAGTGGATAATGAAACAATATTCCTACTTGAAAGAATGTGGGAATTGTTGGTGGGGACTTAAAGAACAATCATGTCAAATTCATTACTATGTTGTGATGTCATTAAAGACGGTGGAACAACATAACTGTATCTCTGGGGGGGTACACTTCCCAGTTATGAGGTTTTCATCTAATTGTTGTATAAAATGAATGATTAAGTATAATAATACTTTAGTGAAGATAACAATGTGATTTTAGCATTCTAGATGAGATTATTGTTTTCCATATTGATTTGTTCTCAGTCAGTGGCCACGCCCAGATGAGCACAAACATGATGGAATGCCCCTTTTACCCTGAGTGCATAAAAGCCTTGTGA
The DNA here is from genome assembly GCF_020615455.1 of Coregonus clupeaformis. NCBI lineage: Eukaryota > Metazoa > Chordata > Actinopteri > Salmoniformes > Salmonidae > Coregonus > Coregonus clupeaformis. Next base: position 68,796,440 of record NC_059192.1, on the reverse strand, counting down.
CGAAATTCACCTCAGACCAGCAGAAGTGAAGCGTGAGCCAAACGTTGTAAATGGTTGAATTTCTACCTGACCAGTAAGCCCCACGACTTAAAATGGTTGACACTCTACAAAACCAAGAAGCATGAAGTTGAAGCTACACGTTACAAAATGGTTAGACTAGAAAGACCAGAAAACGTATGACGTTAGTCCACACGTTTGAAATGGAGAAACTCTGAAACTCTCAACCTCTACACAAGGTGAAGAAGAAGAAAATGCAGTAGACCTTATCATTTCAGTCTGCAGCTGGCATGTATAGTCATCTAGAGAACTTCCACTAAAGACACGAGAGAGGAGAGGAAAATCCCTCTCAGACAACCGCTGGTACATCTGAAGTAGTCATTCTAACCACCACTATGACCAGAAACTCTACCAAGGACATTGAGATCTCTGGTGGGCAAACCAGAGTCCTACATCATCAACTATCAAGGACAGCAACACGTAAATACATGTTGAATTTCTAATCTGAATGAGCGATTATTAGGGTACATAAGTATTATGATTACTGTGAGCGTAGTTTCCAAAGTAACTACGATAGTTCAAATCTCTGTCTCTCCCTTCCATTCTGACCCAACCACTACCCAATCATTCATGCTAATGTTTTCATTATATTACGTTAGTAATCAATAACCTATGTGTGTTTGTATTGTGCTATTATTTAGTTAGTAAATAAATAATTAAGCCAATTTGTGTATTGCTGATTCATCAATAAGGTTAGGGTTCTTGCAGGTTCAAGGATTATGCGACGTTCAGAATGAGACTGATAAGAGGTAATTATTTGATAAGTGACTGTTATTGATATAGAATATATATATATATATATATATATATATATATATATATATATATATATATATATATATATATATATATATACACACTGCTCAAAAAATAAAGGGAACACTAAAATAACACATCCTAGATCTGAATGAATGAAATAATCTTATTAAATACTTTTTTCTTTACATAGTTGAATGTGCTGACAACAAAATCACACAAAAATTATCAATGGAAATCAAATTTATCAACCCATGGAGGTCTGGATTTGGAGTCACCCTCAAAATTAAAGTGGAAAACCACACTACAGGCTGATCCAACTTTGATGTAATGTCCTTAAAACAAGTCAAAATGAGGCTCAGTAGTGTGTGTGGCATCCACGTGCCTGTATGACCTCCCTACAACGCCTGGGCATGCTCCTGATGAGGTGGTGGATGGTCTCCTGAGGGATCTCCTCCCAGACCTGGACTAAAGCATCCGCCAACTCCTGGACAGTCTGTGGTGCAACGTGGCGTTGGTGGATGGAGCGAGACATGATGTCCCAAATGTGCTCAATTGGATTCAGGTCTGGGGAACGGGCGGGCCAGTCCATAGCATCAATGCCTTCCTCTTGCAGGAACTGCTGACACACTCCAGCCACATGAGGTCTAGCATTGTCTTGCATTAGGAGGAACCCAGGGCCAACCACACCAGCATATGGTCTCACAAGGGGTCTGAGGATCTCATCTCGGTACCTAATGGCAGTCAGGCTACCTCTGGCGAGTACATGGAGGGCTGTGCGGCCCCCCAAAGAAATGCCACCCCACACCATGACTGACCCACCGCCAAACCGGTCATTCTGGAGGATGTTGCAGGCAGCAGAACGTTCTCCATGGCGTCTCCAGACTCTGTCACGTCTGTCACGTGCTCAGTGTGAACCTGCTTTCATCTGTGAAGAGCACAGGGCGCCAGTGGCGAATTTGCCAATCTTGGTGTTCTCTGGCAAATGCCAAAACGTCCTGCACGGTGTTGGGCTGTAAGCACAACCCCCACCTGTGGACGTCGGGCCCTCATACCACCCTCATGGAGTCTGTTCCTGACCGTTTGAGCAGACACATGCACATTTGTGGCCTGCTGGAGGTCATTTTGCAGGGCTCTGGCAGTGCTCCTCCTGCTCCTCCTTGCACAAAGGCGGAGGTAGCAGTCCTGCTGCTGGGTTGTTGCCCTCCTACGGCCTCCTCCACGTCTCCTGATGTACTGGCCTGTCTCCTGGTAGCGCCTCCATGCTCTGGACACTACGCTGACAGACACAGCAAACCTTCTTGCCACAGCTCACATTGATGTGCCATCCTGGATGAGCTGCACTACCTGAGCCACTTGTGTGGGTTGTAGACTCTGTCTCATGCTACCACTAGAGTGAAAGCACCGCCAGCATTCAAAAGTGACCAAAACATCAGCCAGGAAGCATAGGAACTGAGAAGTGGTCTGTGGTCACCAACTGCAAAACCAGTCCTTTATTGGGGGTGTCTTGCTAATTGCCTATAATTTCCACCTGTTGTCTATTCCATTTGCACAACAGCATGTGAAATGTATTGTCAATCAGTGTTGCTTCCTAAGTGGACAGTTTGATTTCACAGAAGTGTGATTGACTTGGAGTTACATTGTGTTGTTTAAGTGTTCCCTTTATTTTTTTGAGCAGTGTATATATATATACATATATATGTCTTCTAAGAGTTTAATTCGGGAGATGGTAACTCATTAAACAACTCTGACATGGTGCCCCAAATTCCTAATGAGTTAATTGTTACATGATTAATTTAATCGCGTGACAATTAAACATAGTTAGTGATTTGATAAATTACAGTCATACATTAAAGTAAGTCACGTCACGACATAATGGAGCCCCTGTGCGAGGAATCTAAGATAGAATGAGGCCTTACTGTTGAATTCAGTCTATATGAATTGTGCAGCACATTACGTTATACACCCAGGTTACGTTATACATCAGTAGAGCAGTAGGCAGTACTGGTTGAGGTATGTGTGTTTCCATTTGAACAAGATACTAGAGGCGGCCTCCGGTGTTGTATATCTGATGAAAAGTCAGTGTGTAGAGTGAATTACTGAATGCTACGAGCCACGACATATTGGGACAGCCAATAATCATTAACATTGATTAATCTATTCAATTTGCTTTTGCAAGCTCATTGGAGCCAACCCCCACAGTACTGAACCAGTATTGACGGATGTCCCGCCTTCACAGGAATCCCATGTGGCTTCAGCCTTAGGGATAACTGACCATGGTGGTAAATGTTCCCTCACATTTGAACTACTGGTTACATTTATGATAATCCAGCCAATCTCAACTGACTGGATATCATTGTCTCATTCAATTGAATAAGTTAAATTGCCAAACACACCTTTTAAAATTGATCATTTGGATAAGATCCAAATTGATTTGGTTCAACAAAGGAGACAATTTTAAACTTTTCCATATTAACCTAGATAAAGCAACACTTTCAGGTTCATTAAAGTTTAATTCCCACATAGCATATACAGGTATGATTAATCATTATCATTGATTAATCAACTCAATTTGCTATTGCAAAGTAATTCACGTCCAACTCCCACATTACTGATGCAGTAGTGATGGTTCATTAACATCTATAAATAGATTAAAATCGTTTTTGCAGCTTCCAACAACTCAAAACCCCAACAAATAAAAATAAATTAATAATAATAATAATGTGCAAGCTATCAGAGGGGGTAGTCCCCACTACCCCGCTAATTAGTGAACTCTCACCCATAAAATAATTGATCGCTGACCTCAGCAGCGATACCAACCCTAACTGTGCCATTAGCGGACAAACAGCAGAAATTGCGGCAAACGCTCTCCAAAATCAACCATCGGGCGCAGGCCTTGTAAAGGTTCTCTCCAGTTTAGCCCTGATGTCTTGTCATCTGAGATTGGCATCGGTCCAATACCGCAGTGCACAGCTAAAGCACGAGCAAGAAACGGTAGACATGAAGGGAAAGGTGGAGAGAACCGGGAAAGTAATGACAAAAGCAGAAAAGGGAAAAATAATGCTAGCTGTGGAACTGCATTTGAAAACAGAGCAATTAAAAGTAATTGCAAAAACCTATGACGATGAACGAGCACAAACTCTTCAACAAAATCGTCTTCTACAAGAACAACTCAATTTAGCAAAAACTAAATACAAAGTCCACACCAAACTAGATAAATCTGATGAGTTATCTACAAACAGGAGCGCGCAACTTGATAACATGTATGCAGTTTTGATGAACGTTACTCAAAGTAATAATGTTCTAGTCCAAATGCTGCACACCAAAGACGATCAGTTAATGAAGACCATGACCAAAGTTGGATGACAAATCAGCTAAACTCATTGAAGTCGCTGACCAGATGAATGATATGAGAACTCAGATGATGAAGATGGAAATATTGATTTCTAAGCAAGCAGAGGAAATCTCATCACAGAATCTCTCACTCCGTACTCAAGACTTCTACCTGCAAACCATGTCAGATAAGTATGAGGCCGAACGGAGCAAGTGTGCACTCACGTGTCTGAAATAAGTACTCTAAGCACCCAAGTGGACTCTGCCATGCAGCAGAATACCACCCATAGGTACAATCTGGAGGAATTACAGAACAGTCACGCTCTACAGCATGACTACACAGTCAAGCAACCAAGCTCGCAACCAGAGCTCGGTACACAAAGGAGTGAAGACGACAGAAGGTTTCAGACTTTGCCTCTCGCAGATGTCCCTCAGTCTTCCCCTCTTGGCCATTCGGCACAGGGTAATATGGCGCCTCCTCGCAAACAAAGCCAAAGCTTCGCTTCTCCTCTTGGCCTTTCGGCCCACAATTCCCCACAGGATAAAGCCAACCCTCCCCGCGCACTTGGCACGGAACGCCTTGACAAACTCGTCAAAAACATCTGCACCTTTGACCCTGTTCCAGGTAAGCCAAACGACACTGAGACATTCCTTGCAGACATAGAGGGCGCCTTGAATGGCTACCCAAATGCTACGGGTGCTGACAGGCTTTACTTGTTGAAGCGAACGTCGAATAGACACAACAAGGTCCAATCGTCTCCAACAGCAACACGTGCAAATCGACTACGCTAAACTTGCCACAGCTTTGAAAATAGAATTCAGTGGTTCTGCGGCTCGTAAACACAACAGCTCGCTGGCTAACACTCTCAAACAAGCTCGGAATGAACACCCACAAGCTTACTATCAAAGGCTTCATTCAGCTTACTTTGGCCTACTCACTGAAACAGGAATGGAAGAGCTATTACCATTCAAACAAATGTTTCTGTCGAAGATGTATCCCACCTTCATTACCTACTTGGGTCCTACAGCCCATGTTGGTCTGCCAATCTCAGAACTCAGAGAGCTTGCGAGCACAGCTTTTGAGGCATCAAAAGTGCACAGCTCTAAGAGCTGTGACATCTCAATTTTGGAGTTTGAACAAGAGCACTCACTCCAGTTAGAGGGTGCATTATCAGGTATTGAAGCGTCAAGAGATGACGTACAACAACTGTTTCTACCACGAAACCAATACCCACCACGGTTGAAATAACTAAAGTATGTTGCCAACGAAATGACTACAATCGACCAGATCGCTACGTTCCTGCACCCAATCCAACCAAAGTGTCATTGCACAAGGGTAACAAGGGTGAAAAAGGGTTCATACGCCAATACTCGCTAAAAGCTCTGCTAAGAGAAATAAAGAACCGGAAAGAATTTGATAAACAGGAAAAAGACAAGTCACCATGACCAGACGTGGAATTGCCGGACAACAGGTCCGCCAGAGTTAACACCCTTAGGAAGGACGTTAACAATCCATTTACTCTCGCTCTCACTCGAGACCCTATCCAGGGCCCACTCAATCAAGACACAAGCGCACAAGCTTTGTCTATAGTCTCTGATACAAATGTTGCGAAGAAAAAGGTAAAACACGTCGCACTGTGGACTCACAGTTAGTTGTTATGTTGCTGCAACTTATCAAGGTCTCACTGGGATTTTTTTTTTTCAGGTCTTGAACCTCTGTGGTCAGATCGTCCATTATTTTGTTGGTTGAATCTACCAGTATTTGGACAAAGCTTTTGATGCTATTTTCCTGCAGTTGTAACAGCTCCTTGTAAAATTATTTTTATTGATTTAAAAGATCTTTCACCTGCTTAGGGTAATGTATAAAAATACTCAGTTGCCCATTATTTTGGCAGCCATGGCTAGAAGAATAGATCTCAGTGATGTTGAAAAAGGGGTCTCAAAGGAGCATAGGGAGTTTAAAGTGTGTGTGTGTCTCAGTCACCAGATCAAAACCCAATTGAACACTTATGGGAGATTTTGGAGTGGCGCCTGAGACAGCGTCTTCCACTACGATCAACAAAACACCAAATGATGGAATTTCTCATGGAAGAATGGTGTCGCATCGCTCCGATAGAGTTCCAAACCCTTGTAGAATCTATGCCAAGGCACAATAAATAATAATATAATAATAATAATAATAAGCCATTTAGCAGACGCTTTTATCCAAAGCGACTTACAGTCATGTGCGCATACATTTTTACGTATGGGTGGTCCCGGGGATCGAACCCACTACCCTGGCGTTACAAGTGCCATGCTCTACCAATTGAGCTACAGAGGACCACATTAAGCTGTTCTGGTGGCTCGTGGTGGCCCAATGCCATATTAAGACACTTTTTGTTGGTGTTTGTTTCCTTTATTTTGGCAGTTAACTGTAGTTTAGGTGTAGTTTCGACGGGCCATCATCAGCTGTGCAGGCTGACTGCCAGTGAATAACTGGCAGTGAATGAGGTTGCAGGGGGGAAAAAATGACATCCTCTTAAAACAGCTTATAACACATACTATTCTGTTCGTGATATTAAGATTCTAACAACGACAGTGTGTTATATATACTTATTTAGGAAAAGTCAAGGATGGGGGAACATTTTTTGTCCACATGAAGCTCTCTGCTTTTCTAGTGTCAAAAAAAGGCACTCTGGTTTCATGAAATATATATGATATCTTGAGAACAAACCGGACAAAAGTGAAAATTGTACGGGGAAGTGTAAAATGGTGGCTTGAGGATTGTACAGCAAATAGTAATGAAGCATCTACTGTCCCTCGCTATGTATCTATCTCCCTCGCTCCCTTTCTGTCACCTTTCTGACTTAAATGTAAATGTTAATAATCCCTATTTTCTGTCTTTCGGTATCTCCCCCTCTCTATTAGTATCTCCATCTCCTGTCTTATATATCCCTCTCCCCTCTCTCTCAGTATCTCCCTCCCCCCACCCCCACCCCTCTTTCTCATAGCTCCCTCTCCTGCTCTGAAATAATAATATACACTGAGTGTAAAAAACATTAAGAACACCTTCCTAATATTGAGTTGCAGCCCTTCCACCCCCTTTGCCCTCAGAACAGCCTCAATTCATTGGGGCATGGACTCTACAAGGTGTCGAAAGCATTCCACAGGGATGCTGGCCCATGTTGACTCCAATGCTTCAGGGATATCGTACACAGACGTTTCGGCTTTGCAGCCTTCTCCACACTGAAGAAGGCTGCAAAGCAGAAACGTCTGTGCACACTATCCCTGATGCAGTGAAAAGAATAAACAAATCGAAAAATGAAGTATGCTTTATGCGACATCTTTTTGAGTGCGGACCCATTGCATGTTTTGTTTGTCTGAATTCACGGGTTTTACGCACCAGCCAAGCTTCTGGGAGAGCGTGATTGTCCCCTTTTGACTCCAATGCTTCTCACTGTTGTGTCAAGTTGTCTGGATGTCCTTTGGGTGTTGGATCATTCTTGATACACAGGGGAAACTGTTGAGTTTGAAAAACCCAGCAGCTTTGCAGTTGTTGACACAAACCGGTGCTCCTAGCACCTAATACCATACCCCATTCAAAGGCACTTAAATATTTTGTCTTGCCCATTCACCCTCTGAATGGCACACCTACACAATATATATCCTATTTGTCTCAAAGCCTAAAAAGTCTCCTTCCCTTCATATACACTGCTTGAGGTGGATTTAACAAGTGACATCAATAAGGGATCATAGCTTTCAGCTGGATTCACCTGGTCAGTCGAAGTCATGGAAAGAGCATGTGTTCTTAATATTTTGTACAATCAGTGTAGATCACAGTGCTGTATAGTGCCTTGATTGGTAATGCTATCATTGACAGGCCGCCCCCAGGTGATAATTGTAGGCAACAACACATCTGCCACGCTGATCCTCAACACGGGGGCCCCTCAGGGGTGCGTGCTTAGTCCCCTCCTGTACTCCCTGTTCACCCATGACTGCGTGGCCAAGCACGACTCCAACACAATTATTAAGTTTGCTGACGACACAACAGTGGTAGGCCTGATCACTGACAACGTTGAGACAGCCAATAGGGAGGAGGTCATAGACCTGGCAGTGTGGTGCCAGGCCAACAATCTCTCCTCAACATGAGCCAGACAAAGGAGCTTTTCATGGACTACAGGAAAAGGAGGGCCGAACACACCCCTTTCACATCGACGGGACTGTAGTGGAGCGGGTTGAGAGTTTCAAGTTCCTTGGTGTCCACATACCAACAAACTATCATGGTTTAAACACACCAAGACAGTCGTGAAGAGGGCATGACAACGCCTTTTCCCCCTCAGGAGACTGAAAAGATTTCGCATGGGTCCCCAGAACCTCAAAAAGTTATACAGCTGCACCATCGAGAGCATCCTGACCGGTTGCATCACCGCCTGGTATGGCAACTGCTCGGCCTCCGACCGTAAGGTGCTACAGAGGGTAGTGCATACGGCCCAGTACATCACTGGGGCCAAGCTTCCTGCCATCCAGGACCTATATACTAGGCGGTGTCAGAGGAAGGCCCAAAAAATTGTCAAAGACTCCAGTCACCCAAGTCATAGACTGTTCTCTCTGCTACCGCACGGCAAGCAGTACCAGAGTGCCAGTCTAGGTCCAAAAGGATCCTTAACAGCTTCTACCCCCAAGCCATAAGACTGCTGAACCATTAATCAAATGTCCACCCAGACTATTTACAGTCCGGGTGGCCCCTGCTTTTTACACTGCTGCTACTCACATAGTCACTTCACCCCTACCTACATATACACATTTCCTTGACTAACCTGTACGCCCGCACATTGACTCGGTACCGATACCCCCTGTATATAGCCTCGTTATTTTATTGTGTTCGTTCGGATTGGTCTGCCATGTAGAAGTCTTCTGTCAGTCTGTGTTGGTAATCCTGTCGAACGCTGTTTTAAAAACAAATGTGTAGTGGAGCTGCATAAGTGTTGCTCTCCACTTTCTGGAGGATCGAGTTTTGAAATCAGTGGAATTAGTGTATGATACCTAAAGAGATGGAGAAAACACCTATCTCCGAATTACATCTTCAAACTAAGGGCAACCGTGGCATGGCATCCGTGACAGGGAGACGCGTCCATCATGCATGATGATGTACGGGTTAGATAGTCTAGCTAGCTACATTTTCAGATCTTACACGTTTCTAATTTTGACAGAAAGTGGTTTCATTTCAAACTAAAGTGTACTGTTAGCTAACTAGCAAACGTTAACTGGCTGAATCCCTAGCTAACGTTACGTGTATGATGTTATTATTCGTATCCCAGAGCCGTTTGCTTTGCTAGTTAGAGCCTAATGTTAGCTTGCTTACATTGAACCATGTTCATTGTTGTTTAACTAGCTAACGTTAGCTGGCTGGCTCGTTAGCTAACGTTACGTGACATATATAATCTTACACGTTATTTAAACAAATCATTGGCCAGAGCATCAAGTGTGCGCTCTGAACGCTCTGAGAGCGAAATGAGATGGGTGGGGCTAAAGCTTAAGAGGGTGTGAACGATGCTGAATGGGTGTAGACAAAGGAGCTCTTCACTAGACACCAAAACATTCAAATGCCATTTTATCAAAAGTGAGTTTACAACTTTCAAAGCAGAATTACTTTCCCATTGTTCCACAAATGCAATGTGTGATATACCATTTTGTAGCTCTGAGTCTCTACTTTTATCCAATGTAAAAAACACAATTTCAAATTTAGCTACATAAGAACAAATCCAGGTGGTGAGTCACAAATAGGGGCAATGATGCTCTGTACAAAAAGCCTTGATGGTGCGTGTGTAAATGTGTGTGTAGATTTGTGTGCTTGCATGCATAATGCAGTATTTATATGATTAAAGAGAACTTGATTGAAAAGGATTCAGAGGTAGAGAGAAAGTGAAGGAGAAAGTGCGACAGAAAGTAGATCGAGATAGAACACAATGATATGGAGAGAATGAGTGACCATCACCAAGAAGGAGAGGAAAAGAGGAAAGGAACAAATGAAGAGAGGAGCCATGTGAGGTTTCAGTGAATGATTCCGAAATGGCACCGTATTCCCTATATGGGTGATTCTACAGAAGTGGTGAAAATTGCAGACCCACCCCAAAACAACTATTTCAAGAAAACAGTTGTCTACAAACTTAGGACATGTGTTTACATCATGATATGTTCTAATTCAATCCAAGGCAATAAAAAACATATTGTACAAAGTCATTGTTTACTACAGTTAAGTCTCCAAAAAAAGGAACATTTATTTGCATCATGATATGTTCTAATTCAAAGGCAATAACAAACATAATTTACAAAGTCAGTTTATACACCTATTATTGAGAGGTAGGTGGCTGTCACAAACCCTGACTCCTAAACATGTTTGAAAATAAAGCTAATATTTTGTATTTATTTTAACACTATTATTTCAATAGAACATATTTTGATATCACTACTGAAGCACACACAATAAAAGTATCACTACAAATAACACTACAAATATCACCAGATGATGGGATTGCACCCCTCACCAGCATGGCCACATGGTGAGTAGTCTGTGTGTAAACATTTTGGAGAAAATGAGTGAGCAAATTGGTAAATCTTCATGTATTTTTAAGACGTGTCACTACCAAACATCTAATATATCAAGAAAAAGTATGGTTTTGGGACTAAAATATATATGTTTCTGGGGAAGTACATCTGTCCAAATGAAAGATAGCCAGACATATGCTAGCTATGGTGTTTCTTTAAAGTCCAAAATAAGTCAAAATCGTCCAAACCGAAACAGTAACAAATGAAAAAATTGAGATACAGTGCCATGATAAAATATTTGTCCCCTTTCTGTTTTGCGGGTACTGTTTAATAAAGCTGCCAGTTGAGGACCTGTGAGGCACCTGTTTCTCAAACTAGACACTAATGTATTTGTCCTCTTGCTCAGTTGTGCACCGGGGCCTCTCACTCCTCTTTCTATTCTGGTTAGAGCCAGTTTGCGCTGTTCTGTGAAGGGAGTAGTACACAGCGTTGTACTAGATCTTCAGTTTCTTGGTAATTTCTCGCATGGAATAGCCTTCATTTCTCAGAACAAGAATAGACTGATGAGTTTCAGAAGAAAGTTATTTGTTTCTGGCCATTTTGAGCCTGTAATCAAACCTACAATTGCTGATGCTCCACATACTCAACTAGTCTCAAGAAGGCCCGTTTTATTGCTTCTTTAAATCAGCACAACAGTTTTCAGCTGTGCTAACATAATTGCAAAAGGGTTTTCTAATGATCAATTAGCCTTTTAAAATGATAAACTTGGATTAGCAAACACAACGTGCCATTGGAACACAGGACTGATGGTTGCTGATAATGGGCCTCGGTACGCCTATGTAGATAAAAAATTTAAAAAATCAGCCGTTTCCAGTTGCAATAGCCATTTACAACATTAACAATGTTGACACTGTATTTCAGATCAATTTGATGTTATTTTAATGGACAAAAAAATTGATTTTCTTTCGAAAACAAGGACATTTCTAAGTGACCCCAAACTTTTGAACGGTAGTGTATATATTTTACATGTATTTAAACTAATATTTCTGGCATTAACACATAGCCCTGAGGTCTAGACCCTTGTACTAGAAATATAACAATATATTTACTTACAGTCATAGAAACCGCTGAGGAATTTGCATTGGCCCTGAACATAAATACATTCTATACAAACACAAAAACAATTGCAGTATTGTTCCTCACTTTGTATATTTAATGTGTAAATCCAATGTAAAAAAATATAGAGAAGTGTAATAGTTTGAAGACAATCACAATATATTTTGATTATTTGATATTTGGTCGTTCCATTTGATTTCAATAACTTTTTGACTGCACCCCTTTTGATTTGAACGAAACTTTCCATACATATTTTCCATGGTAGACGTGGTCAGGAAGTGATTTTTTGGACCTGAATGCCAAAACATTTAGGAGATTGTGGTGCTCAAAGTTGACCCATTTTGCATACCCCAGCCTGCCATGAGACATCCATGTCTTCATCACTGGAAAAGATAAATGGTTGAGTTTGATATAATTTAAAAGCTTACAAACAGGGTTGTCAAACTTTTTTTATAATTTATAGAAAAATGTTTTTAATACACATTTTCATTTTTTTTTTTACCTTTAATGTAAATAATAATAAAACGCCTAAACTCTGATTTTTCACATACTGTATGTTGTAGCTTATATCCTATTTATACCATCTGAGGTGTTTGTGTTGTGCCCGCCATCATTTGAGACAAAGCATACTCTTTAATACAGGGTGGATGTAATTTCAATCATAGAAATAGAATGCATAGAATGGACATATCCCTTCAGACTACTGCAATTTGGTACTACCACAAAGATGGCCGGCGGTCCACCCACTGTGTCTGGAATGTGTTTTACAAGACAATCGCTACGAAAGTAGCTTGCAACTTAGTTTCAACATTTCATCATGTCATCTAAAGACATCTTAACATGGAAACGGTATCAACTGCGAGTTGAATGCCTGGTCTTCAGTCAGCTCAGCTGTCCTACAACACAATATTCTATAACTGGCAAGTTTTGTCTCGTCTCATCTCTCCTTATGCCCACTGTAAGATCTTTCCCGGGGGACAAATTCCAGAACTACTAATATGGTGTAGGCTACATGTGGTGGACATTGCACAAACATCGCTCTGCTTATCAACAAAAAAATTATATAAGTATAATCGTGTAACAAAGTATAATCGTGTAACAAAGACAAAAATGTTATGCTGTAAATATCATATCAATGGCTTATAAAGACAGTATGCCTACACTTACCTAGCAAAAAAAAAAAAGGTGTGTATAGAGTACAACTTCAGCTGTCTAACCAGAACTAGAATGTCAACTAGAATGTCAAATCTAAGGATTTGGCTGTCTAACCACATACTGACATGCACAGCTCTCGGGTGATGTTCTGTCTTCAAATATCCAGTGGGTGAAGTCTCTTCTATCTAATCTATGTAATGTATTACAGGTTATGGACAGCTGCAGTCAGGTGGCATGAGTGGTGGAGTGCATGACACTTCATTCTGGACATGACAGAGTTTGCCTCAACCCATGAGTCCAGCAGTAACTACAGGCAGATGTGTCATGCAGGAGGATGGCACTCATCTCATACCACTCTGTAGGCTACTGACCAATTCATAGCTTCCTCCAGGAGGAAGCTTTACATTGTCAGTAGCCTACAGAGTAATATGAGAAGAATGCAATTGCTGAACTTATGTAGATATTCTAAACAAAGTGTTTTGATAACTTTCAAGTGTGACGGTTCCATACTTCACATAATACTGTAGAAGCAGTGTTCTGCTAATATAGCAATGTACAAATATTATACACTACATTTACATTTACGTCATTTAGCAGACGCTCTTATACCTTCCTGTATGCTGTCCTTTCGGTTATTGGCCCAACGCGCTTAACCGCTAGGCTACCAGCCACAATGACATCAGTGACATCAGCTTGACGTGTTCTCACCTCGTCATGGTAAGGTTGTATAATGGTCGTAAGATTACTTTTTTAAACACGTCTATTTAACAACCTGATAAATACATATTTAGCTAGATGTAATCTGGTTATGTAACACCTCCTCAACCTGAAACTGTTTAACTGGAAAATAATGTTTTTATGGCGTTCCATTACATATTAACTCCAAACCTCAGGTCTCACCTGAAACCCCATGGGAAAGAGACTTGATGAGGAGGCCTAAATATTATTCTCTGTGAAGTCTCCACCCATGTCATAGAATCTGTAGTCTATATGCAGACAGCCCCCTCATTCGCGATATCTTGCATAACTGACATCAGCCATGCAAAGCATCTCCCGATTTAAACATACATTAATGGAGTTTTATATTCAACCTAAGCCAGTCAAGATGAAAATATTGCCCTAGGGTTAGGCTAGCGGAGCTTCAGCTCTCAGTCTCTCTGCTTTACTTGCAGCAGTGCTCATATCATCACTTATCTAAATGGGATCTTTGCCTCGCCATCTGATACACACAGGCAGGAGGTGAGAGCTTCCCGGTCTCCTCCGCTCTCCCTCCTCCATATTTGTTTTCCAAAACATGGATATGTTGTCCACAGTCACAGCGCTTGCCTAAGAAGCTTTCGTGTCCCCCGCGTTCAGCTGAGAAACAGGACCCATCATAGAGCCAATTCACAGAGATAGCAGCAACCATTTTTTTATGACACTAATATCAAGTGCGTGGAGCCTGCAGGAGCAGAGATTCTTATCACGTTAATGCACAAGCCAAAGATAAAGATGAGGGGAAGGAAATCAAGTGCTTCCAGATTTCTATTCAGTCCCTCCAGGATTCCGCGATTCTGAGATTGCATTTTTTTGGTTGCTAAATCAACAATTCCCCGCATATTATGCGAGGGCTTGCAAATTTGACCAATCACCACACTATTTCTGCATAAAACAGTAAAATCGCTGACATATTATCGCATACTATGGTCCTCTGTAGCTCAATTGGTAGAGCATGGTGCTTGTAACGCCAGGGTAGTGGGTTCGATCCCCGGGACCACCCATATGTACAAATGTATGCACACATGACTGTAAGTCGCTTTGGATAAAAGCGTCTGCTAAATGGCATATTATTATTATTATAAAACGGACCCATCACCGCAGTGCAAAAAGAGAGCTCTGCACATTTATTGCATAATATGTTTCAATCAAGCCATACGTCAACAAACTAATTGGACAAAATCATTGCATATTGCCATGCAAAATGTCGGAATTTCTGCAGCAAAATAAAGCATTTTTGCCCGCAAATATCACAACGTCCCCACGAAATCCTGGAGGGACTGGCTAATGAATACCACAGTGTGAATGCCATTACGTTACATGAGTGCCTCCTTTCATGACGTTAGAGTAGATAATCTTTATAGAGTACATATTTAGACTATGGTTTATACAAAGTAGCCTTTTGTGGGTTTTTTCATATCCAGCAGCAATACATTAGTGTATGGTAATTGGGCACCAGCTCCACCAGCACTCCAATGCCATTCGCCGGATAGAACAAACGCTAGAGCTCTTGTGAAACACTGTTCCATTTGCACACACAGACACAAACACACCCTCCCTTTAAGAAAAACAGACTTACATGTTCTGAAGCGGTGGTGTGGGCGTGTGGCTGGACCTTTCACAGAGCGTCCAGGGTTCCAGCGCCCGGTGGGCTTGGCTGGGGGAGATGGCGGAGAAGTGGGCGATAGCGCCTTGGTTGTGGGTTTGGTAGTCGTGGAAGTTGGACTAGGTCGTGAGTTCGGTGGGTTCTTATCCTTACGACCGTTACCCGTGTTGCCATTCCGCCGTACTGTGGTGCTGCGCGGGGTCACCTCTTTACCCCCGGGCGGGACGAGTCGAGTGGTATGGGTAGTGGTGGTGGTGCCCGTCACATGGGTGCCACTGCCGATCCGGTTGTGGAGGTGCGGGGCCGAGTGGTTGGAGGGCTGCCCAAATCGAGTTCTCGGGGCTGGAGGGTTGGTGGTGGAAGTCGTGGTCATAGTGTCTGGTCGCTTGGGCAGGGCGCTGGGTTCGGAGAGAAAGATGGGATCCTGCCCTATGCTCTTGGCGTCCACCAGGTCCGTGGGCAGATAGTCTTGAACGGAGCCCACTACAATCCATTTGAGCAGCATGAGACTGAGGCCCAGGCCCAC
Source organism: Coregonus clupeaformis (assembly GCF_020615455.1). Classification (NCBI taxonomy): domain Eukaryota; kingdom Metazoa; phylum Chordata; class Actinopteri; order Salmoniformes; family Salmonidae; genus Coregonus; species Coregonus clupeaformis. Next base: position 68,780,610 of record NC_059192.1, on the reverse strand, counting down.
GAAGCCCATCACCAAGGGCACCACACACAGCCAGGTCTGCTGGCGGGGCCACACAGCACAGGGCCCACAGCGAAGAGGCCCCGGTGCCCGAGGGGAGGCCTGTTCGTCCCCGGGTTCCTCCAGGGTCATGGCCTCCAGAGTGCTCGCTCCCGAGTGCTCACTCATCTTGCCGATGCCGTCAAAGGTCAGGGGTCAAACCGGTGGCCCAATGACAAAAGGGCACGAATGACAGACGGCATCTTACATCTTAATTTATTTTTAAATTTTACCAATGCACCCACACAAAATGCCTAAATTTATACCCACACGGACACAAGAGAGCACCCACAGACACGTACAAGTAATTAGAAGCCAAGCAGCTCACGAGGATGCACACGTAAGCAAATATACACTCCCTCTGGCGCAGAGCTAGCTAAGTACACACAAATACAGAAACAAACAAACAGACACACACACACACACACACACACACACAGGTTGGACACGGACAGGTGAGGGTGCTGAACCGAGGGGGCGAGCCTCGCTGTAGTTAGGTGGTAACGAAACAACGGTAAATCCCAAGGTACTTCACTCCCATATGAGGAAAAAAGCTGAAGAAAAAAGGCAGGCAGAAGGGCATCGATCCACGGTGTGGCGAGCTTAAGACCGTAGCTGTAAATCCTGTGTGTGTTTCAATGAGAAACAAACCAGGCAGGGTAGCACCCCTCCTCTGCGGCTCCAACTCACTGCTTCTCAATGGCACTCTAATCCACAGCCCTCGATTCCTTTTCCTCTGGGGTTCTGGAGGGGTTGCACTCGTTTTATATAGGCTCCAGTCAAGGGGCTTCCTCTACAGTCGTCTTCCCTGCTTTTGGTCAGCCTACCCCTTGCTGTTCACCCAGGCAGCCCTGTGCAGCGGTGTTTCAGCTGTAGTGGCGAACGGTAATCCTGCATGAAGAGAGCCAGTGGAACTGGAGAGAGAGTGAGGGAGAGGATCTGTCGGGATGAGGCGGAAGAGGGGGAGGGGGTAAATCCAACTGATCCCCATCCAATTCCTTTCCCCTCAGATCTCCCGGACTGTCCGTCTTTCTCCAGCTGTCTGTCCACCGCCTGTCATTGTGGTAGAAAAATCTGAAAGCCTTGGCTGCTTGCTTGCTACCTCAGTCCGCTACATTCCCACATTGGCGACGGAAAGGGAAAGAGAGAGAGCAAGAAAGAGGAGGAGGAGGGGACGGGGGAGAGTGCTGCTCTGAAAAACTGATGCGGTTGCTGTTCTTGAAGGCTGCAGACTGGGAGAGAGAGAGATATGTAGGCTGCGCGGCTCCCGACTGGCGCTTTCCTCCCTTTCACTCTCAGCAGGACTCCAGACTGACAAACAACAACTGCCCCATCCCTTCTCTGTGCGCCCTTGTAAGCTTTTGCGTGTGAAAGCGAGACAGAGGCAGAGACCACACTGCCTTCCCTATCACCGTTAAATGAGAGAGAGGGAGAGAGAGAAAGCAAAATGAGGCAGAGATCCTGGGAGTAAGCTCTGCAGCATCAGCAGCAGCACAATACTCCGTGTGGAGGAGAGAAGAGTGGCCACAGACACACTCCAGGGAACAGAGAGAGAGAGGCACGGAAGAAGGGGAGGAGGAGAGAGAGAGGGAGAGGTAGGGAGGCGCTACATCCCCCCGAACAAACACCAGCAGTGCGGGAGAGAAACAAACCAGACATTGGGCTCATAATTTATGGGTGGGTTAAAGCCCTCCTTCAACCTTATCTTTAGTATTTTTCGTATTTTATTAGGATCCCCATTAGCTGTTGTTGAAGCAGCAGCTACTCTTCCTGGGATCCACACAACACATGAAACATGACATAATACATAACAATAGACAAGAACAGCTCAAGGACTGAACTACACAAATATGAAATAAGAACAATTGAACCAAAAAAGGTCCTACTGACACAGCACAGAGAAACAGAGAGACCCATTACTCTAGGCCTACATCCAAATACATTAATATATTACATTTTCATATATTATATTTAAATGCAGCAGCATCTATGAGTTACACACATACATACTTCAGTACATATACATATGTCTATGAGTTATTTAGGTCAGACAGGGGAGCGGCGTTGTGCTGTGACGTGTTGTTTTATTTGTTTTTTAAAGCTAATTTGACTGTTTACTTGAGTCATTTGAGATGGAAGGGAGTTCCATGTGAACATGGCTCAATCATGAGGTCAGTCTCTCCTCTACTTTGAGACAAGAGACACTTACATGCATACTGTTGACAGCTGTGTGTACATTGAAGGGCCAGACGTGCTGCTCTGTTCTGGGCCAGCTGCAGCTTTTCTAGGTTCTTCTTTGCAGCACTTAACCATATCACTGGGCAATAGTCAAGATTAGATCAAACTAGAGCCTGCAGGACTTGTTTGGTTGACTGTTGTGTTAAATATGCTGAGCATCTCTTTATCACAGACAGACCTCTCAAATCAAAATAAAAGAAAATGTTATTTGTCACAAGCGCCGAATACAATAGGTGTAGACCTTACAGTGAAATGCTTACTTACAAGCCCTTAACCAACAATGCAGAGTTTTTTTTTAAGTAGGCAAGAAAATACTTGTCATAAACTAAAGTAAAACAAGTAACACAATAAAATAAAAATAACAAGGCTATATAGAGGGGGTACCGAGTCAATGTGCGGGGGTATAAGTTAGTCGAGGTAATTGAGGTAATATGTAAATGTAAGTAGGGGTAGAAGCTGTTAAGGAGCCTTTTGGACCAAGATTTGGTGCTCCGGTACCGCTTGCCGTACGGTAGCAGAGAGAACAGTCTATGACTTGGGTGACTGGAGTCTTAGACCATTTTTTGGGCCTTCCTCTGACACAGCCTAGTATATAGGTCCTGGATGGCAGGAAGCTTGGCCCCAGTGAAGTACTGGGCCATACGCACTACCCTCTGTAGCACCTTACGGTCGGATGCCAAGTAGTTGCCATACCAGTCAGTGATGCAACCAGTCAGGATGCTCTCGATTGTGCAGCTGTATAACTTTTTGAAGATCTGAGGACCCATGCCAAATCCTTTCAGTCTCCTGAGGGGGAATAGGCTTTGTCGTGCCCTCTTCACGACTGTCTTGGTGTGTTTGGACCATGATAGTATGTTGGTGATGTGGACGCCAAGGAACTTGAAGCTCTCAACCCATGAGAATGGGGGCGTGCTTAGTCCTCTTTTTTTCCCCCTGTAGTCCACACTACAGTCCCGTCGATGTGAATGGGGGCGTGCTCGGCCCTCCTTTTCCTGTACTCCCCGATCAGCTCCTTTATCTTGCTCACGTTGAGGGAGGGGTTGTTATCCTAGCACCACACTGCCAGGTCTCTGACCTCCTCCCTATAGGCTGTTTCATCGTTGTCGGTGATTAGGCCTACCACCGTTGTGTAGTCGGAAAACGTAATGATGGTGTTGGAGTCGTGCGTGGCCACAGTCGTGGGTGAACAGGGAGTACAGGAGGGGACTAAGCACACATCCCTGAGGGGCCCCCATGTTGAGGATCAGCGTGGCAGATGTGTTGTTGCCTACCCTTAACATCTGGTGGCGGCCCGTCAGGAAGTCCAGGATACAATTGCAGAGGGAGGTGTTAGTCCCAGAGTCCTTAGCTTAGTGATGAGTTTTGAGGGCACTATAATGTTGACCCCTAAGCTGTAGTCAATGAACAGCATTCTCACATACGTGTTCCTTTTGTCCAGGTGGGAAAGGGCAGTGTGGAGTGCAATTGAGATTGCATCATCTGTAGATCTTTTGGGGCAGTATGTGAATTGGAGTGGGTCTACGGTTTCCGGGATGATGGCATTGATGTGAGCCATGACCAGCCTTTCAAAGCACTTCATGGCTACCGACGTGAAGGGCGATAGTCATTTAGGCAGGTTACCTTCACTTTCTTGGGCACAGGGACTATGGTGGTCTGCTTGAAACATGTAGGTATTACAGACTCGGTCAGGGAGAGCTTGAAAATGTCAGTGAAGACACTTGCGTGATCACACAGTCGTACGGACCAGCTGGTGCTCTCATGCATGCTTCAGTGTTACTTGCCTCGAAGCGAGCATAAAAGGTATTTAGCTAATCTCGTGTCACTGGGCAGCTCGCGGCTGGGTTTCCCTTTGTAGTCCATAATAGTTTGCAAGCCCTGCCACATCTGACGAATGTCAGAGCATGTGTAGTAGGATTCAATCTTAGTCCTGTATGGACGCTTTGCATGTTTGATGGTTCGTCTGAGGACATAGCGGGACTTCTTATAAGCGTCCGGATTAGTGTCCCGCTCTTTGAATGCGGCAGCTCTAGCCTTTAGCTCAGTGCTGATGTTGACTGTAATCCGTAGCATTTGGTTGGGATATGTACGTACGGTCAATGTGGGGACGACGTCGTCATTGCACTTATTATTGAAGCCAGTGACTGATGTGGTATACTCCTCAATGCCATTGGATGAATCCCTGAACATATTCCAGTCTGTGCTAGCAAAACAGTCCTGTATCGTAGCATCCGCATCATCTGACCACTTCCGTATTGAGCGAGTCACTGGTACTTCCTGCTTTAGTTTTTGCTTGTAAGCAGGAATCAGGAGGATAGAATTATGGTCAGATTTGCCAAATGGAGGGCGAGGGAGCGCCCTATCTAACATGTGAAGCACCATTAATGCAAAGATCACGGAGCTACGTTCAAAGAGCAAACTACATTAAGAGAGTGAGAAAGAGAGTGAGACACAGCGAGGAAGGTACAAGCTCTTTTATTATGACTGAACTTTTGCTGCATTCTGAAAGGCACAAAACACAAAAAGTTGAGCGATGGGCTTTGAGAAATGTTTACCCTCAAACTCACGTGTGAATTCTACAGTTTTTTTATACTTTAATTAATAAAGATGTTGTACATAAGAGATTGCCTGTTCATCATCATTTCCCCTCTCATGTTGTGACATGCAGCATTTACAGTGCATTCGGAAAGTATTCAGACCCCTTGACTTTTTCCACATTTTGTCACGTTACAGCCTTGTTATAAAATTGATTAAATTGTTTCCCACCCCCCCCCCACCATCAATCTACATACAATACCCGATAATGACAAAAGAAAAACAGGTTTATAGAAATATATATATATTTGCATAAGTATTCAGACCCTTTACTCAGTACTTTGTTGAATCACCTTAGGCAGCGATTACAGCCTCGAGACTTATTGGGTTTAAAGAGTTTCTCTCATTCTTCTCTGCTATTCCTATCAAACTCTGTCACGTTGGATGGTGGAGTGTTGCTGCACAGCTATGTTCGATCGGGTTCAAGTCCGGGCTCTGGCTGGGCCACTCAAGGATATTCAGAAACTTGTCCCGAAGCCACTCCTGCGTTGTCTTGGCTGTGTGCTTAGGGTCATTGTCCTGTTGGAAGGTGAACCTTTGCCCCAGTCTGAGGTCCTGAGCTCTCTGGAGCAGGATTTCATCAAGGATCTCTCTGTACTTTGCTCCATTCATCTTTCCCTCGATCCTGACTAGTCTCCCAGTCCCTGCCGCTGAAAAACATCCCCACAGCATGATGCTGCCACCACCATGCTTCACCGTAGGGTGGGGCCAGGTTTCCTCCAGACGTGACACTTGGCATTCAGGCCAAAGAGTTAAATCTTGGTTTCATCAGACCAGAAAATCTTGTTTCTCATGGTCTGAGAGTTTTTAGGTGCCGTTTGGCAAACTCCAAGCGGGCTGTCATGTGCCTTTTACTGAGGAGTCGCTTCTGTCTGGCCACTCTACCATAAAGGCCTGATTGGTGGAGTGCTGCAGAGATGGGAGGACCTGCCAGAAGGACAACCATCTCCACAGAGGAACTCTGGAGCTCTGTCAGAGTGACCATCGGGTTCTTGGTCACCTCCCTGACCAAGGCCCTTCTCCCCCGATTGCTCTGTTTGCTCTAGGAAGATTCTATGTGGTCACTGTGTTCTTGGGGACCTTCAATGCTGCAGAAATGTTTTGGTAACCTTCCCCAGATCTGTGCCTCGACACAATCCTGTCTCTGAGCTCTACAGACAATTCCTTCAACCTCATGGCTTGGTTTTTGCTCTGACATGCACAGTCAACTGTGGGACCTTATATAGACAGCTGTGTGCCTTTCGAAATCATGTCCAATCAGTTGAATTTACCACAGGTGGACTCCAATCAAGTTGTAGAAACCTCTCAAGCATGATCAATGGAAACAGGATGCACCTGAGCTCAATTTCGAGTTTCATAGCAAAGTGTCTGAATAATCATGTAAATAAGGTATTTCTGTTGTTTTTTTAATTAAAATTTGCTAAGATTTCTACAAATCTGTTCACTTTCGCTTCATCGTTATGGGGTATTGTGTGTAGATTGATGAGGAAAAAGTGGCTGCACCAAGGTGGAATAGACATTGAATTGACATCTGTGCCCAGTGGGTAGAAAGCAGGAAATGCTCGGAGCTTGGGATTCTTGACCAATCACTTTCACGATGTCATGTTGCGTCACATGGTTGCTGAGCCATTCGTCACATGTACGTTGGCTGTTTGGGATATTTCAAGTAAAGAGGAACACACAACAGCAGCGAACATTTTAGTAGACACTCTTATCCAGAGCAACTTACAGTTAGTGAGTGCATACATTATTATTATTACTGGCCCCCCGTGGGAATCGAACCCACAACCCTGGTGTTGCGAACGCCATGCTCTACCAACTGAGCTACATCCCTGCCGGCCATTCCCTCCCCTACCCTGGACAAATTGTGCGCCGCCCCATGGGTCTCCCAGTTGCGGCCAGCTACGACAGAGCCTGCATTCGAACCAGGATCTCTAGTGGGACCACTGCGCCACTCAGGAGTGTACATAACACACCCACTTCAAACTCACGTTGATTCTAGCATGTGGAAGTGAAATGAGTGAGTTCAGCCCCCCTTTAACATATCTACTACTGGGGTTTTGTGAAAGTGTAACGATGTTAAGAATGTACAGTAAGCTCACTCCACAGCTAGCTTGAAATGTTGCAGATGGAGCTTTCCAATTGGATCCTTTTGTATAGCTAAAATCGGTTAAGCTCACTCCACAGCTAGCTTGAAATGTTGCAGATGGAGCTTTCCAATTGGATCCTTTTGTATAGCTAAAATCGGTTAGTACGTTGTCAAGGAGGGCAGTCTTGTGTTTGTGAGCAGAGGATCACTAGTTCCAAGCCCGGAATGGGGACAGGGACAGTGGAGGAAGCTATATTGTTAGCAGCACACTGGTTTCAAAAGCAGTAGGTTTTTTAGCTGCTACACAGGAAGCTTACCCAGACGGGTGTGTTCTCGGGTGCGAATTTGCACATTGAATTATTTAAAATAGTACCAGAGTGTAATTTTATGTTGAGTGCTCGCAGAGCCAGGCTTCTCACTTCCAGGTTTAATTTAAAACAATGGGAGCATCTCACGCCTAGTAAAAGTGTTGCATCCAGTGTAATAGCTCAGTTAAAGGGTCACTTCACTCAAAATATAAATGTACAAAGTATTCCTTGACCCAGATGCTAGTTCAGCCTTTGGAGTTGGATCTATAAACCAATAACATAAATATGTTTTGCACAAAGTACTATTTTTCAATAGTGACAGAGTGTTTGAAGGGGTGAATAATGTTTAGATAAATGTAGCCAATTGCGGTGAAAAACTGTCTCACATTAGAACTTTCATGTAAGTTCGCTAGTCTGCATTTCATAATTGAGTTGAAAAGACTAAGAAAGAGGCACATATTGGAAGAGGCCAACATACAAAAAGAGATCCTTCACTGAGAAAACAATTATAATTGTGCTCCTTTATTAATTAATATTAGATCATTTTTTTACTTTGTTACTGGGAAAGGTACATTGTTCAGATACCTTTGAATGATGGATGACTAAGAATTGACCTTTGAGGGGCAAAAACTAACAACAACTAAGATAGTTAGATATGGTTCTGATTATAAGCCATGTGAATGAGGCCTGCTGATTGAGAGATTGTGGAATGAAATTGATGTCTCTCAGCGAGATGTTTACAGGGTAAAATGTGGCACAGGGAACTCCAGGGAAAGGCTCCGTCATGGCAGCATGTTAAGTTCAAAGGGATCTTAGAGTGCCTCTCACTGAAGCCTTGCAGTAAGTAAACAATACCATCTGAGTCATCACTTGCATTAGCACATGCCACTAATGAAACAGAATGATCATCTATACGCAGATATGAATATCCATGGAGCTGTCATTGTTTTTTGTCAGTCATTCCATTATTTATGGTGATTAATAAAGAGAAACGCACCGCAGGGCGATGGGGAGTGTTTATTCTCCAAAGTATATTCATAATTGTGATTTATGAATTATCTGTTAAGGAGGAGGCGGGTAGCCTGGCTGACACGACTCACCTGGTACACAGTGAGGGAGAGCTGTGACACACTGTTCTGGACATATCGTGGGCTGTGTGTGTGGTTGTTCATGTAGGTGTTTGAGTGAGAAAGACGCAGATGAGAACCAATCAGTAAAAAACCACAGCCCTCTTCATTATTGACGCATCGTACCTACAACATCAAGGAGACTTTTGGGTTTGGTGTCAGCTAGACTAGGAAGCGGGGGGATAGGAGGAGATATGAACATGTGAAAAATCCATAAATGTGTTCTACAAACTTTAAGCCCTGCATGTTGATGACTTGATTGTTGAAGTTAACTTGGTGGATTAAACTTGGGGTCTTAAATATGGATCCTTACATAAGGCTCTCGAAGGGGCTTATGTAAGGATATACTTCTCTCCAACCTGTCTCTCTTTTTCTAGACCTCCCCCTCCTCTTTCTCTGTTCCTCTACTCTCCCACACACTTCCATCCTCACACACTGGTTGAATCAACATTGTTTCAATGTCATTTGTCAAACTAATGTGACGTGGATTTGGATTGCATAAAGTCTTCAACCAGTGCTGTTTTAATCTAATTTCAACCAGCGTTGTAAACATTGAAATTAAAGGTACAACTTCAACTTACAGTACATTAGGAAAGTATTCAGACCCCTTGACTTTTTCCTAATTTTGGTGCGTTACAGCCTTATTCTAAAATTGATGAAATAGTTGTTTCCCCTCATCAATCTACACACAATACCCCATAATGACAAAGCAAAAACAGGTTTTTAGACATTTCTGCAAATGTATTTTTTATTAAAATATAGAAAAATGAAATATCACATTTACCTAAGTATCCAGAACTCTGTGCCTCGACACAATCCTGTCTCGGAGCTCTACAGACAATTCCTTCAACCTCATAGCTTGGTTTTTGCTCTGACATGCACTGTCAACTGTGGGACCTTATATAGACAGGTGTGTGCCCTTCCAAATCATGTCCAATCAATTGACTTTACCACAGGTGGACTCCAATCAAGTTGTAGAAACATGGAAACAGGATGCACCTGAGCTCAATTTCGAGTCTCATAGCAAAGGGGTCTGAATACTTACTGTATGTAAATAAGGTATTTCTGTTTTTTATTTTTTATAAATTTGCAAACATTTCTACAAACCTGTTTTCGCTTTGTCATTATGGGGTAGTGTTTATGGGGTATACTTTCCGAACGCACTGTAAATGCAATTACTTAACATGGATAGCAGGTTGTTACATGAATCTAATTTCAACATAATCATCAGAACTATGTAAATGTTGAAATTGCGTTGAAACTGTAAAGCTATTTTTCATCCTATATGAAATATATATTGGGTGGTTGAAATTATGTTGAATTTCGTATTTGATTAGACATATTTTATTTGACCTTTATTCAATGTTGATAGTTAAATGGTATGTTTGAATCAACGTCATTAAGTCAACATCCTGCCATCAACCTAAATAAAGAGGTATATTGAAATAAAATGTGAAGCCACAATCCAACGAGTCGGGCTGGAACAGTGACTCCTACTGGTATATGAGAGGTTATGCACTTCAGTGAGAACGAGTCTACCATCCAGATGCCTACCTCTATGTACACTACTAAGTTTAGTATATATATATATATATATATATATTATCCAAGCAGAAGATACACCTCCTTTAAATGTTGATATTTGGTTGCGTTCACAATTCAATATCCAGTTTGTCTACAAATTAATGATTGATATGTTGGATTCATGCCTCCATCTCAACCAAAACTCTAAGTTAAATAATAGCACTAAATCAATTCAAACTATAAAATACACTTTAAATAAAGTTTGATTTGATTCAGTCCTATTCTTCAACTTAGATTTTTGGTTGAGATGGAGACGTAAATCCAACATATTAATTATTATTAACTTGTAGAACACATTTGAAATCAACCAACCATCCTTCATATAAAATATAATATCCAAAGGTAAAGGTTTGTTATTAATATCATGCATTTGGCATCCTATTTATAGGGCTAATGATAACTACTTCTGAACTTCCAAAGATCCAATCAAACATGGATGAATGATAGTATACCTAGCTGCATGTTGCAATGATGGTGTCCTTTGGGCAAATCAGATCCAAACTCAGGCATCAAATGCCAACAACAAACTGTGAGCATCATATTCATGCATTAAATACCTAATAATAATTAAAAATGCATTGTCCTTTTTAATTCTGCAAAGTTAGTGTGGGAGAGGTGGAAAAATTATTGTTGTCCATCAATAATGAGAAACCACCTGGTGTTGACAACTTGGAAAGCTACTGAGGATGGTAGCAGACTATATTGCCACTCCTTTTTGTCATATCTTTAATCTGAGCCTGGAGGAAAGTGTTTGTCCTCAGACGTAAACGCGAAGCAAAAGTCATTCCGCTACCCAAGAATGGTAAAGCACCCTATACTGATTCTAACAGTCGACCAATCAGCTTCCTGCCGGCTCTTAGCAAACTTTTGGGAAAAATTTGTTTGATCAGAGACAATGCTATTTCTCTGTGAACCAATTAACAACAGACCTTCAGCATGCTTATGGAGAAGGGCACTCAACATGTACTGCACTGACACAAATGACGGATGATTGGCTGAAAGAAATTGATAAGAATATTGTGGGAGCTGTATTGTTAGACTTCAGTGCAGTCTTTGAAATTATTGACCATAATCTGTTATTGGAAAAATGATTGCCACTGGGCACAAAGTGGTTGAATCAACATTGTTTCAACGTAATTTGTCAACGTATTTTGATGTGAAATCTACGTGGAAAATACATTGGATTTGAAAAAAGTAATCAACTGTTGTTTTGAGGGTGAAATTCCAAACACAGGATTATGTCATCATGGTAACCAAAATTCAACATAGACAAACCTTGCATAAAAAATATGTTGAATTTTTACCTTTAGCAAGTCATATAATATTTTGCATGGACTCAATAATAGTGTTTAATGACTACCTCATCTCTGTACCCCACACATACAATTATTTGTCCTGAATATTTCCAAAACTAAAAGCATTGTATTTGGGTCAAATCATTCACTAAACCCTAAACCTCAACTACATCTTGTACTGAATAATGTGGAAATTGAGCAAGTTGAGGTGACTAAACTGCTTGGAGTAATCCTGGATTGTAGACTGTCACGGTCAAAGCATATTGATAAAACAGTTGCTAAAATGGGGAGAAGTAGGTCCATAATTAAGCGCTGCTCTGGATTAGTGGAACTATCATTTGTTTTTCAACAGGACAGTGACCCAACACACCTCCAGCCTGTGTATGGGCTATTTTACCAAGAAGGAGAGTGATGGAGTGCTGCATCAGATGACCTGGCCTCCACAATCCCCCGGGATCAACCCAATTGAGATGGTTTGGGATGAGTCGGACGGCAGAGTGAAGGAAAAGCAGCCAACAAGTGCTCAGCATATGTGGGAACTCCTTCAAGACTGATGGAAAAGCATTGCAGGTGAAGCTGGCTGAGAGAATGCCAAGAGTGTGCAAAGTTGTCCAAACTCTTTACTGTTACTGTGTGTGTGTGTGTGTGTGTGTGTGTGTGTGTGTGTGTGTGTGTGTGTATATGTGTGTATATTATATACACACGGAACAAAAACATAAACGCAACAATTTCATTGAGTTACAGTTCATCAGTCAAATGAAATAAATAAATTAGGTCATAATACAGTGCATTTGGAAAGTATTCAGACCCCTTGTTACTTTACAGCCTTATTCTAAAATAGATTGAATACATTTTTTTCCTCAATAAATCTAAACACAATACCTGTCAGTAGCTGAGTGTAGATGCGGTGTGGAAATCAAGCGCAGGAAACACGGGCGTTCGTGAACAGACTTTAGTAAATGAAGTCAGCACCAAACAGGCGAACAGCCAACCCAACCGGGAGGCAAAATACAAATTACGCACAAAATACAACGTGCGTAAAAGGCAATAGCGGACTCTCGAAAACAACAAAACACGAGAGTAATAACGAGAGCAACAGCTAGACAATAACCAATCACACATAACACCTGACCCAACACACGATAACTAAATAGGAAACCAAATCAAACACTAACAAGGGACAGGTGTACAAACAGACAAAACCAAACAAACATGAAACATCGAACGGTGGTAGCTAGTACTCCGGGGACGACGACCGCCGAAGCCTGCCCGAACAAGGAGGAGGAGCAGCCTCGGCCGAAACCGTGACAGTACCCCCCTTGACGCGCGGCTCCAGCCGTGCGCCGATCCCGGCCTCGGGGACGACCAGGACGACGCGGAGCAGGGCGCGTGGATGACCCCGATGGAACTCGGTCAGCAGGGACAGGTCTAATATGTCCCTCCTCGGCACCCAGCACCGCTCCTCCGGGGCCGTACCCCTCCCACTCCACGAGATATTGGAGACCCCCCATCCGGCGTCTCGAATCAAGGATGGACCTCACAGTGTACGCCGGAGCCCCTCGATGTCCAACGGGGCGGAGGAGTCTTCTCTATCTCATAGTCCTGGAGTGGACCAGCCACCACCGGCCTGAGGAGAGACACATGGAACGAGGGGTTAATATTCCTGTAATCAATAGGCAGTTCTAACCTGTAACACACCTCGTTCAACCTCCTCAGGACTTTAAATGGCCCCACAAACCGCCGACCCAGCTTCCGGCAGGGCAGGCGGAGGGGCAGGTTTCTTGTCGAGAGCCAGACTCGATCTCCAGGTGCGTATACAGGCCCCTCACTGCGGTGGAGATCGGTGCTCGTCTTATGCCGACGGATGGCCCGCTGCAGATGAACGTGGGCAGCGTTCCATGTCTCCTCCGAGCGCCGCACCCACTCATCCACCGCAGGGGCCTCGATCTGGCTCTCGTGCCAAGGTGCCAGAACCGGCTGATACCCTAACACACACTGGAAAGGGGTTAGTTGGGTGGAGGAGTGGCGGAGAGAGTTCTGTGCCATATCGGCCCACGGAACGTATCTCGCCCACTCCTCCGGCCGGCTCTGGCAATAAGACCTCAGAAACCTACCCACATCCTGGTTGACACGTTCAACCTGCCCATTACTCTCCGGGTGGTAACCCGAGGTAAGGCTCACCGAAACCCCCAACCGTTCCATAAAGGCTCTCCACACTCTGGAGGTGAACTGGGGGCCTCGATCAGACACTATATCCTCGGGTACCCCGTAATGCCGGAAGACATGGGTAAACAGAGCCTCAGCGGTCTGTAGGGCAGTAGGGAGACCCGGCATGGGAAGGAGACGACAGGCCTTCGAGAACCGATCCACAACGACCAGGATGGTAGTATTCCCCTGTGAGGGGGGAAGGTCTGTAACAAAGTCCACCGAGAGGTGGGACCAGGGTCGTTGTGGAACGGGCAGGGGTTGTAGCTTACCCCTGGGCAAATGTCTGGGCGCCTTACACTGTGCACACACCGAACAGGAGGAGACATAAACCCTCACATCCCTGGCTAACGTTGGCCACCAGTGCTAAGGCAGTGAACTGTCCGGCCGATACCTGGATGTCCAGAGGAGGGGGACGTATGAGCCCAATAAATGAGGCGATCGCGTACCTCAAGCGGAACATACGTCCGACCCACTGGACACTGTGGAGGACTTGGGTCAGTGCGTAACGCCCGCTCGATCTCTGCATCGACCTCCCATACCACCGGTGCCACCAGACAAGACTTTGGTAGTATGGGAGTGGGCTCAACGGACCTCTCCTCCGTGTCATACCGCCGAGACAGGGCATCTGCCTTCCCGTTCTGGGACCCAGGGATGTAAGTGATTTTAAACACAAACCGGGCTAGAAACATAGTCCAGCGGGCCTGGCGAGGATTCAGTCTCCTAGCTGCCCAGATGTACTCCAGGTTACGGTGGTCCGTCAAAATGAGGAAAGGGTGTTGAGCCCCCTCAAGCCAATGCCTCCACACCTTTAGGGCCTGTACCACGGCTAACAGCTCCCTGTCCCCTACATCATAATTCCGCTCCGCCGGACTGAGCTTCTTAGAATAAAAAGCACAGGGGCGGAGCTTAGGTGGTGTGCCAGACCGTTGTGAGAGGACGGCCCCAATACCGGCCTCGGACGCGTCTACCTCTACCTGGAATGGTAAAGCGGGATCCGGATGCGCCAACACCGGCGCCGAGGTAAACAGGTCCTTCAGTCTCCCAAAAGCCCTGTCCGCCTCAGCTGACCACCGCAAGCGCACCGGACCCCCCTTCAACAGAGACGTTATGGGAGCTGCCACCTGTCCAAAACCCCGGATAAACCTCCGGTAATAATTCGCAAAACCCAAGAACTGTTGCACCTCTTTCACAGTGGTTGGGGTTTGCCAATCTACGCACAGCTGACACCCGGTCAACCTCCATCTTCACCCCTGACGCAGACAACTGATAACCCAAAAAGGAGACCGACTTCTGAAAGAACAGGCATTTCTCTGCCTTGACATATAGGTCATGCTCCAACAGTCTCCTCAACACTCGGCGCACCAGGGCTACATGCTCAGCTCGGGTAGAACTGTACACCAGAATATCGTCTATGTACACGACTACTCCCTGCCCCTGCATGTCCCGGAAAATCTCATATACAAAGGATTGGAAGACTGAGGGAGCATTCATTAACCCATATGGCATGACGAGATACTCGTAATGACCGGAGGTCGTGCTAAATGCTGTCTTCCATTCATCGCCCTCTCTAATGCGCACCAAGTTATATGCGCTCCTGAGATCCAATTTTGTGAAGAACTGAGCACCGTGTAATGACTCCGTCATAGTCGCAATCAGAGGAAGTGGATAACTGTACTTCACCGTAATCTGATTGAGACCGCGGTAATCAATACACGGGCGCAAACCTCCATCTTTTTTCTTCACAAAAAAGAAGCTTGAGGAAGCGGGTGAAGTGGAGGCCCGTATGTATCCCTGTCTCAGAGACTCAGCGATGTAAGTTTCCATCGCCTTCCTCTCCTCTTGAGACAAGGGATACACATGGCTCCGCGGGAGTGCTGCTCCTAACTGGAGATCTATCGCACAATCCCCCTGTCTATGAGGCGGCAGCTGCGCCGCCCTTGTCTTACTAAACACCAGTGTCAAATCCTCATACTCGGGGGGAATATGCAGTGCGGGCATTTGATTTGGACTTTCCACCGAGGTCGCCCCTATGGAAACACCCAGACATAGCCCCTCACACTGAACAGACCACCCTTTAAGAGCTTTCTCTCGCCACGAAATAGTAGGATCATGGGTAATCAACC
Organism: Coregonus clupeaformis; assembly: GCF_020615455.1. Classification (NCBI taxonomy): domain Eukaryota; kingdom Metazoa; phylum Chordata; class Actinopteri; order Salmoniformes; family Salmonidae; genus Coregonus; species Coregonus clupeaformis. The sequence goes on along the minus strand of NC_059192.1, from coordinate 68,765,010 downwards.
AGGGAAGTCCCAGCACCACCGGATACGCAGGAGAGTCAATCAGATAGAGCTGAATCGTCTCCTCATGACCACCCTGCGTCTTCATCCTAAGGGGCGCTGTAACTTCCCTAATTAACCCAGATCCTAACGGACGGCTATCTAGGGCATGTACAGGGAAAGGCTTATCAACGGGAAGGAGAGGAATCCCTAACTCTACACAGAACTGGCGATCTACAAAATTCCCAGCTGCGCCTGAATCTACTAGCGCCTTATGCTGGGAACGAGGTGCAACCTTTGGAAAACAAACAGGCAAGGTTCTGTGAACGACAGAAAGCTCTGGGTAAGTAGGATGCCTACTCACCTGGGAGGACTCCCCAATGCGGGGCCTGCCTTCACCTCCACCGGGGGACCTTCCCCAACACCTAGCCGCGGTGTGCCCTCCACGGCCACAGTTGGTGCAGGGAACGGCCCCCCTCGGGTTCCTACTCCTCCGTTCTCTAGCGCCAGCACCTCCGAGCTCCATAGGGCTCGGCTCGGAGGTGCCGGAAGGTGGAATGGGCAACCCCCACCCGGGACGTCCACGGGTGGCGAGCAGGGTATCCAGCCGAATGGCCATGTCGACCAGTTGGTCAAACGACAACGTGGTATCCCTGCACGCCAACTCTCTCTGGACGTCCTCCCGGAGGCTGCAGCGGAAGTGGTCTATGAGGGCCCGCTCATTCCACCCTGCATCTGCCGCTAGAGTCCGGAACTCCAAAGCAAAATCCTGTGCGCTCCTCATCCCCTGTCGGAGGTAGAATAGACGCTCCCCCGCCGCCTTCCCCTCTGGTGGATGGTCAAACACGGCACGGAAGCGGCGGGAGAACTCTGCGTAGGTAATAGTAGCGGCGTCTATTCTCCTCCATTCGGCGTTGGCCCACTCCAACGCCTTGCCGGTGAGACAGGAGATGAGGGCGGAGACGCTCTCGTGTCCCGAGGGCGCCGGGTGTACGGTGGCGAGGTAGAGCTCCACTTGCAGCAGGAACCCTTGACACCCGGCAGCGGAGCCGTCGTACGCCCTCGGGAGCGAGAGCCGAATCCCGCTGGGTTCCGGAAGGGGGACAGGAGGACTGACCGATGTGGATGGTCCGGTAGGTGTGGGCGTGGGTACCCCGCTGCTTTCCCATCGGTGGAGAGTGTTCATCACCCGATCCAGGGCGTGACCGATCTGGTTGATCCTGTCCTCCTGCCCACGCAGACGATCCTCCATGATGTCCGTTGGCGCGGTTGCTCCTGCTGATTCCATGGGTGTGATGTGTGATTCTGTCAGTAGCTGAGTGTAGATGCGGTGTGGAAATCAAGCGCAGGAAACACGGGCGTTCGTGAACAGACTTTAGTAAATGAAGTCAGCACCAAACAGGCGAACAGCCAACCCAACCGGGAGGCAAAATACAAATTACGCACAAAATACAAAGTGCGTAAAAGGCAATAGCGCACACAGTGCGGACTCTCGAAAACAACAAAACACGAGAGTAATAACGAGAGCAACAGCTAGACAATAACCAATCACACATAACACCTGACCCAACACACGATAACTAAATAGGAAACCAAATCAAACACTAACAAGGGACAGGTGTACAAACAGACAAAACCAAACAAACATGAAACATCGAACGGTGGTAGCTAGTACTCCGGGGACGACGACCGCCGAAGCCTGCCCGAACAAGGAGGAGGAGCAGCCTCGGCCGAAACCGTGACAATACCCCATAATGACAAAGCGAAAACAGATTTTTTGATTTTTTTGCAAATTTATAAAAAATTAAAAACAGATACCTTATTTACATAAAATACCTTATTTACTATAATACTCTAAATTGAGCTTAGGTCCATCTCATTTCAATTGTTCATGCTTGAGATGTTTCTTTTCTACAACTTTATTGGAGTCCACCTGTTGTAAATTCAATTTATTGGACATGATTTGGAAAGGCACACACCTGTCTATATAAAGGACCCACAGTGTACAGTGCATGTCAGAGCAAAAACCAAGCCATGAAGTCGAAATACTTTTCTGTAGAGCTCAGAGACAGGATTGTGTCGAGGCACATTTATGTGGAAGGGTACCAAAACACTTCTGCAGCATTGAAGGTCCCCAAGAACACAGTGGCCTCCATCATTCTTAAATGGAAGAAGTTTTGCACCACCAACACTCTTCCTAGAGCTGGCCGCCCGGCTAAACTGAGCAATCGGGGGTGAAGGGCCTTGGTCAGGGAGATGACCAAGAACCAGATGGTCACTCTGACAGAGCTCCAGAGTTCCTCTGTCGAGATGGGAGAACCTTCAAGGAGGACAACCATCTCTGCAGCAGTCCACCAATCAGGCCTTTATGGTAGAGTGGCCAGACGGAAGCCACTCCTCAGTAAAAGACATGACAGCCCACTTGGAGTTTGCCAAAAGGCACCTAAAGGACTCTCAGACCATGAAAACATGACTCTCTGGTCTGATGAAACCAAGATTGAACTCTTTGGCCTGAATGCCAAGTGTCACATCTGGAGGAAACCTGGCACCATCCCTACATTGAAGCACGGTGGTGGCAGGACAACAACCCTGAGCACACAGCCAACACAAAACAGAAGTGTCTTCGGGACAAGTCTCTTAATGTCCTTGAGTGGCCCAGCCAGAGCCCGGACTTGAACCCGATCTAACATCTCTGGAGTGACCTGAAAATAGCTGTACAGCAATGCTCCCCATCCAACCTGACAGAGCTTGAGAGGATCTGCAGAGAAGAATGGGAGAAACTCCCCAAATACAGGTGTGCCAAGCTTGTAGTGTCATACCCAAGAAGACTCGAGGCTGTAATCACTGTCAAAGGTGCTTCGACAAAGTACTGAGTAAAGGGTCTGAATACTTCTGTAAATGTGATTCAAAAAAAATATATATATATATGGGGGGGGGGGGAGGCGGGGTAAATAAATGTGCAAAAATTTCTAAAAACCTGTTTTTGGTTTGTCATTATCAGGTATTGTGTGTAGATTGATGAGGGGAAAAAACTATTTAATCCATTTTAGAATAAGGCTGTAACGTAACTAAATGTGGAAAAAGTCAAGGGATCTGAATACTTTCAGAATGCACTGTATATGGATTTCACATGACTGGGCGCGACGCAGCCATGAGTGGGCCTGGGAGGGCATAGGCCCACCCACTGGGGAGCCAGGCCCAGCCAATCATAATGAGTTTTTCAATGTTTTATTATAGACAGAAATACTCCTCAGTTTCATCAGCTGTCCGGGTGGCTGGTCTCAGATGATCACGCAGGTAAAGAAGATCCTGGGCTGGTGTGGTTACACACAGTTACATTGTTGTTGTTTTTTTTATATTTTGCGCCAAATAGAAATTGTGTGAGCAACAATAGGACCAAAGCGTAGTTTACATTGTTTAAGGGATACATCAGTGAAGACCACATCTTCCAGGGCAATAGGAGACACCATTTTTCTCTATATAATATATGCCATTTAGCAGATGCCTTTCTCCAAAGCGATTTACAGTCATGCATGCATACATTTTACATAGGCCTATGGATGGTCCCGGGAATCAAATCCACTACCCTGGCTTTACAAGCGCCATGTTCTACCAACTGAGCTACAAATGATCACCTCCTCCAGGGCAATGGAGACACCATAATTCTCTCTATACTCAGCCAGGGGGCGGAAGAATCATGTCTAAACCAATTTAGGATTTGGCTAAATGCTAGTGCCTGGAAATACAATTTAAACTTTGGTATGGACAGTCCTCCTATGTCTTTCCCTCTTTGTAAGTTTGCTAATTTTATCTGGGATCGCTTACCTTGCCATATACATTTTGAATCCGCACTATGTCTCTTATCCCAATAGCCATGAGGGGGGAGCCATGAGAAGCATTGAACTACAGAATTTAAGCCGTGGCAATATATTCATTTTCTAGATATTCTGCGGGTTAAAGCAACTGGGATGTTATTCCACCTACTGAGGTTGGATTTAATTGATTTGAGCGTTCTGTTAAAGTTTCTGACTATGCTTTTATCTAAGGAAGGAAATATCTACTCCCAAATATTTAAAATGTGGGGGAAAAAATGGGATTCCATAAGTAGAGATGGAGGTTCTTGACAGGCAGTAGGGCTGTATTCACCTCTCCCAAATGAACCTTTGTGAATGGTTGTGTTAATAATTTCGAGTAATAGTGGACCTAACTGATCCCAACATTTTAAATAGACCTCAGAAGGAATACCGTCCCATCCAGGTGATTTGTCTTTATTCATGCTATACAGTTTTTTTGGGGTTCCCAGCGGGCTGGCTTCCTATGTCGAGAGAAGAGGAGTTAATATTATTTTAGAAAGGACTTAGTCTGGCTTGGTGTGGTTTTGCAATCAGCTCAGTTGGTAGAGCATGGCGCTTGCAACGCCAGGGTTGTGGGTTCGTTTCCCACGGGGGGCCAGTATGAAAATATATGCACCACTAACTGTAAGTCGCTCTGGATAAGAGCGTCTGCTAAATGACTAAAATGTAAAATAATCTTTGATTGATTAATTTGGGTTCTGATAGTAATTCCGCTGTTTCAGATGTAATAGTTGCTATATAAGCTAATTGATTATTACTGCGTAGCTTGTTGGCAGGTAAAGGACTGGGATGAAGGACCATGGAAGTAATGGTTGAGTCTGTAAATAATTTTGATTTTTTAAATAAAAAATTCTGCCCAAATAAAAGCTATGTCTTGCTCCTTCCCTGACTTTTCCTAAATGTTTTTATTTTACACTGCTCATTTGTCAGAATTTTGAAATCAAATACAGAAAATAATTTAGAGCCTTTTCAAACCTATAGTATTCCCAACTTAACACACCAAGACAATGTGCTGTAGGACATTGGTACCCAGCCAGGCGCTAACGCGTTTCTCTCTTCTTACTGAATGAATGACGAATGGATGAATGGGCGATAATTGTGCACCTTACTTCACAACTGAATTTAAATTAGGCCTAACTGAATGATAAGAAGAGTGAAGAGGTTGATTTAATTATGTGTTATGCCTATTTATCAGCAGCAAATAATTTGACCGATATCATTCTCGTTTACGTTTTACTTTGTAAAAAGAAGCTGTTATGGGACTGTTGTATTTACTATAACTATTACTAATCAAATGTATTGTAAGGGAAACAAAAACATGCTACATGTTGCAGTAGGCCTTTATAATAATGCAAAACATATCGTTGACTATCCAGCGAAGCAAATGACGCCATCCCACTGAATGAATGACAAATAGATGGAATGGGCGATAATTGTGCAAGTTACTAAACAAACAAATTTAAATTGCCTGAATGATGAGGGTGAAGAGGTTGATTTAATTCAGAACAACAATAGTGTAATGATGAGTTTGCGTTACATTTACATTTTAGACATTTAGCAGACGCTCTTATCCAGAGCGACTTACAGTTAGTGAGTGCATACTATATATTTTTTTTAAAGGTATACCCGCCGTGGGAATCGAACCCACAAACATGGCGTTGCAAACGCCATGCTCTACCAACTGAGGTACATCCCTGCCGGCCATTCCCTCCCCTACCCTGGGCCAATTGGGCACCGCCCCATGGTTCTCCCTGTCGCGGCCCGGCTACGACAGAGCCTGGATTTGAACCAGGATCTCTAGTGGCACAGTACCTTAGACCACCGCGCCACTCGGGAGGCACTCGGTTGTTATGATTATTTATCAGCGTTGGCACTCATGTTAATAATTTGACCGTGCACCTTGCGGGTTGATACCACTCTCTTTTACGTTTTACGCTGTTATGGGACTGTTGTATTTACTGTAACTCTATTACTGAGTTACAGTTGAGGAGTATTTCTGTCTGTAATAAAGCCCTTTTGTGGGGAAAAACTAATTCTGATTGGCTGGGCCTTTCTCCCAAGTGGGTGGGCCTATGCCCTCCCAGGCCCAGCCATTGCTGTGCCCCTGCCCAGTTATGAGAAATCCATAAATGTGACTAATTTCAGGAAACTAGGCATATGTCGCGCGTCCCTACTTCACAGGAGAGCCATTTGAACGTAAACTTTTTTTCAATTATCAAAATTCGTTTTTTGGCAGCAATGCCTTCTGGAACATGTGAACGTTCATGTGCCTTCATAACAAACTTGTATGCCATCTGTAAATACGAATACAATTGTTAAATTACGAGCATAGTTGGTTTAGCCACAGAAAAAGACAGGAACCTTCCTGCTAGCAACGATTGGCTGAGATAAAGGATGGGCTGGACATGCCGATAGATGACTTCGGAAAGGGCTTCTGTCTATAACATGAGTTGGTCAGTATGTGTAGGTAATCTTTTCTAACTCTGCATTTTAGAAAGATATCACGTAGTAGAACTGCAAAGGTGTTGCTCTCCACTTTCTGGAGGACCGAGTTTTGAAATCAGTGGAATGCACGGTGGAGTTAGAGTATGATAGCTATGGAGATGGAGAAGATTCTGGCGTTTGATTGCAAATATGCAGACAGAGTCAAAAAGAGAACACATAGAAGGCTGTTTATAAAACACCTGTCTCCGCATTACATCTTCAAACTAAGGCAACCATGGCATCCATGACAGAGAGGGAGAAGCCTCCATCCATGTTTATGGGTAAGATAGCTAGCTACATTTTCAGATATTACACGTTTCTAATTTTGTCAGAAAGTCGTTTTCATTTGAAGTTATAGCGTATGTTAGCTAGCTAGCTAACGTTAGCTGGCTGGCTCGCTAGCTAACATTACATGTATGATCTGTGTAGTAATATTGTTCGTATCTCAGAGCCATTTGCATTGATAGTTATAGCCTAATGTTAGCTAGCTAGCTAACATTGAACATGGTTGGTTAGCTACCTGCAGATTCATGCAGGGTAGTAACGTTCTGAGTTGGGATTATGGTTCAATGTTTAGCTAGCTAGCTACATGTCTAAACAAAAGACTCCACTAGCAAGTAACCATTTCAATAGAATGTTCATGATGTCACTTCGACAACTGTTGATAGACGTAGCTGGTAAATTCGCTCTGGCTATCTATTCCGATTTCAGAGCACTCATCTGAGTGTGTCAGAGCGCAGAATAACTGACACATTTATGAATGCTCAACACCCACGGAATATGGCCAGTGGCAGTAAACATTGGCAAAAAAAAGTAATACAATTGTTGCCAGCAGCACAGTTGCAGTCAACAACGCTCTGGATAACATAAAAACAGCCTAACCAGCTCTGCAAGGGCGAGTAAAATGGTCAGAGTGAGCTGTTCCCTCATTTGTGTCTGGAAGTAGCTAGCAAGCTAGCCAACGTTAGCCAGTTAGATTGGGGCTTGACTGCTGTTGTAAGGTCAGAGCGCTCAGATCAACCCTACTTCTCGGCCAGAGCGTCCAGTGTGCGCTCTGAACGCTCCGAGAGCGAAACGCTCTGAATTTACGAACAGACAATCTGACAACGCTTTGAGTTTACGAACGCCCAGAGCGCACTGTGAGCACACTCTGGCACTCCAGATTGAATTTACGAACAGACCCGTAATATAAACCAGTCTTTAGTCTTGAGATATGGGTTGTTTAGTACATGGCCTCACATGTGAATCCTATTGTGGAAAATTACAAATTAGACATTGGATAATTGTCTATTGTTATATGCTAGTGTTATTTCTAACCTATAAAAAGACCGCACAATGTTCCCCTCCCTTGTTTCCACACATCTGCTAAATGCCACGTAAACATAAGAGGTTGTACTTTCATATAAAAGCTGAGACCGAACTCTGTTCGTTGGGTTCTTAACTCTGCACCATTGAGTGATTGTTAACTTTATTATAAGATTAGCAAAAAATGGAGAGGTTGTTGTTTGAAGAATCTACAGTCTCACTTCCTTTTTGTTAGAATTTCCACAACAATTTGGTGACAAGAATGGGATGGCTAACTCTGACTGCTGATCGTTCCCGGGGATCTCTGTTGGAGCAGAGAACTGGCCATGACATGACAGGGTTTACTATCGTAAGATATAAATGCATGTGTTATGTCATTCCAAACTCGGATTAAAACATATAGAGTGAGAGAAAAAAGTATTTGATCCCCTGCTGATTTTGTATGTTTGCCCACGACAAAGACATGATCAGTCTATAATTTTAATGATAGGTATATTTGAACAGTGAGAGACAGAATAACAACAAAATAATCCAGAAAAACGCATGTCAAAAATTGTATTAATTGATTTGCATTTTAATGAGGGAAATAAGTATTTGACCCTTCTGCAAAACATGACTTAGTACTTGGTGGCAAAACCCTTTTGGCAATCACAGAGGTCAGACGTTTCTTGTAGTTGGCCACCAGGTTTGCACACATCTCAGGAGGGATTTTGTCCCACTCCTCTTTGCAGATCTTCTCCAAGTCATTAAGGTTTCGAGGCTGACGTTTGGCAACTCGAACCTTCAGCTCCCTCCACAGATTTTCTATGGGATTAAGGTCTGGAGACTGGCTAGGCCACTCCAGGACTTTAATGTGCTTCTTCTTGAGCCACTCCTTTGTTGCCTTGGCCGTGTGTTTTGGGTCTTTGTCATGCTGGAATACCCATCCACGACCCATTTTCAAAGCCTTGGCTGAGGGAAGGAGGTTCTCACCCAAGATTTCACGGAACATGGCCCCGTCCATCGTCCCTTTGATGCGGTGACGTTGTCCTGTCCCCTTAGCAGAAAAAACACCCCCAAAGCATAATGTTTCCACCTCCATGTTTGATGGTGGGGATGGTGTTCTTGGGGTTATAGGCAGCATTCCTCCTCCTCCAAACACGGCGAGTTGAGTTGATGCCAAAGAGCTCGATTTTGGTCTCATCTGACCACAACACTTTCACCCAGTTCCCCTCTGAATCATTCAGATGTTCATTAGCAAACTTCAGACGGCCCTGTATATGTGCTTTCTTGAGCAGGGTGACCTAATGGGCGCTGCAGGATTTCAATCCTTCACGGCGTAGTGTGTTACCAATTGTTTTCTTGGTGACTATGGTCCCAGCTGCCTTGAGATCATTGACAAGATCCTCCCGTGTAGTTCTGGGCTGATTCCTCACCGTTCTCATGATCATTGCAACTCCACAAGGTGAGATCTTGCATGGAGCCCCAGGCCGAGGGAGATTGACAGTTCTTTTGTGTTTCTTTCATTTGCGAATGATCGCACCAACTGTTGTCACCTTCTCACCAAGCTGCTTGGCGATGGTCTTATAGCCCATTCCAGCCTTGTGTAGGTCTACAATCTTGTCCCTGACATCCTTGGAGAGCTCTTTGGTCTTGGCCATGGTGGAGCGTTTGGAATCTGATTGATTGATTGCTTCTGTGAACAGGTGTCTTTTATACAGGTAACAAACTGAGATTAGGAGCACTCCCTTTAAAAGTGTGCTCCTAATCTCAGATCGTTACCTGTATAAAAGACACCTGGGAGCCAGAAATCGTTCTGATTGAGAGGGGGTCAAATACCTATTTCCCTCATTAAAATGCAAATCAATTTATAACATTTTTGACATGTGTTTTTCTGGATTTTTTGTTGTTGTTATTCTGTCTCTCACTGTTCAAATAAACCTACCATTAAAATGATAGACTGATAATTTCTTTGTCAGTGGGCAAACATACAAAATCAGCAGGGGATCAAATACTTTTTTCCCTCACTGTAGAAGTAAGAAAGTATCCCTGCAGGTTAGAAAAATATTGCAAAATAAAATTAATTAATATTGGACTGGTAAAACCGTTGGTTAAGATTGGGAAACCAGATATAAATTTAAAACTTACACGGAAATTTGCATTGGAGGAACTACCATGTGGGTACAAAATGTAAAATTACATAGAGTAATTAAAAATATTTTGGAGAAGGACTCCTTTTAAATTATAAGAAAGGAAGATGTTCCTAACTAAATAAATGTTTGTTTTGCGTATTTGCTTTTGTTTCCTGAGTGTATGTGAATTGACGAGAGATTGATATTATGGATGGACGATGGAACCATTTTTTTTTTAAATGTGTTGGCAACAACAGTGATATTTGAAGCGTGACACCAGTATAACACATTAGGTCTCCCATATTCTCCAGTAGTACATTTGCAGATGCTTCAGTATTGGTTCTAGTACAAGGTATCAGGTGCCGTGACCAATTAAAAGTCACAAATACCATAACTACTTTAGATAATGATTAAAATTGGCATACAGTACCAGTCAAACATTTGGACACACCTACTCATTCAAGGGTTTTTCTTAATTTTTACTATTTTCTACATTGTAGAATAATAGTGAAGACATCAAAACTATGAAATAACACATATGGAATCATGTAGTAACCAAAAAAGTGTTAAACAAATAAAAATCTATTTTATATTTGAGATTCTTCAAATAGCCACCCTTTGCCTTGATGACAGCTTTGCACACTCTTGGCATTCTCTCAACCAACTTCACCAGCAATGCTTTTAAAACAGTCTTGAAGGAGTTCCCACATATGCTGAGCACTTGTTGGCTGCTTTTCCTTCACTCTGCCGTCCGACTCATCCCAAACCATCTCAATTGGGTAGAGGTCGGGGGATTGTGGAGGACTGGTCATCTGATGCACCACTCCATCACTCTCCTTCTTGGTAAAATAGTCCTTACACAGCCTGGAGGTGTGTAGGGTCATTGTCCTGTTGAAAAACAAATGATAGTCCCACTATGCCCAACCCAGATGGGATGGTTTATCACTGCAGAATGCTGCCTTGAATTCTAAATAAATCACAGACAGTGTCAACAGCAAAGCACCCCCACACCATAACACCTCCTCCTCCTCCATGCTTTACGGTGAGAACTACACATGCAGAGATCATCCGTTCACCCACACTGCGTCTCACAAAAACACGGCGGTTGGAACCAAAAATCTCCAATTTGGTCTTCAGACCAAAGGACAAACTTACCCCGGTCTAATGTCCATTGCTCGTGTTTCCTGGCACAAGCAAGTCTCTTCTTCTTATTGGTGTCCTTTAGTAGTGGTTTCTTTGCAGCAATTCGACCATGAAGACCTGATTCACACAGTCTCTTCTGAACAGTTGATGTTGAGATGTGTCTGTTACTTGAACTCTGTGAAGCATTTATTTGGGTTGCAATTTCTGAGGCTGGTAACTCCAATGAACTTATCCTCTGCAGCAGAGGTAACTCTGGGTCTTACATTCCTGTGGCGGTCCTCATGAGAACCAGTTTCATAACGCTTGATGGTTTTTGCGACTGCACTTGAAGAAACTTTTAAAGTGCTTGACAGATTGACTGACCTTCATGTCTTAAAATAATAATGGACTGTCGTTTCTCTTTGCTTATTTGATATTTTCTAGCCAAAATATGGACTTAGCCCTATTTGGTAAAATACCATCTTCTGTATACCCCCTTACCTTGTCCCAACACAACTGATTGGTTCAAACGCATTAGGAAGGAAAGAAATTCCACAAATTCACTTTTAAGAAGGCACACCTGTTAACCTCTACTGGATGGGTGTCCCGAAATCGGGACAGTTGTTGCTCAATATGGATAATGTGACTACAATGATGTTGTAAACAAAAGCACATTTTCACGGACATATACATGTCTTATAATTGCAGAAAGCTTAAATTATTGTTAATCTAACTGCAGTGTCCAATTACAGTAGGTATTACAGCTAAAAAATACCATGCTATTGTTTGAAGATAGTGCACAACAACAAAACACTTTTATCAAGGCAACTGGTTTGATACATTCATCTCTGAAGGTAAATAATGAACTTACATTCAGAAATCTTGCTCTGATTTGTCATCCTGAGGGTCCCAGAGATAAAACGTAGCATTGTTTTGTTTGATAAAATCCATTTTTATATCCTAACACGGTCCATGTTGTATACAGCGTTTCGCCTGAATTCCGACTAGTTTTTTTGTGCAATCCTCAGATACTCTAGAAGGCGACCGAACATGTTTCATGATTCTGCATGACGCATCGGCTAAACAAAAGGTATATTTGCCCACCAAGGATTGACATGATTACGCACCAATGAGACGGGCGGTGTTCACTTGATTGACTGTATTCTGGTCCAATGACAACCTATCATTTTGAAACATAGCTAGCTAGATAGATAGATAGATAGCCAATGAGCTGGGCTTTACAGGAGTATGGGGTGGTCCTTTGTGTGAGTAAAGGCCATTGTGCTGAACTTGCGCACAACAACCTACATTGGGCAGATACAATCAAGAGAACAAAGAGGGAATCGTATTACGCACGCACGCTCGATTAGTTCTACCAAGTTTATTGCTATTTTAGAAAGTAGAACATGGCTAATTAAACAGGAAAAGCTCAATCGAAGACCAAGTATACAGATTTGGATGAGATTATTGCAGAAATCGATCGGGAAAGTGACATAGAAGTTGATGAGGACTCAGTTAGTGATTACACTGTAGGCTCACGCTGATTTATTTTGGATGGGAAATATGTAACTTTAGACTGGTAAGTAAAATACTTAATTTCTTATCATGCTTATGCCGTTGTTTAAATGGTTGCATATTATTCATTTGATATATTTTTATTTGATTGCTATATATACATTTACATCATTTAGCAGACGCTCTTATCCAGAGCGACTTACAGGAGCAATTAGGGTTAAGTGCCTTGCTTAAGGGCACATCGACAGATTTTTCACCTAGTCGGCTCGGGGATTAGAACCAGCGACCTTTTGGTTACTGGCACAACGCTCTTACCCACTAAGCTACCTGCCGCTTAGTGGGTAAGAATGAAATATGAAATATGTTTACCAATAGTAAATAGGGCACTCGACACCCACAGGCACAGCATGTGATAGTCAACATAAAATTGGCTAGGGCTCATCACCCTGCTAAAATTATTGATGCAGTGCTCACCCCCTGCTAAGATAAAGGTTCAATAAAATAATTAATAGTGAACTTGAGTTCTTACTGCATTAAAAAAATATATTTAATAGTGCTAGAGACTCAGTCAACATAAAATACACAATGGCTATGCTAATACATTTTAGGTCTGTATAAATACATTGTAGGTCTGTGCCCTATTTACTGTTGGTAAACATATTTCATCATAGTGATTGTGTTCCCCAGACTCTATAATATATATGTTTATAAATATGTGTTGTTTATTTGATGTATTGATGCAGGGCTCATCCGTTAAAGTATTGATGCAGGGCTCACCCCCTACTAAAATAAATATAATAAGTAATAGTAAACCTGAGTTCTAACTGCATTTTTTGTATTTTCTATAGTGCTATTGACTCTGACACAGATGACCTCTGGGAACCAACACCAAAAAGACCACATTCAAGTCCTCCAGTAGAAACTGGTTCATTCAGTCGGACCCCTGCTGCTGTCCCTGGCTCCGCACCCACATCTAGATGTGTGAATGTTAGTGTCTTATGTAGGGAAGCTAATGATCCATTGTGTATGACATTCCTTGGAGTGTGTAAACTTGAATTGTTATTACCATAGCATTTTTGTATGTTCGCTATAGTTATGTACTTGTATCAATTCGGCCACTTGGGTACTTTTGGGCAAGCTCGTGAGGGACACCTGGGTGACTTCATACTAAATGTTATGTAGATCGCTCATTCTTAAAGGTATCAGTCTGAAACTGTGCACATACACTGCTGACCTCTTGTGGACAACATTTAAATTACCTCCAGCTTCCTATCTGAATCTATGGCTTTTCGAAGATGATGCAACAAAAATATTAAACACATGTTTCTTTGTTTGTTTTATCTTTTACCAGATCTATTGTGTTATGTTCTCCTATATTAATTTCACATTTCCACAAACTTCAAAGTGTTTCCTTTCAAATAGTATCAAGAATATGCATATCCTTGCTTCAGGTCCTCAGCTACAGGCAGTTAGATTTGGGTATGTCATTTTAGGCGAAAATTTTAAAGAAGGATGTGATCCTTAAGAGGTTAATTTAAATGCATTCCAGGAGACTACTTCATGATCTGGTTGAGAGAATGCCAATAGTGTGCAAAGCTGTCATCAAGGCAAAGGGTGGCTATTTGAAGAATCTCAAATATATTTAGATTTGTTTAACACTTTTTTGGTTACTATATGATTCCATATGTGTTATTTCATAGTTTTGATGTCTTCACTATTATTTTACAATGTAGTGAGTAGTTGTGTCCAAACTTTTGACTGGTAGTGTATATTAGAGCTGTGAATGAGGAAATCTAAACACTCTGGACACCATCGAGAGAGGCGCAGAAATAACCACCATTGAAATTTCATCTGTGGTTTCTGACACTCCCATAAAAGGGGGAATAGAAGAGGTAAACTATAGCAAAGCCATAGATGCGCTAAAAAAGTGCAAGAGCATTCTACCAATTCGGCACGAAAATGAAAAGAAATCCAATCATGGACAAAAATTGGGCAGCATTTCCCTGCTGACGGAAAATTCCAATCTAATAAAGAATTCAGAGATGCTATTGTGAGTTGGCACAATGACATAAAATAAAAATAAAAACCTCAATACACCAGCATTTTGATGTTAGCGTTCTATCAACAGAAAAGCAAAAACCGATAAAACCAAAATTAGTAGATGTACTCAGCATAAAAACGACTGGGTATGTGAGTATGTTGATAGAATGTTTACGTATAATTTGATGGTAGGTTTGAAACCTGTTATCAAAACGGATATTGCGGGGGTAGTGGACCAATATTTTCATTGGGATGAAATAGTAAAGGAGGTTTTGAGAGTGGAATCCAATTCCGCTCACTTTGCAACCGTGCGTGTGGTTAATACAGCCACAGTGAAAGTCACTGTAATTTTAACGGCCAAGGTAAGACAAAGAAACAGGCAGTGAATCTATCCCCAGGTATAGATCATCAGAGCCCTGTTGTAGGTGAGGGGCGTGTTGGTCATTGGAAAAGTTAGTGTAGCGGGGCAAGGGAGCTCGAAATTTACCCAAAGGGAAAAGTATTACATTCAGCAGGGTAACTGGGGCAGAATCGAAAGCGATTCGACTACTACCCATGTCTCTGACCATAGGACCAGTAACAATACCCGGATAATATTACATGGCGACGGGTGTGGAACCAATTTCGTGGTTGGAAGAATCTACAGTATGTGAAATGCCAGCGGTATGGATTCTAAAAGGTAACAAGTTAAAATTACCAGGCCAAACACTCCTTGCAAGCTCAGAAAACCCTAGGTGTTTTTCAATCTCGTGAGATACTTTATTCCGTCTTATTCTGAAATGGCTTAATAGAATTGACGAAAGGGAGGAGGGGTCACAAGAAATTAGAGTGGAGTTAATATTGTGAGTAATTGTTCATAGTGTTGAAAAAGCAATTGTGTCAGACGCCAGCATTGGGGTTGCCAAACCTAAAATTACCTTTTAAAATGTTTGTGTTGCTGATTAAGATTTAGCATAGTGAATACTAACAAAATGTACACTTTCTCTTTTAGGAGAGGATGGGGTGTCTATCTCTCTCTTTGAAATGTTTCCAGAGTGTTACGAACCCTGTGGCTTTAAAAGTCTAGGGTGGATGGAAAAGAGGGCGTAACATAACTCATGCAAATTAGGCTATTGCCAAGGAACAGTGAGAACAAAATATGCCAACAACCAAATGCTACCGTCAAACACAAAATGTTTATTATAAAACACACGGTAAATGGTTTGGGGAAGAGGGGCTGAGCTGGACCCAAAGAATGAAACAATAAAGTCAAAAGCCCCTAAACTGATCTTGCCTGCCTCAAGAACTAATAAGCTTACTGCTAACCATACAAAAATACAGTGGGTGGTCCGCTCAGGTCTAACTAGTGTGTTTAGACAAGGTTTTCCTACGGGTAGTGTATGCCCAAGGGCGACTTGCTAAATCCCCCTTTTCCCAGGCACAAACAAACAATATAGATACCATACGGACTAAACAGTTAACGAGTGAGTACACAAAAACAAGACACCACCGTCTACATACTCACAAACAAAAAGAGTCTCTCTGTCAGGAAACACAACTAACTAGCTTTTAAAACAAGGGGATGTGTGATATGATTGGGTAAGAAAACAGAAACAGGTGGTGCAATCAGGAGAAATGTCCACTGATTGGTCCACCTCAGCAATCAGCAGATTAACTGATAACTGACAGTTGGGACACACCAACGACCTCCAATCAGGAACACAAAGGACACCTGTGATTAGGGCAAAGGGAGAGGAAAAACACAAAAACACATACAGGATACCTGTATCCGTAACACTCCCACCCTTAAAAGAGCAAACCACAATGGTTTGTGACACACTTACTATCACAACACACAAAAATTCTAAGATCAAAAGCATCCTGACGGGATAAAATATATATATATCCTACATCTCTAAACACGAGACAAAGCATCTGCCAACACATTATCCGAACCCTTTTTGTGGCGGATCTCCAAATTATAATTTTGCACAACAAGTGCCCAGCGCATAAGGTGTTGGTTCTGGTTGTACATTCGGTGGAGAAAAACTAAGGGGTTATGGTCAGTATACACTCTCACTGGTAGTGCACTGGAACCAACATAGACTTCGAAGTACTACAGAGCTAACAACAAAGCTAGGGCTTGTTCAATGGTTGAATAGTTAGTTTGACATTTGTTAAATTTCCACAAAAAATAACAGACAGGATGGTCCACTCCACTCTGGTCCGGCTGCAGTAGAACAGCACCAGCTCCTCTGGCACTTGCATCTACCTCCAGTTTAAACGGCCGTTCAAAATCTGGTGCAGCAAGAACAGGGGTACTATATAAGAGTGCTTTAGCAATGTTGAAAGCAGTGTGACAATCTGCAGGCCATACACATTTTCTCGCTGGACTGAGCAAATCCGTTAATGGAGCAACTACCGCAGATACATTTTTACAGAAACTACGGTAGTAGCCAACCATCCCTAAAAAGCGACGTAGCTCTCTTCTAGTGGTAGGTGCAGGAAATGCATTTATAGCTGAGACCTTGGCATCTACAGGGCGCACCTGACCATGGCCGACCTGTTCACCGAGATAAGTAACAGTAGCCTTCCCAAACTCGCACTTTGCCCAGTTCAGGGTTAGAGAAGCAGCTGCTAGACGTTCACACACTACCCTTAGAGTGTTAATTTGATCTGACCACTCAGTAGAATAAATGACAAGATCATCAAGGTAAGCACTACAATTATGAATGTAATGAACTCCAGCCAATACTGTGTTAACCAGGCGTTGGAAAGTGGCTGGTGCGTTCCGCATCCCAAATGCCATGACAGCATATTGTAGGAAGTGTTCTGGGGTCACAAAGGTAGAGATGTCGGAGGCACGTGAGGTTAACGGCACCTGCCAGTAACCTTTTAGAAGATCTAGTTTGGTTACATAAGTAGCAGCACCAACAGTGTCAATACAGTCATCCAGTCTGGGTAACGGGAACGAGTCGGGCACTGTGATAGCATTGACCTTTCGATAGTTGCAGCGTTTCCAACATTAATGTCATGCATTCTAACACATTTGTGCGTGTATGAACTATATTAAAAAGACATGGAAAGCTGTGTAATAGCCTCACAATATCATCTGTCTGTCCATCCGTTAAATGAATCAGGCTTGACGGGAGAGACAGCAGCATCTCTGAATTGGGCAATCTAGCACACTGCTGCTGAGTATTGCGCAACTCCAAACCATCTCCGTCCACATCATTAACGTGACCTCCCACTACAGCCGCAGCAGCAATAGAGACAGCCATCTCGGCTAGTTTCTCTGGACTGTCTATCTGAGTGACGGGTCTGGTGTGGTATGTCTTCAACATGTTAATGTGGCACACATTAGATTGGCGTTTTCTATCAGGAGTCTGTATCACGTAATCAGTTTCACTTAGTTTATTTTCAATTACATAAGGACCAGAGAAACGTGCTGACAATGACGCTCCTGGCACAGGCAACAATACAAGAACTTGGTCACCTGGCTGCAGTGAACGAGAAACAGCCTGGTTCTCATAGTGCCGTTTCATACGTCTCTGTGAGGAAGACAGCGCTTCCTTTGCTAGAGCACAGGCACCATGTAGGCGCTCACGAAAGCGACTAACGTAGTCCAACACATTTTCTTTCACACACAACTCTTGTGATAAAAACTGATCCTTAAGGACTTTCATAGGTCCTCTCACGGTGTGTTCAAACACCAGTTCAGCTGGGCTGAACCCTAGGGATTCCTGTACCGTCTCACGGACAGCAAACAAAACTAGAGGAAATCCCTCATCCCAATCCTTCTCAGATTCCAAGCAATAATTACGGAGCATAGACTTCAGTGTGTGATGCCAACGTTCAAGCGCACCCTGAGACTCTGGGTGATATGCGCTTGACACATGGTGTGTAACTGACAAGGATTTTAACACTTGTTTGAAAAGCTTAGAAAGGAAATTCATACCCTGATCAGTTTGTACCACCTTAGGTAACCCAAAAGTTGAGAAGAATTTGATCAAAGCTTTACTCACCAACGGAGCAGTAATCCTTTGCAGAGGAATGGCCTCTGGGTACCTGGTGGCCACACACATTATCGTTAACAGAAACTGGTTACCAGATTTTGACTTTGGTAATGGTCCAACACAATCAACAATCACATGTCCGAATGGTTCACCAATGGCAGGTATGGGACAAAGAGGCGCGGGAGGAATAACCTGGTTCGGTTTCCCAGTTACTTGACAGGTGTGGCATGTCCAACAGAACTGAGCCACATCTTGTTTTAAACCAGGCCAAAATAAATGTCACAAAACCCGATCATAAGTCTTGGTGACTCACAGATGTCCGGACAACTGGTGATCATGAGCGAGGGATGAAACATTTTGTCAAAAAGCTGTCTCCGCCAGCGTCAACATGGGATGTCCATTTACGCATGAGGAGATTACCATCAATTAAGTATGCCATGTTTTTCTTTAGCTCCTCCTCTGAAACAACACTAGAAAAACATTTAGCCAGGCTAATGTCAACCTTCTGGTTACATTTACATTTTCGTCATTTAGCAGACACTCTTATCCAGAGCGACTTACAGTTAGTGAATGCATACATGTTTTTTTGTTTTTTTCATACTGGCCCCCCGTGGGAAACAAACCCACATCCCTGCTGGCCAAACCCTCCCCTACCTTGGACGACGCTGGACCAATTGTGCGCCACCCATGGGTCTCCCGGTCGCAGCCGGCTGCGACAGAGCCTGGACTCGAACCAGGAACTCTAGTGGCACAGCTAGCACTGCGATGCAGTGTCTTAGACCACTGCGCCACTCGGGTTAGCGATCAGCTGCTCACGAGTGACTGGTAACTGTATTGCATCAGCAACAAGTTCCACATACTTCCTCCTCTCCCTGGGCTGTTGGTCAGACTGCACCAGCTTACCAGAGGTAGCAGCCAAGCTATCCTCTGGGTCACACTCTCTGAATAGAATCGTGTTCGACAAATCTATCACGTCACCCACTTGTCGTGCTTGAGCACGTGTGACAGCACAAGCGGGGAACACATCTGGATAACTCTGTGCCAGCTCCTCAGAGAGAGACTGGTCACTTCCATCTAATACCTCCAATACGGGTATCAACTTTCCTCCGGCAATATCGTTGCCCATTATAAATGTCACACCTTTTACTGGCAACATAGGACATACTCCAACTCTGAACAATCCACTGACTAACTCAGAGTGTACGTTCACAAAGTGCAATGGCACTGGGACGAATCCCATTTCAATTCCTTGTACTAACACACTGGAACCACAATATGTATTATCAGTCAAGGGAAACACATCAGATAGTATAAACGACCGCGCCGCACCAGTATCTCTAAGGATTCTAACCGGACGCTGAGATGCTTCGTCATCTGATATGGAAACAAACCCCTCAAAAATGAACGGTTCATAACTGCGATCTGGGACTGGGACTTTCAAACCACCTTTACACTGAGGCATCTGTTTTGATTCTGGTCTTACAACCGTACGAATCAGCCCAACACTCAATGGTGGCCTGGCGTGCAGAGGCATCCCCTGTTTGCGTTTTAGCAGAAAGCAATCATTAACCATATGTCCCACCTTATGACAATAGAAACAGGGACGCACATCTTTCGGGTGTGCTGGATGTACTGCTGGTCGACTAGGGCTAAGAGTTAGCAACTCCACGGCCCTGCTCTCCGTACGAGCCGAAAACACGCTCTTCAAATCAAATCAAATCAAATCAAATTGTATTGGTCACATGTGCCGAATACAACAGGTGCAGACATTACAGTGAAATGCTTACTTACAGCCCTTAACCAACAGTGCATTTATTTTTAACAAAAAAAGTAAAAATAAAACAACAACAAAAAAAGTGTTGAGAAAAAAAGAGCAGAAGTAAAATAAAATAACAGTAGGGAGGCTATATATACAGGGGGGTACCGTTGCAGAGTCAATGTGCGGGGGCACCGGCTAGTTGAGGTAGTTGAGGTAATATGTACATGTGGGTAGAGTTAAAGTGACTATGCATAAATAATTAACAGAGTAGCAGCAGCGTAAAAAGGATGGGGTGGGGGGGCAGTGCAAATAGTCAGGGTAGCCATGATTAGCTGTTCAGGAGTCTTATGGCTTGGGGGTAGAAGCTGTTGAGAAGTCTTTTGGACCTAGACTTGGCACTCCGGTACCGCTTGCCATGCGGTAGCAGAGAGAACAGTCTATGACTAGGGTGGCTGGAGTCTTTGACAATTTTGAGGGCCTTCCTCTGACACCGCCTGGTATAGAGGTCCTGGATGGCAGGAAGCTTGGCCCCAGTGATGTACTGGGCCGTACGCACCACCCTCTGTAGTGCCTTGCGGTCGGAGGCCAAGCAGTTGCCATACCAGGCGGTGATGCAACCAGTCAGGATGCTCTCGATGGTGCAGCTGTAGAATTTTTTGAGGTTTTGAGGACCCATGCCAAATCTTTTCAGTCTCCTGAGGGGGAATAGGCTTTGTCGTGCCCTCTTCACGACTGTCTTGGTGTGTTTGGACCATGATAGTTCGTTGGTGATGTGGACACCAAGGAACTTGAAGCTCTCAAACTGTTCCACTACAGCCCCGTCGATGAGAATGGGGGCGTGCTCAGTCCTCTTTTTTTTCCTGTAGTCCACAATCATCTCCTTTGTCTTGGTCAAGTTGAGGGAGAGGTTGTTGTCCTGGCACCACACGGCCAGGTCTCTGACCTCCTCCCTATAGGCTGTCTCATCGTTGTCGGTGATCAGGCCTACCACTGTTGTGTCGTCGGCAAACTTAATGATGGTGTTGGAGTCGTGCCTGGCCATGCAGTCATGGGTGAACAGAGAGTACAGGAGGGGACTGAGCACGCAATGCACATTCCCCCTGAGTATGAGGATTTAGCACTCGTGTTTAGCAAGACGAGGGCGACGCGGTTGCCTCCTCATAGACAGGGGGATTGTGCGATAGACCTCCAGGCAGGAGCAGCGCTTCCGCGGAGCCATGTGTATCCTCTGTCTCAAGAGGAGAAGGGGGCTATGGAGACATACATAGCCGAGTCTCTGAGACATATACGGCCCTCCACTTCCCCTGCGTCCTCGAGTTTATTTTTTGTGAAGAAGAAGGATGGAGGGTTGCGCCCGTGTATTGATTACCGTAGTCTCAATCAGATCACTGTGAAATACAGTTATCCACTCCCTCTGATTGCGACTATGACGGAATCATTACACGGAGCGCGTTTCTTCACAAAACTGGATCTCAGGAGCGCCTACAACTTGGTGCGCATTCGGGAGGGCGATGAATGGAAGACAGCATTTAGTACCGCCTCGGGTCATTACGAGTATCTCGTCATGCCATACGGGTTGATGAATGCTCCTTCAGTCTTCCAATCCTTTGTGGACGAGATCTTCCGGGACATGCAGGGGCAAGGTGTGGTCGTGTACATTGACGACATTCTAGTGTACTCTTCTACCCGAGCCGAGCATGTAGCCCTGGTGCGCCGAGTGTTGGGGAGGCTGTTGGAGCACGACTTGTATGTCAAGGCAGAGAAATGTCTGTCTATAGTCTATCTCCTTTTTGGGTTATCGGTTGTCCGCGTCAGGGGTGAGGATGGAGGTTGACCGTGTGTCAGCCGTGCGTAATTGGCAAACCCCAACCACGGTTAAAGAGGTGCAGCAGTTCTTGGGTATTGCAAATTACTACCGGAGGTTTATCCGGGGTTTTGGACAGGTGGCAGCTCCCATAACGTCCCTGCTGAAGGGGGGCCCGGTGCGTTTGCAGTGGTCAGCTGAGGCGGACAGGGCATTTGGGAGACTGAAGGACCTGTTTACTTCGGCTCCGGTGCTGGCGCATCCGGACCCCGCTTTACCATTCCAGGTAGAGGTGGACGCGTCAGAGGCCAGTATTGGGGCCGTACTATCGCAACGGTCCGGCACGCCACCTAAACTCCGCCCCTGTGCTTTTTATTCCAAGAAGCTCAGCCCAGCGGAGCGAAATTATGACGTAGGGGACAGGGAGCTGTTAGCCGTGGTACAGGCCCTAAAGGTGTGGAGGCATTGGCTTGAGGGGGCTCAACACCCTTTTCTCATTTTGACTGACCACCGTAACCTGGAGTACATCCGGGCAGCTAGGAGATTGAACCCTCGTCAGGCTCGGTGGAACATGTTTCTAACCCGGTTCGTATTTAAAATAACGTACATCCCTGGGTCCCAGAACGGTAAGGCAGACGCCCTGTCCCGGCGGTATAACACAGAGGAGAGGTCCATTGAGCCCACTCCCATACTGCCGGAGTCTTGTCTGGTGGCACCGGTAGTGTGGGAGGTCGATGCGGAAATCGAGCGGGCGTTGCGTACCGACCCTAGTCCCCCAAAGTGTCCTGTGGGTCGGACGTACGTTCTGCTCGAGGTTCGGGATCGTCTGATTTATTGGGCTCATACGTCCCCCTCCTCTGGACATCCAGGTATTGGCCGGACAGTGCACTGCCTTAGCGCTAAGTACTGGTGGCCAACGTTAGCCAGGGATGTGAGGGTTTATGTCTCCTCCTGCTCGGTGTGCGCCCAGTGTAAGGCGCCTAGACACCTGCCCAGGGGGAAGTTACAACCCCTGCCCGTTCCACAACGACCCTGTTCTCACCTCTCGGTGGATTTCGTTACAGA
Source organism: Coregonus clupeaformis (assembly GCF_020615455.1). NCBI lineage: Eukaryota > Metazoa > Chordata > Actinopteri > Salmoniformes > Salmonidae > Coregonus > Coregonus clupeaformis. The sequence goes on along the minus strand of NC_059192.1, from coordinate 68,741,980 downwards.
CCTTCCCCCCTCTCAGGGGAATACCACCATACTGGTCGTTGTGGATCGGTTCTCTAAGGCCTGTCGTCTCCTCCCAATGCCGGGTCTCCCTACTGCCCTACAGACCGCTGAGGCACTGTTCACCCACGTCTTTCGGTACTACGGGGTGCCCGAGGATATAGTGTCTGATCGAGGTCCCCAGTTCACCTCCAGAGTCTGGAGGGCGTTCATGGAGCGCATGGGGGTCTCGGTGAGCCTTACCTCGGGGTACCACCCAGAGAGCAATGGGCAGGTAGAAAGAGTGAACCAGGATGTGGGTAGGTTTCTGAGATCGTATTGCCAGGGCCGGCCGGAGGAGTGGGCGAGGTATATCCCCTGGGCAGAGATGGCACAGAACTCTCTCCACCACTCCTCCACCAACCTAACCCCTTTCCAATGTGTGTTAGGGTATCAGCCGGTTCTGGCACCATGGCATCAGAGCCAGATCGAGGCTCCTGCGGTGGATGAGTGGGTGCGGCGCTCGGAGGAGATGTGGACCACTGCACACGTCCATCTGCAGCGGGCCATCCGTCGACATAAGGCGAGCGCCGATCTCCACCGCAGTGAGGGTCCGGTGTACGCAGTTGGAGATCGAGTCTGGCTCTCGACTCGAAACCTGCCCCTCCGCCTGCCCTGCCGGAAGCTGGGTTGGCGGTTTGTGGGGCCATTTAAAGTCCTGAGGAGATTGAACAAGGTGTGTTACAGGTTACTCCTGCCTATTGATTATCACATTAACCCCTCGTTCCATGTGTCTCTTCTCAGGCCGGTGGTAGCTGGTCCACTCCAGGACTGTGAGATAAGAGAGACTCCTCCGCCCCCACTGGACATCGAGGGAGCTCCGGCGTACACAGTTCGGTCCATCTTGGATTTGAAACGTCGGATGGGTGGTCTTCAATATCTTGTGGAGTGGGAGGGGTACGGCCCGGAGGAATGGTGCTGGGTGCCGAGGAGGGACATCTTAGACCCATCTCTCCTGACTGAGTTCCACCGTGGTCATCCCACGCGCCCTGCTCCGCGTCCTCCTGGTCGTCCCCGAGGCCGGGGTCGGCGCACGGCTGGAGCCGCGCGTCAAGGGGGGGGTACTGTCACGGTTTCGGCCAAGGCTGCTCCTCCTCCTTGCTCGGGCAGGCTTCGGCGTTCGTCGTCCCCGGAGTACTAGCTGCCACCATTGTATGTTATCGATGTTTGTTTGGTTTTGTCTTCCTTGTACACCTGTTTCCTTTTAGTGTTCATTATGTCCCCTATAAGTTTCTCGTTTTGTTTGTCGTGAGTTGTGTGTAATTGTTCCGCCTGTCATTAGGTGCCGTTGATTTTGCTCCAATGTTTTTGAGTACAGACGCACTATTTGCGTGTTCTGTTTGTATTTTGGTGTTTTGCGCACTGTTGCGTAATCGCTCGCCTCCGGGTTAGTTGAGGCCCGTTATTTTGTATTTGTCGTCTAGTAAAGTCTGTTGGACGAAGCTTCTGTGTCCTGCGCCTGACTCCTACACCACATCCACATCAGCCGCTGACACACATTCCGAACATAGTATTGAGAGAGGTGAGCAGAATAAATCACCAATAGGTTAAGAGACACAGCTGGGGTAAATGGCAGAATTAGGTAAACCAGGCAATATTTCAGAGGAATAAGTGTCCTCAGGGATTGATTGCTGGTGGAACCGGTTTAGAGTAACCAAAAGTCTGGTTGGTTGGATTGATCCCCAGCAGACCAGTGAGCTCCATTAGGTGAGGGATCAGAGCCAGTGGAGACTGTGTGTTGCTGTGTGAGTCTGAGTGAGACACTGGCCTGGCGAAACCTAAGTATACTTGAACAGATTAAATTGGGTGTTTGAATAGACAAGGTATGCCCTGGGTTACTATGGTTAGATGTTATTGTGACTGTAAAAATAAGTGTTAACCTTAAATTGGGATAATAAGATACAGACATTTGCATAATACGATTATTTACATTTGGATACTAAGTTTCTATATGTAGCGTTATTTTGGGGTTCCGTACGTTACTGCCCATCATAGAATATCACTTGGTGGTATTGAGAGTGGGATGTTATTTTAGCCGGTCACATGCAGGAACCCATGCAATCAATGAATTACTGCTTTTATACTTCTTGTTCTATGAAGAATGTATGCACTTTCTAAATGTGTATTAATGTATCTTTAAACTTTGTAATTTTATTTTAACCTCTTAAGGATCAGACCCTTTTTTTCAATTTCCGCCTAAAATGACATACCCAAATCTAACTGCTTGTAGCTCAGGACCTGAAGCAAGGATATTCCTATTATTGGTACTATTTAAAGGAAACACTTTGAAGTTTGTGGAAATGTGAAATTAATGTAGGAGAACGTATCACAATAGATCTGGTAAAAGATAAAACAAACAAAATCATTGACATGGAAAATAAAAGCCATACATTCAGATAGGAAGCTGGAGGTAATTTAGATGTTGTCTACAAGAGGGGAACAATGTATGTGCAAAGTTTCGGACTGATACCTTCAAGAATGAGGGAGCTACATAACATTTAGTATGAAGTCACCCTGGTGTCGCTCATGAGTTTGCCCAAATGTACCCAAGTGGCCGAATTGGTAAATTGGCAATGAGGCACATTTATGTCTGCAGTTATGTATTTTGGCAGGTGAACACCACTGGTGGCAGGAGTAAAAGGGACAGAGTTAGAGGGGACAGAAGGTCCTGCAGTGGAATTTGTGCGATAGTCAGCAGCTCTTTGCCATTTCCTTCTGGAGAATGAATGCATTCACCACAGCAATGTCGATGAAGTGATAGAACAATGTCTTCTACCATTTCATTGTCTTGTTGTAATCCTTTACAGCAGCTGGAATTGGGATATTTTTGGGTCTTGCAGGCCTCAACCATGCTGGAGTAGAGAGGTTTGATTTTGCAGAGCCTATCAAAGCTTGCTGTGCCTCTCTTCTTCTCATTGTCGTCGTCAGCTTGTAGGTCACTGATATGAAGCGCCCGCGAGGTAGTCAGAAACCTGGTAGAAGACATGACAGTGGTGGGAAAAGGCAGTTGGTAGAGTGTTGATGTTCTCCAGTAGTCCTTCATGTTTTTCAACTTCACAAGCCCCATGTAAATGACCAGTGAGATGTAACAGCATAGGTCTTGGATGGAAATGGGCTTCCATGCCTCTTTCTTTCCTGCTTGCTTCTTAGCCCCATAATTGTTGGTGTTATACACCAGCAAACCAAAAACTGACAAGGAGAAAAACATCTGGAAAAGAAGGGCGGCTGTACTTTCCAGTCAGGTCCAGCTGAGTTCCTGGCTGCCAACGGTCCTGTGCCTCTGTGGTTGCCGCTGGTGCACTTACTATCCTCCGTTTCTTGTCTGGCTTCTTCAGTAAGAACTCAAGTTTACTATGACTTATTTTATTGTTACCTTTATTTTAGCAGGGGGTGAGCCCTGCATCATTACTTTTACAGATGAGCCCTGCATCAATACATCAAATAAACAACACATACATATATATTTTAATATAATATAGAGTTTGGGGAACAAAATAATTATTATGAAATATGTGTACGAATAGTAAATAAGACACTTGAAAACCACAGCGACAGCATGACATAGTCAACATAAAACACACAGGCTCTCTCTCTCTCTATATATATGTATGTATATAAAGCCATGAGCTATCCTCCCCTCACCAGCCTCCACTGGCTTTACCTTGCCTGCACTCGCTTTTTTATATATGTACAGACCTACAATGTATTAGCATAGCCAATGTGTATTTTATGTCGACTATCACGCTGTGGCTTTGGTCCTTGAGCGTCTCATTCAGTATTGGTAAACATATTTCACCCCAGTGATTATTTATTTATATATATACAGTGGGGAGAACAAGTATGTGTACACTGCCGATTTTGCAGGTTTTCCTACTTACAAAGCATGTAGAGGTCTGTAGTTTTTATCATAGGTACACTCCAACTGTGAGAGACGGAATCTAAAACAAAAATCCAGAAAATCACATTGTATGATTTTTAAGTAATTAATTTGCATTTTATTGCATGACATAAGTATTTGATACATTAGAAAAGCAGAACTTAATATTTGGTAAAGAAACCTTTGTTTGCAATTACAGAGATCATACGTTTCCTGTAGGTCTTGACCAGGTTTGCACACACTGCAGCAGGGATTTTGGCCCACTCCTCCGTACAGACCTTCTCCAGATCCTTCAGGTTTTGGGGCTGTTGCTGGGCAATACGGACTTTCAGCTCCCTCCAAAGATGTTCTATTTGGTTCAGGTCTGGAGACTGGCTAGGCCACTCCAGGACCTTGAGATGCTTCTTACGGAGCCACTCCTTAGTTGCCCTGGCTGTGTGTTTCGGGTCGTTGTCATGCTGGAAGACCCAGCCACGACCCATATTCAATGCTCTTACCAAGATCTCGCGATACATGGCCCCATCCATCCTCCCCTCAATACGGTGCAGTCGTCCTGTCCCCTTTGCAGAAAAGCATCCCCAAAGAATGAGGTTTCCACCTCCATGCTTCACAGTTGGGATGGTGTTCTTGGGGTTGTACTCATCCTTCTTCTTCCTCCAAACACGGCGAGTGGAGTTTAGACCAAAAAGCTCTATTTTTGTCTCATCAGACCACATGACCTTCTCCCATTCCTCCTCTGGATCATCTAGATGGTCATTGGCAAACTTCAGACGGGCCTGGACATGCGCTGGCTTGAGCAGGGGGACCTTTAATCCATGACGGCGTAGTGTGTTACTAATGGTTTTCTTTGAGACTGTGGTCCCAGCTCTCTTCAGGTCATTGACCAGGTCTTGCCGTGTAGTTCTGGGCTGATCCCTCACCTTCCTCATGATCATTGATGCCCCACGAGGTGAGATCTTGCATGGAGCCCCAGACCGAGGGTGATTGACCATCATCTTGAACTTCAATTTTCTAATAATTGCGCCAACAGTTGTTGCCTTCTCACCAAGCTGCTTGCCTATTGTCCTGTAGCCCATCCCAGCCTTGTGCAGGTCTACAATTTTATCCCTGATGTCCTTACACAGCTCTCTGGTCTTGGCCATTGTGGAGAGGTTGGAGTCTGTTTGATTGAGTGTGTGGACAGGTGTCTTTTATACAGGTAACGAGTTCAAACAGGTGCAGTTAATACAGGTAATGAGTGGAGAACAGGAGGGCTTCTTAAACAAAAACTAACAGGTCTGTGAGAGCCGGAATTCTTACTGGTTGGTAGGTGATCAAATACTTATGTCATGCAATAAAATGCAAATTACAGTTTTTCTCAGTCGCTTTGGTGCATTTCTTAGATCAAAAGTGCAATTCTTGATACTACTTGTACAAATTCCAAATCATCTAGTCACTTGTGCACATCATTAAAGCAATTTCTTATTCCTTTGAACAAATTGCAATTGCTTTTGTACATATTGCAATTGATAATGTACAAGTGTCAGCTTTTTTCCACATTTTCAATTGCTCATGTCATGTTGATCAAAATATAGTAGATGGTTCTCTGTTGAATAGTCTTACCCCTCAAAACATCTAGGCATTAGTTCCTTGCATAAGCCATTACATGCAAAATTGTTGAACTATTTGTCATAAACTGTCAAGCATAGTTTTACACATTTCTATTAGACCTTTTGTACAAAAACGTAAATTGCTGAATCGTGCAGGTGAAATTAACCCTCACTCATGAAGGAATGTAAAGTGTTAGTTCAACCAACAATCAACCAGTTGTCTAAATTGCTCAAAGGTGCATCTCATGAAGAATCAATTGGCAAGCATATATAGACAGACCACAACACAGAGTTGCAATTTTCCAATAATGGATGGACCAGGAAACGAACAGGGTCAACAGCCAAGAGGAGGAAGAAGAGGAGCAAGGATGCGTGGTGGAAGGCAAAACAGAGGAAGAGGCAGAAGAGGACATAGGCGCATATCTGATGACATAAGGGCCACTATTGTAGACCATGTTGTCAATCATGGCCTTACAATGGCTGAGGCGGGTCGAAGGGTGCAGCCGAATATTGGGAGATCAACCGTGTCCTCAATAGTACAAACGTTTCGAAGAGAGAACAGGTATGTCCACCAATGTACAGTGCACTGTTACTGTATATAAGCAGTATACTGTATACTTCCTACAATGCTTCATATTACAGTAGTCCACTTGTATTTCACAGCATACAGAAATATACTCTATACAGATACATACTGCACCTTACATGCACCCACCTGTATGTTTTACAGTAAAATGTGTGTTCGCATAGTTTTTGTCTATGTGAAAGTGTGCGATGCATCACTGCATTTTTCCACACATAGGACTGCAAGATTACCTCAAACCGGTGGCAGAGGACGCCTTTTCACACCTCAACAGGAGGAGGCTATTTGCACCATGGTCCGAGCAAACAATGCCATGAGACTCAGGGAAATACAAAGGACCATTATAGAAGACAACGATGTCTTTGAAAACATCCATACGGTTAGCATCTCAACCATCGACAGGGTGCTGCATAGAAACCAGATGAGTATGAAACAGCTGTACCGTGTACCATTCCAAAGGAATGAGGACAGAGTTAAGGAGCTACGGTACCAGTATGTACAGGTAAAACATATATCTATGTAACTACTTTACAGCAACATTTTATAGTGTTACATAGTACAGTAAGCATAAACTGCACACATTTCCATTGCTGTGGAAGGAACATGCAATATATGTACATTTTATGTCACTCTTCCTTACCAAAACAAATTCAACTGTGTGTTCTGGGATATAGCGTATAATGGAGTTGGAATCAAGTGAACCCTCTCACAACTTTGTATACGTGGATGAGGCTGGCTTCAACCTGACCAAATGCAGAAGGCGGGGTCGGAATATCATCGGTCACAGAGCTACTGTGGATTTGCCAGGCCAACGGGGAGGAAATATCACCATGTGTGCTGCTATTTCGGAGCATGGTGTCCTAACCCATATCCCCCTTTTAGGGCCATACAACACCCAGCATCTACTCAACTTTTTAGAGACTCTCTACAGGGCTCTCATCCCTGATGATGAGAGGGGTCTGTTTAGAGAGGATTTGCCAAAGTATGTGGTCATTTGTGATAATGTGAGTTTCCATCGATCAAACATCATAAGGCAATGGTTTGTGACCCACCCGAGGATGCTCATAGAATTCCTCCCACCTTATTCACCATTCCTTAACCCAATTGAGGAGTTCTTTTCAGCATGGAGGTGGAAGGTGTACGATCGTCAGCCACACACACAGATGACCCTGCTGGCTGCAATGGATGCAGCATGTGAGGACACCACAGACGCCTGCAGAGGATGGATAAGGCATTCCAAAAGATTCTTTCCACGTTGCATTGGAAGGGAAAATATCCGGTGTGATGTGGATGAGAATATGTGGGCTGACAGACAGGAACGTCTGGATGTGTAGAGACAGCACTAGAACAGTGCTGTGGGCAAAGTTGTGCCTTAGGGGTGGTTTCCTGTGTTTCTTTCTAATTTAGTTTTTTTCCTTTGTGCCCTTGGGTTGTCCAGTCTCTTTCAATCAATAACCCACATACAGTAATATGTAAATAGTACTGTTGAAATTGATATATGCCATAGAAGTGCAGCCTTGTGCATTTTCAATACAGTAACTGTCATCCAAACTGTAGCCTAAGTTTACATCAGGTAATACTGTCAAAGTACACAGTTCCATTGACAACATGCCTAAACATTTTGACAACCTTGTTCGTGAACAATGACTCAATGACTTATCATTCTGATGACACTGACATGATCATTGGCATGAATATTTACTTTTGAGAGATGTACTAAGGATTTTTAGTGACTGACTAGCTTTAGAAACATATCTATTGTATATTGCAGTTTGTACAAATTGTTCTGAGAAATGCACTTATTATTTTGCACATGTTAGGGATGATGTGAAAAATGCACCAAAGCGACTGAGAAAAACTGTAATTACTTAAAAATCATACAATGTGATTTTCTGGATTTTTGTTTTAGATTCCGTCTCTCACAGTTGAAGTGTACCTCTGATAAAAATTACAGACCTCTACATGCTTTGTAAGTAGGAAAACCTGCAAAATTGGCATTGTATCAAATACTTGTTCTCCCCACTGTATATATATTTAGATAAATAGATAGATAGATAGATAGATAGATAGATAGATAGATAGATAGATCAAATAAAAATCTTCAACCATTTAAACAACAGCATTAGCATCAGAATAAAAAAATTATTTTACTTACCAGTCCAAAATTGCATATTTGCCATCCAAAAACATCTCAACTTAAAGCACTAAGTACTGTCTTTCTAAATTTGGGATGTATAAACATAATGGCGACATTGAATTATAATGTTAAAGCGCATAGATACATATGGCTTTCTGGATGATACAGTACAATTGACCTGAGCATGTTTTAATATGTTTATAACTATATAAGTGGGCTGGCAATGTTGACTAACGTGTTATGGGTTAGATGGGATGATTTATGTGCAAATGTATTTGTAGCCAGAGGCTAAGTACATACGGGGCATGTGTTTGAGACAGAATGTTTGCATAAGGGTGTTAGTTGTAGATTCTAGCAGAGATAGTGTTGTCATTTCAGACACTATTGTCAACTTTCAGTGAGAGGTTTGTCAAAGAAGGTTCAACGCTTGAAAGAAAAGCCACAGATCCCTGTATATAGGAGGCCACCTCACCGGAAGGGAAGTTCGCTGTAGTAGTAACATCACATCTCCTGCAGAGGGTGCCAAATGATAGGTGACCATTGCTGTACATTCATACCCCAGGGTGAGGGTACTTGACTATTGTAGTTGAACATCTGCAAGAGCATAGCGAAGGCTGGGCAGCACCTCCTACTACATATCTATCTACAACTACACTTTGGTCTCCCATCTAGGGCTTTAACCAAGCCCTGCTTAGCTATGATATTTGTCACTGACTGTTACAAATGTGCTATCATGAGAATGACTGTTGAGAGATCTCCACTCAAAAACTAAATCGATTCACTGTTGCTATCGAAGTCATTCCAAGGGTAGGTTTAACAGAGCAAATCAAATGTGACTATGGGCTACATTATCACTGTTATATCATCAATGATGCTATTTAGGCCTATATAGCATTTGCAAAGGCATCAACAGCTATTGTTTCAATTCAACACAGAATTTAACTAAAATAGACAATACAATAGGCCTAGGGTTTCAAGCTCTGGTTGATTTCAAATGTAATGATGTCAAATCAACCAAATATCAACATTTGAAGGAGATGTATCTTCTGCTTGGATAGTTCCATCTGTGCCACTGATTTAGTCTGGCTTTACTTCCAGTTTGTCTACAAATTATTAATTGATATGTTGGATTCACGTCTCCATCTCAACAAAAAATCTAATTTAGGACCAGGTACCATACCATCATAGGGTATTTTTTCCCTTATTATATCACAATCAACTTTTATCTGTTGAATGTGGACACAAATATAATACTGTTTTGTAGATTTTGTTTTTTAAATATTGTATTAAAATATGCAAATTGGGTGATATCTAATTAAATGTATAGCCTAAATATACTGAACAAAAATATAAACACAACATGCAACAATTTCAATGATTTATATAAGGAAATCTGTCAATTGAAATAAATTCACTAGACGCTAATGTGTGGATTTCACATGACTGGGAATACAGATATGCATCTGTTGGTCACAGCTACCTTTAAAAAAAAGGTTGGGGCATGGATCAGAACCAGTCAACATCTGGTGTGACCACCATTTGCCTCATGCAGCACGACACATCTCCTTCGCATAGAGTTGATCAGGCTGTTGATTGTGGCCTGTGGAATGTTGTCCCACTCCTCTTCAATGGCTGTGCGAAGTTGCTGAATATTGGCGGGAACTGGAACACGCTGTCGTACATGTCAATCCAGAGCATCCCAAACATGCTCAATGAGTGACATGTCTGGTGAGTATGCAGGCCATGGAAAAACTGGGACATTTTCGGCCTCCAGGAATTGTGTACAGATCCTTGCGACATGGGGCGGTGCATTATCATGCTGAAACATGAGGTGATGGCAGCAGATGAATGGCACGCCAATGGGCCTCAGGATCTCGTCACGGTACGTCAGTGCATTCAAATTGCCAATGATAAAATGCAATTGTGTTCGTTGTCCGTAGCTTATACCATAACCCCACCGCCACCATGGGTCACTCTGTTCACAATGTTGACATCAGGAAACCGCTCGCCCACACGACGCCATACTGCGGTTTTGAGGCTGGTTGGATGTACTGCCAAATTCTATAAAACTATGTTGGAAGCCGGTAATGGTAGAGAAATGAACATTCAATTCTCTGGCAACATCACTGGTGGACATTCCTGCTGTCAGCATGACAATTGCATGCACCCTCAAATTTTTTGTGGCATTGTGTTGTGTGACAAAACTGCACATTTTAGAGTGGCCTTTTATTATCCCCAGTACAAGGTGCACCTGTGTAATGTTCATGTTGTTTAACCTTTTCACACGTACCAACAAAAGGGTGTGATCATTCTACGATGGTCCCTGCAGCGTATGCTCAAACCAGTGTGATTAGAACTCTTATTTAGAACATCAACATCCAGTTTCGATTGACGCAACAGTCAACATTTGAGCTTGCCACACTGTTTTTTCACAGAAACATTTTGCACAAACACAGTCCTTACAAAGTTTTATTTTTATTTTTTATTTAATTTTTTACATTTTAGTCAGTCATTTAGCAGACACTCTTATCCAGAGCGACTTACAGTTAGTGAGTGCATACATGTTTTGTTTTTTTGTTTGTTTTTCATACTTGCCCCCCGTGAGAATCGAACCCACAACCCTGGCGTTGCAAGTGCAATGCTCTACCAACTGAGCTACACGGGGCCTGAATGTGCCCCTGAATATGCCCAGGTTATTTTTGGATGCAATGTTCAGACTTTCACAGAAGTAGCTACAGCATAACACAATCATCCAAACTGCAAAATGTAGGCTCCATTTGTTCTAGCGCTAACTGAGGAAAGATTGACATAACAAAAGCAGTTTTTATATTTAGATAACTCTTGGCTGACAGAAACCTCAATATGAATTAGCTAATAGCAATTACTATTTATAATTCATCACATCACGGGTGAGCTCACCATTGATCGAAATAATTGAGTAAAACACTTTCTAGAAATCGAAAGTAATCCGACGATGGGTAGTTTGTGCGTGCCGCCATGTTTGTTTTTTCACTTCAACCAAAGATAAGAGGAGACAATATGATTTTGAGCTGTTTGCAGTATGCATGTTGAAGGGGGTGTGTCGTCTACCATCGTTCACATCCCATCATTCACTTCCGGAAGTTTACTCAAAAAATGAGTGAACCCTCCCTCACCTCATTTTGTTATAACATCTTTGGTCCGACAGACATTTACGTGAAACACAGAATGCATTGTATGTCAACAAACATGGCTCCACACATAGCTGGAATTAGCTTAGCTCATCATAATCAGTACAACTTCAAAAAAGTATTTTACACATGTGTCCATTACAATCTATGCAAGAATAGGAATGCATGATTTGTCACCATACTTGAAAACGTGAATAAAACAGTAAATAAATTAATAATTACCACACAAAACATTTTCTGATAATGATTTATTGATACAAGTGGCGCGTGCCGGCAGTCAATCACGTAACCTCTGACTCCCACTCTGAGCCATTCAGTGTTGTTGTTTATGTATGTAGCTAGTGGGCTAAGCTGTAGCATTAGCAATGTCTTTCAAAACGAGACAACTCACAAATGCGGAAATTTTGGAGATTTTTATAAATTATGACAAGTCTGAGTATGAAAGTCAGGAATCAGATTCTGACGGTGACAGTGACAGTGAGGAGCTGCCCCCCAACCTTGTAGCCATTGAGAACCCTGAATCTGAGGACCCCTTGCCCACTGACAAAGTCCCAGATCCCTTTGAAGATGCTGGTGGGGATGGAGGCAGACTGACAGTGGATGAAGTACAAGGAGGTCTGTGGTAGCTGGAAGGCCGCCAGCCATTTCAACACTCCTGGCCCTGCTGTTTGTTTTGATGAGTACCAGTCTGGAGTGCAAAGCCCCTTGCCATTTCCCATGGAGGCAGAGTGCTTCAAGCTGTTTCTGATAGAGGAGCTGGTTGGAGACATAGTAGAGGAGACCAATCACTATGCCTTGGAGCTACAGGAGAAGAGAGAGCCAGGAGTGAGGGGGAAACTCGCTAAATGGGTGACAACCACAATTAGTGAAATGTATACCTTCCTGGTGACAGTCCTTCTCATGGGAATAGTAAAGAAGAACTCCCTAAGAGAATACTGTAGCACAGATCCTATGTTTGCAACTCCCTTCTTTGTCACCCTCTTTTCCCAAGACCGCTTCCTAGTTCTGCTGCGATACCTGCATTTTGTCAACAATGGTACTGCATACCTAAATGACCCGTTACACAAAATAAGAAATGTTCTTACCAGCCTGACATCAGCATTTGGTCGGTGTGATGAGTGTGATTAGAAGGAGTCAGGCGCAGGAGGGTAAATCACTGAATACAGACTTTATTCCATCGTACACAGTTGCGCTGGATAGCGACAACAAAATACAGGCACAGGGGAACAATCTACCCCGGCAATACAAGGTACGGGTAGCTCCAACAAAATACAGGCACAGGGGAATAATCTACCCCGGCAATACAAGGTACGAGTAGCTCACCCGAGCTACACTCAACTCACATAAAACAATCACCCACAAGGACAAGGGGGCAGAGGGAACACTTATACACAGACTAATGAGGGGATATGAACCAGGTATGTGTAATTGACAAGACAAGACAAATGGAATGATGATATATGGAGCGGCATTGGCTAGTAAGCCGGTGACGATGAACGCCAAAGCCTGCCCGAACAAGGAGGGGAGGCAGCCTCGGCAGAAGTCGTGAAATCAGGTATTTTTGCCAAACAAGGACCTATGCATTAATGAGTCCCAGATGTTATGGGAGGGTAGGCTGGCGTTCCGTCAATATTTTCCCTCCAAAAGGCACAGGTTTGGGGTCAAGTTATTTATTATGTGCGACGTGAAGACAGGATTTGTCCACTGACATCCAACATTATGAGGGGCTTGAGGTGTCCGGGTCCACGGTGATGACCATGCTGGCTCCTCATCTCGGCAAGGGACACATTTGTATGTGGACAATTGGTACAGCAGCCCCACACTCTTCCAGCATCTGCTCTCCAACAGCACAGGGGCCTGTGGCACAGTCAGGTTGAACAGGATGGGGATGCCGGCATTCGGATGCGGAGAGAGGAGTTCAAGGAGAACGGTCAACAGCTGGCAGTAAAGTGGCATGACAAATGAGACGTCCATGTCCTCTCCACTGTCCATACAGCAACCATGTCGGCCACAGGGAAGGTGGACCACCTGACAGGAGAGAGAAAGATCAAACCAGACTGTGTGCTTGACTATAACCTCAAAATGGGGGCAGTGGATAAGGCGGACATGATAAACAGCTTTGTGGAAGGCGCTCGGAAAACTACCAAGTGGTTTAAGAATATATTTTTCCATCTGATCGACAGTGCTGCCTTCAATGGCCACATAGTTCACCGCCAACTAACAGGTGAGATGATTACTGAACAAGGTATTTTTTTGTAATTGTATGTACAGTTCACATACAAATCACAAACAATTCCATTATGCAATTACAGTGACAATTTCTCACCCACCTACCCATTGCCTCATCATCCTCTCCCTTCCCTTATCCTCCCCACTCCGTCTCCCCCATAGGTAAAGTCATTACCTACCAAAAGTAAAGAGAAAACCTAATGACAGAGCTGCTGGAGAAGCACCACACCCCTCGGTACCCATCCGCTGGGGGCCGTCCTGCTGCAGACAATCCCCTACCCCTCACTGCACTGCATTTTCCCTGCGAAGTCCCTCAAACTGCTGCTCAAGATAGGAGGCACTGCAAAGTCTGCCTGTCTGGCACCAGGAGAAGGAAGCAGAGGTTGACAAAGTACATGTGTTTAGGTTGTGACACATCTCTATGTTTTTCACCATGCTTTAGGGAGTACCATATGCTCAAGTACTATTGAGCACATCTGCAGCAATTACTGACTGACTGACTTGACAGGTGACTTGACAGGTGATCTGCCATGATACTATGCCTTTAGTGGTGGAGGGTGGAAATTCAGTTGTTCAATCACTGCAATGATATGAAATATGGGTTATGCATATTCATAAGTTGTCAGTCTTTTCTTGCAGTTTTTTTTCCCTCTATTAAAACACATTTTTGTTGTTGTTCAACCACCACCAATATTTCAATAAAATAGACAACTATTACATATAAGCCTTTATGTTTTCTTGCTATGTTTTCATCCAGTAAAACTGTTAAGGAGCATACAAAAGCTGACCTCAATCTTCAGCTCGAAAGATCAATCAATCAATCAAATGTATTTATAAAGCCCTTTTTACATCAGCAGATGTCACAAAGTGCTATACAGAAACCCAGCCTAAAACCCCAAAAAGCAAGCAATGCAGATGTAGAAGCACGGTGGCTAGGAAAAACTCCCTAGAAAGGCAGAAACCTGGGAAGAAACCTAGAGAGAAACCAGGCTCTGAGGGGTGGCCAGTCCCCTTTTGGCTGTGCCGGGTGGAGATTATAACAGTAAATGGCCATAAAGGCCAGATTTTTCTCCAATATGTTCAAACGTTCATAGATGACCAGTAGGGTCAAATAATATTCAAAGTGGTTGTAGAGGTTGCAACAGGTCAGTATATCAGGAGTAAATGTCACTTGGTTTTTCATAGCCGGGCATTTACAGTCGTGGTCAAAAGTTTTGAGAATGACACAAATATTAATTTTCACGAAGTCTGCTGCCTCAGTTTTTATTATGGCAATTCGCATGTACTCCAAAATGTTATGAAGAGTGATCAGATGAATTGCAATTAATGGCAAAGTCCCTCTTTACCATCCAAAAAATGAACTTAATCCCAAAAAACATTTCCACTGCATTTCTGCCCTGCCACAAAAGGACCAGCTGTCATCATGTCAGTGATTCTCTCGTTAACACAGGTGAGAGTGTTGACGAGGACAAGGCTGGAGATCACTCTGTCATGCTGATTGAGTTAGAATAATAGACTGGAAGCTTTAAAAGGAGGGTGGTGCTTGAAATCATTGTTCTTCCTCTGTTAACCATGGTTACCTGCAAGGAAACACGTGCCATCATCATTGCTTTGCACAAAAAGGGCTTCACAGGCAAGGATATTGCTGCTAGTAAGATTGCACCTAAATCAACAATTTATCGGATCATTATACCTTCAAGGAGAGAGGTTCAATTGTTGTGAAGAAGGCAGCGGGATCGGGGCACAACCAGTGCAGAGCTGCGGTCTAAGGCACTGCATCGCAGTGCTAGCTGTGCCACTAGAGATCCTGGTTCGAATCCAGGCTCTGTCATAGCCGGCCGCGACCGGGAGACCCATGGGGCGGCGCACAATTGGCCCAGCGTCGTCCAGGGTAGGGGAGGGAATGGCCGGTAGAGCATGGCGTTTGCAACGCCAGGGTTTTGGGTTCGATTCCCACAGGGGGCCAGTATGAAAAATAAAAATAAATAATGTATGCACTAACTGTAAGTCGCTCTGGATAAGAGCGTCTGCTAAATGACTAAAATGTAAATGTAAATGTAGCAGGCAGGTGTGAGTGCATCTGCACGTACAGTGAGGCGAATACTTTTGGAGGATGGCCTGGTTTCAAGAAGGGCAGCGAGGAAGCCATCAGGGACAGACTGATATTCTGCGAAAGGTACAGGGATTGGACTGCTGAGGACTGGGGTAAAGTCATTTTCTCTGATGAATCCCCTTTCCGATTGTTTCGGGCATCTGGAAAAAAAGCTTGTCCGGAGAAGACAAGGTGAGCGCTACCATCAGTCCTGTGTCATGCCAACAGTAAAGCATCCTGAGACCATTCATGTGTGGGGTTGCTTCTCAGCCAAGGGAGTGGGCTCACTCACAATTTTGCCTAAGAACACAGCCATGAATAAAGAATGGTACCAACACATCCTCCGAGAGCAACTTCTCCCAACCATCCAAGAACAGTTTGGTGACGAACAATGCCTTTTCCAGCATGGTGGAGCACCTTGCCATAAGGCAAAAGTGATAACTAAGTAGCTCAGGGGAACAAAATATCGACATTTTGGGTCCATGGCCAGGAAACTCCCCAGACCTTAATCCCATTGAGAACTTGTGGTCAATCCTCAAGAGGCGGGTGGACAAACAAAAACCCACAAATTCTGACAAACTCCAAGCATTGATTATGCAAGAATGGGCTGCTAACAGTCAGGATGTGGCCCAGAAGTTAATTGACAGCATGCCAGGGCGGATTGCAGAGGTCATGAAAAAGAAGTGTCAACACAGCAAATATTAACTCTTTGCAAAAACTTAATGTAATTGTCAATAAAAGCCTTTGACACTAATGGAATGCTTGTAATTATACTTAGTAACATCTGACCAAAATATCTAAAAACACTGAAGCAGCAAACTTTGTGAAGGCCAATATTTGTGTCATTCTCAAAACTTTTGACCACAACTGTAGAGTTTGAAATAGCAGGTGCGGTAGAAAGAGAGAGTTAAAAACAGCATGTCTGGGACAAGGTAGCACGTCCGGTGAACAGGTCAGGGTTCCATAGCCACAGGCAGAAGAGTTGAAACTGGAGCAGCAGCACGACCAGGTGGACTGGGGACAGCAAAGAGACATCAGGCCAGGTAGTCCTGAGGCGTGGTTTTAGGGCTCTAGTCCTCCGGGATGGGAGGGAGAGAGAGAGAAATTAGAGTGAGCATACTTAAATTCACACAGGACACCAGATAAGACAGGAGAATAACACCAGATATAACAGACTGACCCTAGCCCCCCGGCACATACAGTGGGGAAAAAAAGTATTTAGTCAGCCACCAATTGTGCAAGTTCTCCCACTTAAAAAGATGAGAGAGGCCTGTAATTTTCATCATAGGTACACGTCAACTATGAAAGACAAAATGAGGAAAAAAAATCCAGAAAATCACATTGTAGGATTTTTAATGAATTTATTTGCAAATTATGGTGGAAAATAAGTATTTGGTCAATGACAAAAGTTTCTCAACACTTTGTTATATACCCTTTGTTGGCAATGACACAGGTCAAACGTTTTCTGTAAGTCTTCACAAGGTTTTCACACACTGTTGCTGGTATTTTGGCCCATTCCTCCATGCAGATCTCCTCTAGAGCAGTGATGTTTTGGGGCTGTCGCTGGGCAACACAGACTTTCAACTCCCTCCAAAGATTTTCTATGGGGGTTGAGATCTGGAGACTGGCTAGGCCACTCCAGGACCTTGAAATGCTTCTTACGAAGCCACTCCTTCATTGCCCGGGCGGTGTGTTTGGGATCATTGTCATGCTGAAAGACCCAGCCACGTTTCATCTTCAATGCCCTTGCTGATGGAAGGAGGTTTTCACTCAAAATCTCACGATACATGGCCCCATTCATTCTTTCCTTTACACGGATGAGTCGTCCTGGTCCCTTTGCAGAAAAACAGCCCCAAAGCATGATGTTTCCACCCCCATGCTTCACAGTAGGTATGGTGTTCTTTGGATGCAACTCAGCATTCTTTGTCCTCCAAACACGACGAGTTGAGTTTTTACCAAAAAGTTATATTTTGGTTTTATCTGACCATATGACATTCTCCCAATCCTTTTCTGGATCATCCAAATGCACTTTAGCAAACTTCAGACGGGCCTGGACATGTACTGGCTTAAGCAGGGGGACACGTCTGGCACTGCAGGATTTGAGTCCCTGGCGGCGTAGTGTGTTACTTTGGTCCCAGCTCTCTGCAGGTCATTCACTAGGTCCCCCCGTGTGGTTCTGGGATTTTTGCTCACCGTTCTTGTGATCATTTTGACACCACGGGGTGAGATCTTGCGTGGAGCCCCAGATCGAGGGAGATTATCAGTGGTCTTGTATGTCTTCCATTTCCTAATAATTGCTCCCACAGTTGATTTCTTCAAACCAAGCTGCTTACCTATTGCAGATTCAGTCTTCCCAGCCTGGTGCAGGTCTACAATTTTGTTTCTGGTGTCCTTTGACAGCTCTTTGGTCTTGGCCATAGTGGAGTTTGGAGTGTGACTGTTTGAGGCTGTGGACAGGTGTCTTTTATACTGATAACAAGTTCAAACAGGTGCCATTAATACAGGTAACGAGTGGAGGGCCTCTTAAAGAAGAAGTTACAGGTCTGTGAGAGCCAGAAATCTAGCTTGTTTGTAGGTGACCAAATACTTATTTTCCACCATAATTTGCAAATAAATTCATAAAAAATCCTACAATGTGATTTTCTGGATTTTTTTCTCTCAATCTGTCTGTCATAGTTGACGTGTACATATGATGAAAATTACAGGCCTCTCTCATCTTTTTAAGTGGGAGAACTTGCACAATTGGTGGCTGACTAAATACTTTCCCCCCCCCCCACTGTTGACTATTGCAGCATAGATACTGGAGGCTGAGACAATGGGGGGTCGGGAGACACTGTGGCCCCGTCCGACATTACCCCCGGACAGGGCCAACTAGACAGGATATAACCCCACCCACATTGCCAAAGCACAGCCCCCACACCAGCAGAGGGATATCAACAGACCACCAACCTACTACCCTGAGACAAGGCTGAGTATAGCCCACGAAGATCTCCTCCAATGCACGAGCCCGAGGAGGCGACAAACCGGACAGGAAGATCACGTCAGTGACTCAACCCACTCAAGTGCCGCACCCCTCCTAGGGACGGCATGGAAAGCACCAGTAAGCCAGTGACTCAGCCCCCGAATTAGGGTTAGAGGCAGAGAATCCCAATGAAGAGACGGGAACCGGCCAGGCAGAGACAGCAAGGGCGGTTTGTCGCTCCAGTGCCTTTGCGTTCAACTTCGCACCCCTGGGCTGGACTACACATACAATCATAGGACCTACTGAAGAGATGGGTCTTCAGTAAAGACTTAAAGGTCGAGACCGAGTCTGCGTCTCTCACATGGATAGGCAGACCATGCCATAAAAACTGAGCTCTATAGGAGAAAGCCCTGCCTCCAGCTGTTTGCTTAGAAATTCTATGGACAATAAGGAGGCTTGAGTCTTCTGACCGTAGCGTACATGTAGGTATGTAAGGCAGGACCAAATCGGAGAGATAGGTAGGAGCAAGCCCATGTAATACTTTGTAGGTTAGCAGTAAAATCTTGAAATCAGCCCTAGTCTTAACAGGAAGCCAGTGTAGAGAGGCTAGCACTGGAGTAATATGATCAAATTCTTTGGTTCTAGTCAAGATTCTAGCAGCTGTGTTTAGCACTAACTGAAGTGTATTTAGTGCTTTATCCGGGTAGCTGGAGAGTAGAGCATTGTAGTAGTCTAATCTAGAAGTGACAAAAGCATGGATTAGCTTTACTGCATCATTTTTGGACAAAAAGTTTCTGATATTTGCAATGTTACGAAGATGGAAAAGATTTGTCAAAAGAGAGATCAGGGTCCAGAGTAACGCCAAGGTCCTTCACAGTTCTTTTTTGAGACGACTGTACAACCATCAAGATTAATTGTCAGATCCAACAGAAGATCTCTTTGTTTCTTGGGACCTAGAACTAGCATCTCTGTTTTGTCCGAGTTTAAAAGTAACATATTTGCCGCCATCCACTTCCTTTTGTCTGAAACACAGGCTTCCAGGGTAGGCAATTTTGGGGCTTCACCATGTTTCATCGAAATGCACAGCTGTGTGTCGTCCACATAGCAATGAAAGTTAACATTGTGTTTCTGAATGACATCACCAAGAGGTAAAATATATAGTGAAAACAATAGTGGTCCTAAAATGGAAACATGAGGAACACCGAAACTTACAATTGATTTGTCAGAGGACAAACCATCCACAGAGACAAACTGATATCTTTCCGACAGATCTAAACCAGGCAAGAATTTGTCCATGTAGACCAATTAAGATTTCCAATCTCTCCAAAAGAATGTGGTGATCGATGGTGTCAAAAGCAGCACTAAGGTCTAGGATCACGAGGACAGATGCAGGACCTTGGTCTGACGCCATTAAAAGGTAATTTACCACCTTCACGAATGCAGTCAGTACTATGATGGGGTCTAAAACCAGACTGAAGCATTTCATATACATTATTTGTCTTCATGAAGGCAGTGCGTTGTCTGGGTCAAGGTTTGCCTTTTTCAAGAGAGACTTTATTACTGCCACTGTTAGTGAGTTTGATACACATCCAGTGGATAGGGAGCCATTTCTTATGTTCAACACAGGTGGGCCAAGCACAGGAAGTAGCTCTTTCAGTAGTTTAGTTGGAATAGGGTCCAGTATGCAGCTTGAAGGTTTAGCGGCCATGACTATTTTCATGAATGTGTCAAGAAATATAGGATTAAAAAACTTGAGTGTCTCCATTGATCCTAGGTCCTGGCAGTTTTGTGCAGACTCAGGACAGCTGAGCTTTGGGGAAATACGCAGATTCAAAGAGGAGTCTGTAATTTGCTTTCTAATGATCATGATCTTTTAGTCTGAGAGGTTTATGAATTCATCACTGCTGACGTGAAAGGCATCCGCTCTTGGGGAAAGCTGCTTTTTAGTTAGCTTTGCAACAGTATCAAATATACATTTTGAATTGTTCTTATTCTCCTCAATTAGGTTGGAAAAATAGGATGATCAAGCAGCAGTGAGGGCTCTTCGATATTGCACTATACTTTCTTTCCAAGCTAGTAGGAAGACTTCCAGTTTGGTGGAGCACCATTTCCATTCCAATTTTCTGCTTGCTTCAGGGCTCGGGTATTTTCTGTATACCAGGGAGCTAGTTTCTTGTGACAAATGTTTTTTTGTTTTTAGGGGTGCGACTGCATCTAGAGTATTACGCAGGGTTAAAATTAGATCCTCAGTTAAGTCGTTAACTGATTTTTGTACTCCGACGTCCTTGAGTAGGTGGAGGGAGTCTGGAAGGGCGTCTAGGAATCTTTGGATTTTCAGAGAATTTACTAGATCCAGGGTATGACTGTGGCAATGAGTAGGTCCGGAGACATATTGGACAAAACCCACTGAGTCGATGATTCAGATTAGCCTTTACGTCATTAGCCCTGCCCCCTGGTAAACAGTGTATGATCGCTGGATGACTATTTTAAGTCTAATATTGTGTGTTTTGGAGTCGCCAATGACTAGGGTTTTCAATTTGTCAGAGCTAATGGTGGGAGGCTTCGGTGGCTCAGACCCTGTAATGGGTGGAGGAGAGACCTGAAATGGCTCGGCCTCTGACTCCGACTCGTTGCTTAATGGGGAGAACCGGTTGAAAGTTTCTGTCGGCTGAATGAGCGACATCGGTTTAGCATGCCGACAGCATTTCTTTCCAGAAGCCTTGAGAAAAATGTATGGCTGCAGGGACTGTGCGAGGGGATTTATACTACTATCTGTACTTACTGGTGGCACAGACGCTGTTTCATCCTTTCCTACACTTAAATTGCCCTTGCCTAATGATTGCTTCTGAAGCTGGGCTTGCAGCACGGCTATCCTCACCATAAGACGATAGTTTTCCTGTATATTATGAGTACAGCGACTGCAATTAGATGGCATAGTGTTAATGTTACTACTTAGCTTCGGCTGGTGGAGGTCCTGTAGAACCATGTCCAGATAAAGCATCCGGGGTGAAAAAGTTAAATGAAAAAAGTTGAGCGTGGAAAAAAATAACTAAGACATTGGTAAAATGTGTTAAATGAAGATTGATTAAACGGTTAAAAAAAAAGTAAAAAACGTAAAGTTTGGCAGGTAGCCAAGTAGCAGCAAACAGCACAGCAGCACGGTGACAAGTGACGCACTCAAAATGGAAGTATGGCCGCTTGGTCTGATGTCCAGTTCCAGTTATGATATTGGCAAAGAATGTTCAATACTGTTTGTGTGTGTCACCGTGTAGCTCAGTTGGTAGATCATGGTGTTTGCAACTCCAGGGTTGTGGGTTTGATTCCCACGGGGGGCCAGTATGAAAACATTTAATAATGTATGCACTAACTAACTGTAAGTCGCTCTGGATAAGAGCGTCTGCTAAATGACTAAAATGTAAATGTTTCTGAAAGTACAGAATAAAGAGGAATTATTAGTAATTAGAATACAATATCAGGATATAGCAATAAAACAATATTACAAAGAAGTAACATAATAACTCTGCTATAAAAATAATAAATTGCTTTTGAGATCCACAAGGGGGCAGGGCAGAACAGAGCTATACTAAATAGGCCAAATGAAAACAAACCATGGTCATAAGGCCAGGGTAGCTTCAAAAGACAACACAAGCTAATACTCCTCTGACGCAATTAGCATTGTTTTACAGAGCTAATATAATAATGTAGCTAGCTACATAAGCACAATTGAGTACAACACCATAAAGGTTATGAAATTATTAATTTTACCTTGCGTGTCCGCGGTTATAAGGAATAACATTACACACAAATATATTATGCGCCATACATATAGTGAGCTACAGTAGAAATGACATAACACGACATACAGAAACTATTATAACATAATAAGGCACCTACTTTGATAGAAACGCACACATGTCCAAAGTTATTATCATGTAGTAATGATAACAACAATGAAGGCACCAGCCGGAAAATGTGAAAAAGTTTGTGCAGGTCCTGTTCTGACTGGAGATGTGCAAATGTCTGCATAATTGATCTGCGGAAACAATGGGGAAGAGCTTGGGGAAGTTTGTCCGGCTCAGTAATGCCTAAAAAATGAATTGTCCGCAAAAGTGAAATGGCCTACTTTTATGTGAATTAATGAGGAGGCGGAACACACCTCAAGTCAAACTGTTGTTAGAAAATTAAACTTGTTAGAAAATCATTTGAAATTGAAGTTGAAACAGCCTATAAATAAAAGCAGGCAGCGTGCCTTGGTTTGAGGGCAATGCTGATTAACTGCCCTTTTGCGTATCAATCACATTCTGGAAGAGTGATCGCATTCTGACATCATGTGCATAAAAAACTCACTCTGGGGCAACCGTTAGAGATATTTGGAACTCACATGTGAAAAGGTTAATTGGCCTCTTGATATGCCACACCTGTCAGGTGGATGGATTTTCTTGACAGAGGAGAAATGCTCACTAACAGGGATGTAAACAAATTTGTGAACAACATTTGGGAGAAATAAGCTTTTTGAGTGTATGTAAAATTTGTTTCAGCTTATGAAACAAGGGACCAACACTTTACATGTTGCGTTTATATTTTGGTTTGTATTTTGGTTTAATTTTGTTAAGACACTTCAGGACCGTACTTACACATAGCTGATTGTGGATACATACTTATTTCATCTTTCTATCTGTAAAATACTAAAGAAAGCGCTATGAGGAAACTGGCTCTCATGGAGGACCGCCACAGGAATGGAAGACCCAGAGTTACCTCTGCTGTAGAGGATAAGTTCATTAGAGTTAACAGCCTCAGAAATTGCAGCCCAAATAAATGTTTCACAGAGTTCAAGTAACAGACACATCTCAACATCAACTGTTCAGAGGAGACTGTGTGAATCAGGCCTTCATGGTCGAATAATAATTGGTGAAGTGGTAAAAGAGGATGATAGCAGTGTCGGCTATGTTATGTGTGATGATTGTGAGGCGCTTTTCAAATTCGACAGTCTCAAGACGCGGACTTCAAAATGGCACGTCAAGGGAACTGTACTGTTCAGATGGGTTAAATGGAATAGTAGCCTAACTGAAATCTGGACACTGACTGTAGGTCTGTAACCTCTCACATAGCCTAATATAATATTAACTCCTGCAGAATTAAGCATTTCTTGTAGTGAAATTAAACACCAAATGTACATTTTGAATCGGGAACAGGATTGGAGAAATATGATTTATTAAATGTATATTTATTATTCATTTTGCATGGAAAATCTTTCCCATTTTGTTTGAGTTATTGCATTTTCTCCCCGGTCCCTAAACGTCTTTGCTGCACGAGATAAGCAGAGATGAAAGAGGAAAGCGAAAACAACATTTACCGATGTCAACTAGATTGGAGCATTCATTCTATTGATTTATGATATTATTCTGGTAAGCAATGTTTTTGTTTGTCTTCTAAGGCAACAAGTAATGACAGAAGAGAAGCTGCATGTATCTAATTATAGACATGTCGACTAACAAATAGCCTACCAAAATGTTGGAAATTATATTTTAGTCATTTAGCAGACGCTCTTATCCAGAGCGACTTACATGAGCAATTAGGGTTAAGTGCCTTGCTCAAGGGCACATCAACAGATTTTTCACCTAGTTGGCTCGGGGATTAGAACCAGCGACCTTTCGGTTACTGGCACAACGCTTTTAACCTCTTCATCACTAGGCACCTGGCTAAAGTGCCTGCCTCGAAAATGCATGCCCAAATTGAATAGAGTATATCTCCAAAACGACAAGAGCTATCAACATAATCTTAGTAGCAAAAGAAAGGTAACACATGTGAGATGTATCTTGAAGTGAAATAATTAATGTGGGTATTACTGTGTCAGAGTACATGAAGCTAGAACACAGCATAAATTGGGAGGTTTTGATTCCGCCTGAAAGTAACTTCAGGGTTTATAGGGAATAATGTATTGGATTTATGCAGCTGCAGCCCCTAAACACTATGGGACCATAGCCCAATATCTGATGAGTACTTATGTGAAGTTTGATGCCAATAAAGTAAAGTAAACCAAAGGTGTAGGGGTTTTAGTTGAAGTATGTTTAGGCGGATTACCAAATGGAGACATTTGGGTAGATTTGGGCACCATCAGTGCCATTTGACTTTTATCAGGTACCAGACAGCAAAAGGCATTTAATTTCACTAACATATCACTGTACATTCCATCAAAATACAACTGTTTTGATGTTGTTTCCCATGTTCTCCCAGACCTCTATACGTGTTCCCATTAAAATAAACCATACAATGGGAAAGTTTGACTTCAAACTGAGCAGATTTATTAGAAACTATAAACAACAAATGTAAAAACAAAAATTACACACATCCCAAAACTATAAACAATGATATGGTGTCCTTGGGTGGGTTGTCACACAAAATGTAGACCCTTTTTTCTCTTCTCTATTATGCCACCTATCTTCTTCTTCCTCTTCTTCCTCCCCGACTCTTGGAGTGGCAGGCCTACCTCCACCACGCTGACTTGGATGCGCTGACTTTGAGAAAGCTTTTCCCATTCTTTTGGGTTGAGGGCTCTTTACAGGGGACTCAGTGTCCGATGAAGACCGTGGCCGAGGGAGGGGAGCAGAAGTGCGTTGTCTAGACAAGCGGCCAGGCTGAGGAAGAGGAGGCTCTGCCTGAGGAAGGGGAAGCTGTGGCTGAGGAGGCAGATGCTCTGGCTGTGGCTCATCACCCCTATAATCCTCACTGTACAAACAAGACAAGAGAGAAAAGAAAATCATGACTAAAACACACTTGTATTCATTCATTGACAAATCTGACTCAAAACAGTCAGATATATAAAATAAATAGTTAGAACTATGAATGAATAATACACATAGCGTTCTATTGTAAGTAAACTTGTGTGTGGGCCTCTAAGCTAAGCTAGCGCTAACTTACGTTGAGCTTCAGTTACTCAAATAGATATTTTAGAATGTATGTTTTGTACTCATACAATAAATTAGTAATAGTAGTATTAGAAGTAATACATAACAATGGGATTACATACTCTTCTGATGCTTGAGTAGGGCCCTGGACACGATAACCTTCGATCTCGTCGTTGGGGTCTGGTTAGTCCGGTCTAAGCAGGTCCTCATCGTCTGATTCAGAGTCAATGGGGATACATGGAGTCCAACTTTCATCTGTTACAATTAATAACACCTCTGTAACTGTATATTTGTTACTAGAGCCTGCCATATTTGAATAAACTTTGCGTTTTCCCTCCGAAATTCTAGTGTTGTTGTGCGCTCTGCGTAACTGTGCGTAAAGCAGCAAGTCAACTAATATGAGACAATGAGGTGCGCACTTGGATATTTCAACAACCGGTTGGTCGATTTTGACATGTGACCCCTCTATCGAAAGCTCTGGATTAGTAGAATGAAATGAGAACAATGACAAATCACGGGGATTGCATCATATATCCAGAAGATGGCGACAAAACAGTGCCTGTTGTGATTGAACTAAACTACTGACTTAATCTTCAAACACATTGTTGGCCATGTAAAACTATGGAAACTCATTAAAATCGACTCGGAATGAGAGAGAGACCCTAGAGTATCTTTTCAAGTGGTTTTATTCGATCAGACACTACTTTTGGTAACAGAAACAACAAAGGTAAGACGCAGTTTGTTGTTGTGATAAAAAAAATGGAAGTTTGTTATTGACGTTCTTTGATTAATAGTTTAGTGAGTGTTGGTCATAGAGGAACACGGCTATCACTGTTGGAATCTATGAGGTAGCAGCTTTTGAATGGTGTTTCGTTTGTGTAGATAGGTTGAGAAAAATACGTTATCTGTCTACGAATATATGGGCATGAACAGTTTCAAAATACAGTACTGGTTTTGCTCTATGCTTATATATTTGCTTGGAGTCTGAATATTATTTCATTTGTGCAACAACAGTTTTGCTAGATTCACAGTTGAGACGCTTCTCGTTCCAGTAGTGTATAACATTCAGGTATTCACACATGTTTAAAAACCATACTATGCCATTGTTTGAGATTGCGGGAGGAGTACCCCGGATATGGGGAACCTCGTGATGAAGAGGTTAACCACTAAGCAATTGTTCTGGCATCTCTGACTGTACAGCACATTTTCTATATTTGCGGGAGAAGGTTGGATGCGGGCCTCAGACTTTCACTTTATCACATATAGTCAGGCGGTTGCGGATGGGTTATTAGCAATTGTGGGCGGGTGCGAGTGAACAAACAGCTGACCCTAACTACTATTTACTCGAAAGGCAAGACACTGTGGGAAATATTTCGATAAGGCTTTACATTAAGCAGTGTGTTAATGTTCAGGTGGCTATATGGGTCCACAGAATCAACACTTTCAATGTTGATTTAACATTGTCAGTAATATTTGTTTTTTTACACTGGAGAATTGCTGTGCAGTTATCCATAATAAGAGTCCAGAAAGCATCTAAGTTCATCGTTAGAACCATAGGATCCTATGCTTCTAAGATTAACTTAGCCTTAAGATGCTTTTGGGAAACCGGGCCCAGATTGTTTTTGGAGTGCACGACAAGAAGGTGCTTGAACTGCTGTTGAGAGAAGCCGAGTTAAAACTGAATGATGCTATTAAGATTTGTAGGGCGAGTGAACAGACAGAGAAATGTGCACACGTTTTAACAGAATACTGCCACCACAAATGCAGTGTGTGACGTGGCTGTTGTTGATAGGATGTTTAGAGACTGGCAGGCTCGCTCAGACAACGACTCTGCAACAGGCAAGAACAATAACACAGACTGTAGTCGTTGTGGAGGGAAGCACAGGAAGAGACAGTGCCCAGCATTTGGAAAAAACTGTTCAAAGTGCAAGGGGAGAAACCACTTTGCTAAAATGTGTTTCAATGCAGGAGACAGAAAGCAAAAAGACATTAAAGCTGAAATATGTAACATTTTGGGCGACCCAACCAAATTCACATAGAAATGAGTATACAAAACACAGAACACCTGCTCTTTCCAGGACATAGACTGACCAGGTGAATCCAGGTGAAATCTACGATCTCTTATTGATGTCACTTGCTAAATCCACTTCAATTAGGGTAGATGAAGGGGAGACAGGTTAATCCTTAAGAGTCTATCAAATGAACCTAATAAAAAATTATATCAGTTTAAGCAAAATATATTTGTTTTTTTGCATGGGCTGCATCTCAATTCACTGCATCCACCTATGTCGCCTTTCCGCATCTCAGGTGGAAAGTGGCAGAGCTACAGCACTGTTTGTCAGACCAGGAGACATCCCGAAAATCGGTCTTCTCACGAAAAGGTCTGTAGCATCCGAATAATTTGGCCTACTAACTAATATGACCACTCTATGGAAAGATGAGACACTCACGATGGTGTTTTCCGTTTTGCTCTACGACCCCCACAAGTGTTACTGGACTCGTCTGAAGGTAACCCATACAAATTAATGGAAGTATGGAGGTAGTTTTGTGGCAACAAAAATAGGGGTTAAATATGTGTCCAAAAAAGCTTCTTTTTTTATATCTCACTTCAAAGCCTTATTCCTCATGATTTATCTTGCCATTAAAAGCCCCAATGGCTTAGAGGTTAAAGAAGGTTTTTTAAGCCTTGAGAAAATTGAGACATGGATTGTGTCTGTGTGCCATTCAATGGGCAAGACAAAAGTTGTAATTTGCCGCAAGTTTGCAGCAAGCTCATATTTAATGCAAATTAGTTATGTGGCAAACTGTTGTGGGAAAAACAAAGCATGCGTTCAACACTATGTCTTAAGTGGTATTAACACAGATCTGAATATCAGACAGTGCCAGAGCTAATCAATAGATATTCACATTCACTGACACACTTCAGCTATCTTAGGTGACAGCACACACACACACACACACATACATACACACACACCATGCTGTTTTGCAATACAATAATGGTCTACATTTTGGTCAAGTTAAAACATTTTTACACAAAATAAGTGTAAAAAAGTACATTTGAAGGACATGGACTAATGACACATTACTTAATAACTGTATATAATTTATAAAGCACTTTTCACAATCCTCGAAATGTAACATTTGTATTGAAAATAAATTGTTGTGATAGAATGAAAGTGTACCAGTACGCGCTTCAGTAGTTAAACTATCATCAGTAGTAGGCCTGATTACCAACAATGACGAGACAGCCTACAGGGAGGAGGTGAGGGCCCTGGCCCTGGCGGAGTGGTGCCAGAAAAATAACCTCTCCCTCATCGTCAACGAAATGAAGGAGCTGATCGTGGACTTCAGGAGACAGCAGAGGAAGCACGCCCCTATCCACATTGACAGGACCGCAGTGGAAAAGGTGAAAAGCTTCAAGTTCCTCAGCGTACACATCACTGATAATCTGAAATGGTCCACCCACACAGACAGTGTGGTGAAGAAGGCGCAACAGCGCCTCTTCAACCTCAGGAGGCTGAAGAAATTCGGCATGGCCCCTAAGACCCTCACAAACTTTTACAGATGCACAATTGAGAGCATCCTGTCGGGCAGTGCAGTTGCACGCAACCGCAGGGCTCTCCAGAGGGTGGTGCGGTCTGCCCAACACATCACCGGGAGCACACTGCCTGCCCTTCAGGACACCTACAGCACCTGATGTTAAAGGAAGGCCAGAAAGATCATCAAGGACATCAACCACCCGAGCCACAGCCTGTTCACCCTGCTATCATCCAGAAGGTCAGTACAGGTGCATCAAAGCCGGGACCGAGAGACTGAAAAACAGCTTCTGGGTCTAGAAACAGGAGACAAAGGGCTGTGAGACAGGGGTTTAATTCGAGACACATGGAACATGGGATGTATACGGAGGGTGTGGGGCAACAGGAGACAAACAGCAGAGGGGCTATGAATCTTAGAGATGGAGAAAGAACCAATGAAAAGGGGGGGAAAGTTTGCGGGACTCCACCCGGAAGGGCAGATCCCGAGTGGACAGCCATACCCTCTGCCCAAGACGGTTGTCCTGTCCTCTTAGCAGAAAAACACCCCCAAAGCATAATGTTTCCACCTCCATGTTTGACGGTGGGGATGGTGTTCTTGGGGTCATAGGCAGCATTCCTCCTCCTCCAAACACGGCGAGTTGAGTTGATGCCAAAGAGCTCAATTTTGGTCTCATCTGACCACAACACTTTCACCCAGTTCTCCTCTGAATCATTCAGATGTGCATTGGCAAACTTCAGACGGGCATGTATATGTGCTTTCTTGAGCAGGGGGACCTTGCGGGCGCTGCAGGATTTCAGTCCTTCACGGCGTAGTGTGTTACCAATTGTTTTCTTGGTGACTATGGTCCCAGCTGCCTTGAGATCATTGACAAGATCCTCCCGTGTAGTTCTGAAGTTGTCCTGTCCTCACCGTTTTCTTGATCATTTCAACTCCACGAGGTGAGATCTTGCATGGAGCCCCATGCCGAGGGAGATTGACAGTTATTTTGTGTTTCTTCCATTTGCGAATAATCGCACCAACTGTTGTCACCTTCTCACCAAGCTGCTTGGCGATGGTCTTGTAGCCCATTCCAGCCTTGTGTAGGTCTACAATCTTGTCCCTGACATCCTTGGAGAGCTCTTTGGTCTTGGCCATGGTGGAGAGTTTGGAATCTGATTGATTGATTGCTTCTGTGGACAGGTGTCTTTTATACAGGTAACAAGCTGAGATTAGGAGCACTCCCTTTAAGAGTGTGCTCCTAATCTAAGGTCGTTACCTGTATAAAAGACACCTGGGAGCCAGAAATCTTTCTGATTGAGAGGGGGTCAAATACCTATTTCCCTCAATAAAATGCAAATCAATTTATAACATTTTTGACATGGGTTTTTCTGGATTTTTTTGTTGTTATTCTGTCTCTCACTGTTCAAATAAACCTACCATTAAAATTATAGACTGATCATTTCTTTGTCAATGGGCAAACGTACAAAATCAGCAGGGGATCAAATACTTTTTTCCCTCACTGTATTAGAGGAAGAGGTAGTGGAGGCAGGGGGCGTAAACTTACACCCTCATGCATGATTTAAAATAAAAATCCCTTTGAGTGTACACTGGAGTGCATCATGGAGCACAGTGGATTTTACCTGACTCTCCCCAGTAATTTGTCTGCAGATAAAATATCTGAATAATTTTGATTATGGATTATACAACCAATTTTCCAAAACCTATAGAGTTATCAGAGGCCTGGTTAGTAGGTCTCAGCGAGATTACATACCTCCATTGTTGGTATAATGTCAAGGAAAAGGACTGTGATAAAAAAAAGAATAAGGATATCTGAACCCCCTAAAGTTATTCAACTTTTTAAAGGATTCTATAGAAATGTAGAGAGGATCATCTTTGACATGAACGGCCTTAGTGTTGACCTGTGTACAAATCACAGGGGGTGATGAGCTAGCTATACAGACCAGTAGTAATGTATCCTACATGTTGGGGATGAAACCCAATAAATGGGTGTCTGTGACAGATAGATAATTCCCATACCCTGCAGATATACATGCAGGGTTTTACAATATGTTAGTGTATACCGACATCATATCCTATCAAAGGGTAGGAGATCAAAGGGTACCAATCCTGCGAACAGTTCTGCGAACAGTTCATATAGATGGAAAGGATGGGGATGTAGTCACTGTTACCAGTAAGCAAGAAATATATTGAAAACATCCAGGTTGAGATTCAAACGGATCAGAACCAAAATATAGTGTTTACTTATGGTAAAGTGATTGTAAAACTCCACTTTAGACCTGTCAAAGCTTCTCACATATCTAAATATGAAGAAAATATATATAACAAATAAAATGGTTATGGTACACAACCACATCTCGATCCTAACCTCTGTATCATACTATGTTGATCAAGTGGGTAATGGATTACCCGGTTATTATGGAACCCTGACCATGTATGGGTTGGGGATAGGGGCTATATTTCCTAACCTCTTTAGGATGGTTATACCCTTTATGAAGAGAGGCATTAGCATAGCCAAACGTCATTTAAAATCAGCAGCCAAAATTATAGTAAGTGAGGTGGTGGCTAATGCTATGACTAGATGTGCGTCATCAGATCCTGAACATCAAGAAGGCTCAGGCCTGCCTCATGCTGTTGTCTCGAAGACCAAAAAAGAGACCTCCGGGTATAAAAAGTATGCCCGCCCTTAAAAAGTGGAGGTTAATCGCTAGAAGAAAGTCAGTAAGTCAAAGACGACGGAAAGTGAGGAAGTCTCGACCAAAAACTGCAAAAAGAATAATCAGAAGCATTTTCTAAAAGAACAATCAACATGGCTCTTTACACCGCATGTCCTCTGAAGCTATAAAGACAGAGCTCGATCTTTTCACGGCTTCCTTAACCCTTTCAATAGATAGGTCCTGTTATGTGGAGATAGCCCCACTCTCTGCCATTACCGACAATGGACTTATAGAGTTTTTCATCCCAGGCCATGGTGACAAATACCTGGACCTCAACAACACCTTGTTACATTTACGTCTCAGAGTGACCAAAAGAGATGGGACCAATATTGCAAATGATGCTAAGGTGAGCCTCATTAATTACCCCTTGGCTACAATCTTCTCCCAAGTGGATGTGACTTTGGGTGAATGCCTTATCAGTCAAAGCAGTTCCACCTATCATTATAGGGCTATCCTGGAATGTTTACTAAACTACTCCGAAGACACTTTGAAGACACAATTCAGCGCTGGGCTGTTTAGCAAGGATACTGCTGGAGCTTCTATGGAATCCAGAGACCCCACGAATGGTGAAAACAAAGGACTGGAGCCGCGTGTGGTCTACTGTGCAGCCTCTCGTGAGTTTCATCTGCTAGGACCTATACACTCTGACATTTTCTTTCAATAACGTTTACTCTTAAATTCGGTTGATTTAAGTATAATATTAACAAGGGCCAAGGATGAGTTTTGTCTGTTGGCTGCCCAAGACGGTGACTTCAGTGTAAAAGTGTTGGGGGCTACGCTTTTTATAAAAAATGTGTCTATCTCCAGCCGTTCGTTTGGGTCACTCACAGGCTTTGATGAAAGGAAATGACCTTTACCCTCTCCAAAGAATGACCATGAAAACAATCAGCATACCTGTGGGGAGTAGAATCTGCAGTCAAGAAAACATGTTTTTAGGCACGTTACCCCGTTACATCGATATAGGATTGGTTGATCACACCTCTAATACAGGCAGCTTACATAAAACTCCCTTTAATTTTCAGCATTTCAATGCAGAGTATGTAGCTCTCTGTCAGGACGGGCATCAGGTCCCAGCTAAGGCCTTACAACCACAATTCATTAACAATATATTCGTGCGAGAATTTCACAATCTATTCCTGGCTACATGGAGGCATCTAAAAGATGTCTTAACCTATTGACAGAAATTATTTTGCAGAGGGTTACACATTGTATGCTTTCAATTTATCACCGGAAGAAGACACCTCAGGAAATCTGTCTGTGGTGTCCAACGGGAACCTCAGGCTGGAAATGCGTTTCTGTACACCTTTAGATCGTACAGTTGGTATGATTGTTTATGCATGCTCTGATTCAATCTTGGAAGTGAATGCCAGAAGACAAGTCTTAGTGGATTATTATTAATGAAGATATTAAGGATCAATGATCAAAACATGAATACCCAAGAGCTACAAGGGCTCATGAGCCGCTTGATCGGAAAACAATTTTGTGGAGTATGGGCTTGTGATGAACTACCTATTGAGAAATGGCAGGATTGACCTGCCATGTTTATTGTCAATACCCATCCTAAACACATGCGTGGTGAACATTGGTTAGCTAAGACATTAGAAGATGACGAAAGGAGGTAGACAAATCTCAACATTTATTTTCTAATTTCCCCCCCCATCTATTAAACCGTTTTTAAACAAAAATTGATCAAAGATCTACGACAGCATCAAACAAGTACAAGATAACCTACCTGTGGTCAACACTGTGTATTCTACCTGTGTCAAAGAGCCCGTGGAGTTTCTTTTGAAGATGTTATGTCTCTTTAAAATGTAATGATAGCACAGTAGATATTTTTGTTAGGAAATATCAAAAGTGTTTAAGTATATGTCCTTTAAGACCCTATAATCAATGTGTATGCTCACGTCAAATGTTTAAAGAATGTCACAAATGTTAAATTGTATAATTTTATTGAAATAGAATGTCTTGAATTTAATCAAAAGTCATTCAAAAGTCTAACCATGCTGAGAGATTAGGATTAGGAAAAGGTCCGGAGGCGGTCAGGGGTGAGGGTTCATCCATAAAGGAGGTATTATTAACCCATTCAAAGGGGGGAGGGGTTCCAAGAACATCTTTAGGAGTGCTGTAGCTCTTGGAGGGTTTTGAAGGGTTTTGTTTTAAAGTTTGAATCTGTTGGCACAGCTTATAGTTTGGTACACCCGAGAGTGAAATGTTGAGGACTGCCACGGCTTTAAGAAACTGACGCCACCCCAGAGGTCTCCTATTATCCACAATCTTGTGGGATGCAGTGATACCTTTAAGCAAATCCATCATATGAGAACCCTTGACAACATCCCCCTGAAAGATAAACTCTCCTTTGTCATTCCAAGTAGCTGCCCCCTTTGAGTCTTTTATTTTGTTCATAATGTATCTAACATTTCTCGGGTTACGTGCTGGAACATGTGTCAACATGTCATGCAGAACATTATCTTCAACATGTATTTGATTTTCAACCTGTAAGGTCTCTGTTCCATGCATTACAGGGGCAGGGCTCTCTCTATGCTCTTCATCCTTTAAGGGTTCCGGTATGGAAAGCGATAAATGGTTGGACTCTCTCCCACCTTGTTTTACCAAGACCAAATACCTTTGCAAGAGGTTTGTGTATTTTTGGAATTTATCATAGGGATTCAATCATTTTCTGTTCAAAATATCCTTCATGGCCATATCCAAATCATTTTCCACTGTTTGTCTGATATTTTCAGGACCCTGTAATTGTTGTTTAAGTCTATACAACTCTTGTTGAGGCACTAAGTACATTTTATTGGCCATCACACTCTGTGTTCAACCCCCACGCTTGGCCGCAATAAGGCTGGTGATGAAGGGCACAGCTATACTGAGTAAAGGTAGAAGAAAACCTCCAGACTGTTGTATGGTATGTATTTTCGTTTGAAGATTTGCCCTTTAATTGGCAAAGAGTTTGATCGCTGCCTTTTGTCTCTTTAATTTTTTTATTGGGTCGGGGTGAGTGGAATGCGTCCTTTGAGAAGATCCAAAGCAATCTCACATAGGGCTAATATGAGATCTGAAGAACAATGACCCAAGATGGCCTTACGTTCTTTATGGGTAGCCACAACTAGGGATCTCAAGAGCGGTAGGTTTCTTTTTAAACGCAGAGACATTTTTACTTCTTCGGAATGTAAACTGTCGGCCACTCCCATGGAAACAATCCTGTTCTGAGCCTCAGGTGTTCTGGAGTATTCAATTTTAAATCCACGATTAAATAAGAAAATGGTCCTTTGGTAGCATCCTCATAGCTTTCCATAAAGTAGGATTTCCTTCCAGGGTACATCTGCTGAGCTAGAATGTTTATTTGTAGTTTGTCTCTGGGGTTTTGGAACAAAACCAAGTAATTGGCGTTCAAGCTAATGGTGCAGTTATTTTTACCTTGGTGAAACACATTTTGTACCAAGTAAAGCACTGCCAAGTTTCGATGATGAGTATATTGAGTAAAAGCTTGAGCTATTTCACTACCGGCAAAAAGCATATCATCCAAAACCAGCAGATTTGTTTTATGAGGTAAGAGTTCATCATCAGACAGGGATGCTGGTATTCCTTCAACAAACTTGATTTTTATTTTCTTCAACATCTCATCATACAAAGGTTGATAACATGAATAACACCACACAATATTGTCAGGTTTCTGAGATAATACATGTTCAGGATTCTCTAAAATACTTTTTACAAAACAATTTTTACCGCTATTGGACGGTCCTGCGATTAAGGCTGAAAATGGTAGTTGCAACCTAGGATCAAAAACTTCTACACCATCCATTGTATTTTCAGGGTTAAGACACACAAGGATTGTAACAAAGTCAGTAACCAAAGGGTAAGGTGGTCCCGTCAGGTAAAAGTAATCTTTTGTCATAGACTACTCCGAATATTTTAGTAAGTGGTGCATTCCGTAGATGGAACCCCTTTTTATCCCTAACAATCTTTTTGTAGGAGTTACTAATACACTATTTTGGTCGTTTATAAAACCCTCGACTAAGCGCGTGATTGATTCCAAGTTTACACGAGGGGCATTTTCATAGTTTTGTGTCACGCCTTTGGCTTTCAACACTACGTGATTGTTTTTAGTCCTAAAAGCATAGCTTTTGGGTCCACAAGATGACCACTCTATGATATGGTCACCATCTTCGAGTCCACTCGTTAAACCACCCAGATAGTTGCTAAGAGGGGGGTTCCAATCACCAGGTTTGCTTACATAGACCACAGAGTCTGTGTCATGGTAAAGAACCCTACTCTGCAGCGGCTCCATGAGGGTGTGTAGTTCAAGTCGCCCATAGGCCATGGTAAAAGCTGCAAGAAACACATTTACATTACCAGGGGGTAGAACCCACTTCTTGTTACGTCTCCATTGCACCAGAGCTATGTCTTGATTCAAGAAGAAAAAATGTTAAATGTAATTTCTTCGGGATCTTTAATGATTGATGTTGTTAACATATTTATTCTCTGGGCTAGCTTCCCCCACAAACTATTCAAGAATAACTTACACACGTTTCTTTTGGTTTTGTTGACCTCTATCCTGTCAGGGTGAAGCCTCTTTTTCATGAATGTATCTGTCTTTGCTCTCTTGATCAGTGACTAATGCAGGATACCCTGAAGCTATTTGCTTGCCTCTCAAGAAGGTCTTGATGTACTCTTTAAAAAGAGTGTCTAATTTCCTGGGAAAGTAAAACACTTCAAAGATTTTGGCCACACGATACCCCTTCTCTATAGAGAATTCAACGGTGACCCATACACCGGTCAGGGCTCTATCTTGATCTGAATGATCACATGGCTTTTCCTGATTGTTGTTTTCACTGCAGGTGTGAAAAAAGGGGAAAGAAAAGTTTTCCTTGAGGTCCCTTGTAAGGCAACAAAGGCAGAAACAAGCCCAGGGAAGGGTAAACAGTTGCTTTTATCAACCCAAAATAGTTTTGTGGTAAGTCAAAGTCACAGTGAATAATTTCAGGATGTCCCAAAGGATAACGAGAGGAACTCATTACTTGAGGATAAAGGGAAGTCAAATCTATATATCCAATTTTCTCATCAGGTTGCGCTATATAACATAAGGTCAAAGCATTGGTACGACCCCCAAACAAGGCCTGGCGGGTTTCCAGGGTTTCGGGTCTGTCAAAGGTGGAAAGGAAAGCTAGAACATGAGGATCAGACCTTCTGAGTTCTGTCCACTCGTGCTCCCACATCACCTTCATTTTCACACGATAAGCAGACTGTAAAGAGTCCAATTTATCTTAGAACTCCTGGTACATATCCACAAAATTATTTTGGGTTAAGACACACATGGCCTGGGGCAAAAAGCAAGATTTTCAACCGTGGAAGAAACAACCGTTGTACTCAAACACTGTCTCAACACCGGCAATCTGTGTGTAACCATCTACATGGTAGGGTCCAATCTTTTTTCACCTTTATTCAAAGCATGTTGTACAACTCAAGTGGTCAATGCAGGCATCTTTGATGACCTTGTCGTGTCGCGTCGGCGGCAGGTGCTCTTGCTGTAAAACAAAGGAGTCTGCCTATGCTGCCCTTTGATTAGAAAGTCTTTATTCATTATCACAAGCTTACAGCATAAGTTTACAGACACGCGTTGTCTGGAGAGCAGTTGCCTCGAATTATAATAACCGCTCTGGGGTTTATTGTCTAAAACCCTTCTTATATAGACACTGCCAAAATAAGGGTTACCCCCTCTTCTGGCCAATCACCAGTCTCCCCTCGGGCGTCACCCTCAAAACGGCACATTTCAAATAACATCATAAAACATCCCCCCTTCTTGCACTAAATGAAACAACATTCCATTTCTTCATGAAAAACATTTAACACAGACATAATCCAATACACTACATTTCCCCCCTTCGAGACTAAACTAAGTCTCGAAAACAAACAGAATAGGATTATGACCAGTAACAATTTATCTTATTGAGTATCCTTAACCTTAAACCCAAAAACATTCTCCTCTAGAATGTAAATACCTTTCTATGACATATGAATAACTGTTTATGAAGTGTGAACACATTACTATGAATTATGAATAAATCTTTATGGAGTGTGAGAGCGAAAAACTGTCCGGCAACCTTTGTTCCAAATCCATCCATCCATCAATCAAGACAGTAAAATTCTCTCACGGTCCCTCTGCCCCAGGCAACCACCGCGGTACTCCAGATAAACTCATAAACCATGTAAATACATTTGAAACTATGATGCCATTAAATACACATGTAAGCCCCTGCAAACAAAATCCTATCCAGAAACATCCACTCTCAGGCTGGTCAACCCATAGGACCCAAAAGGGACTCTCTCCTGCCTAAACGTCCTGTCCCTAAACATTTCACGAAATAAACAAAAACATCTAAGATCCTCATCTGTATTCAATAACATCAAACATCATTCTACTAAAATCAATACCTAAGAATATGACACAATTATGTATTACACATCAAATATGTCTATATTTCATTGCAGACACTGGAATGTAGTCCACTACACTTCATCTCCTCCGTAGTCTCCTCCGTAGTCTCGACTTCCACTGCATCGTTGATGATGGAATCGGAACCTCTCCACACCCTCCTTGTTTCATCTCCTCCAGTCATATTGTCCCTTCATATTGTCCCTTCATATTGTCCTTGTTTGAGTATTTCAATCTCCACATGTTCTTTCTCCCAAATGCTTCTGGAAGAAAATAAATAAAAGACCAAACAGTATCTTTTGCAAAACAACATTTTCAAATTAAACCTCAACATCAATTTAAGAATATAAAAATGACATATAAATGATGTATGAATCACATTAACCTATCCCCCCCTTGATTAATAAAATCATTCTAAAATCATACTAAAATCACCCTAAAAAAAATGTTTTCCTTGAAACAATAAAAATAAAATGATCAAATAATCAAAATTGATATTTATCCATCAGTAGGCCACTTGTCCCTCTTCGTCCAGATCCGGAACAGTCAACAATGGCATCTGAGTGTTGCCTCCAGGCACCACTTCTCCAACCTATCTCAATCTCATAACTTTCTCAAAAGTCAGTAACATATTACACAGTGCTATCAAAGCTGTGATTAAAATGTAACCCATCACTGCCCCCTACTGGCCTAACTGATCTTGCAACCAAATGCATCCCTGATATTTTCCAATGCATATATATAACCCCAGTGATATTATCTGAACTATCTGAACTCAAAATATAACTAATATTTATCAATATGATCTTCCCAAATGTTACACCATATCATGGAAGAAGTCCCCCTTCTCAATTCTCCCTTAGACTTATCCTTCAATGATAGGCTTGAAGACTATTAAATGTCACCATATCTCTTTTCACCCCATTTTCAACCCTAGCTTCAGATTTCTGTGTTCAATGCTATCTCTCTTTTAATAGTAAAAGCCTCATATGGAAGCTTCAACGTTGACACATACCAAAATCTTATCCCTCCATAGGGTAAGAATATATATACTTTATCATCACAAACCCACCAAATATCTCTAAAATTCCCCATAGTTACATTGTCAGTCAAAAGCTAATCTTTTAACCATCAAAGTCCTGCTCTTCTTACTAACTGTATATAAAAAGTAACATTATATTTGTCCTCTCTAACCTTATGTTCATGCTTATCCAAAGTCATCCTATAATCATCACAATCTGATATTCCCATACACATACCCCTTACCTCATATGTTTTATTAGAA
Organism: Coregonus clupeaformis; assembly: GCF_020615455.1. NCBI lineage: Eukaryota > Metazoa > Chordata > Actinopteri > Salmoniformes > Salmonidae > Coregonus > Coregonus clupeaformis. Next base: position 68,702,419 of record NC_059192.1, on the reverse strand, counting down.
CAAAAACAACTTTTAGCCCTCAATGTTTCACCTGAATACTTCAGGGTTCCGCTGTTACCTGACTTTACTTTCCATCTAACAATTCCCATAGGGTAATCCCTTTACCCAAGAACACTTAAACCCTACTGTTCTGACAACGACATTATTTTATCTGTCAATGACGGTTGCCGATACCCCAGCCATGACAAAGCATAAGACTGACCCATACCCGCTAGAGGCCGCGCGACCATCCAACATGTCTTGGGCTGACATCCCCAACAGACATCAACCCTCAAGATTCCTCACTGATTCTTACAGAATGAGTTAATCTATCTCTAATTTTCACAACAGAGGAACGAGCAGTACTGATCAGATAACCCCCCCCTCTGTCATCAAAATCAAAAGACCCCATCCTGCAGCTTCCATGATGAATCTATACTCTCCATTTCAGATTAATCTATATTGTTTCTATCTGCTCTCCTATTTTAACCCCATTCGTACCATAACCTCCTGAGTCCCTCTTGCTACCTCTAATTTCAGAAAAGTTATTGTCGGTGTCATCCTTCCTACATTTGCTATTGCCATCTTATCATTAATCCCTTCCCAAAGTTACCATTAACGTTGTTGATTTAGTTGATGAATTAAAACCCTTAATTCCTTCTAGTGGAAAAGCTACCAATATACTCTGTGTATTATTTACTGTTTGAGTGACTACTGTAATAAACTTATCCTTAACTCCCTCTGTGACTGTGGAAACTTCTACAGATTTCGAATCTTCCATTATAAGCGTCACTTTACGAATTACATAGCCCTTTAACCAATAATTCTTAACCGGAACAAATTTCTATGCTTTCACTAGATAAGTACACATATTCTCCCTGATCTTTATCTGTAACCTTACGCAAAATAATACCTCGTTTGACTAGGTGCAACAGCTTGTACTTCTGGTCCTGATAACAATACTTATTCTCCCTAATTATCTCTCTCTCTCTGTGGGAGGAACGTCACCATCATAAATGGCATATTATTATTATCCTAACCCTAATAACAGTATTTTCCCCCTATAATTGGTGCTGGACCCTTATAATCAAATTTTATATCTCTAAAATAACAATATGTAAAAATATAATTGTTTACTCCTTATTGTTTTATTAAACAAAGTTTTTGCGACCCTTTCTGTTACTCCATCCCTAGTTTTCCCCTAAGCTCTGAACTCTTTCCTTGTACTTCCATCCATCACCACTAGTGTCACTTTTTCCCCCTTTCAGTTCTACCTCTAAACTTTAAACCTTTTAATTTTAACAAAATACACCCACAATTACCTTGATCTTTCTGCTGAAACCTGTAAATATAGATACTCAATTACCCTCAATCTTCTCTTATCATTCAGCAACACATACTTTCTGAATGCATCTGCTCCTAACAGATCTAACCTCCTACCATATCTTCTCCTAACCTTTAAAACAAACCTTTTCCACTGATTTATTCACTAAATTCCTTCCCCACCAATTTTTAGAATACGTGATTGGGAATTCCCCACCTGCTCCTGACTCCTTTACACAGACTTGGCAAATGACTAAACACCTTCAACCTAACCTCAAATCTCTTGGTGTAAGAATGTAACCCAGAATAACAGTCACCCCTATTAAGTTTATTTTCCAGACAGATTGTCTAACCGACAATCTAATAGATTATCATCCTTCCTATGATATTATCTTTTAAGCAAATGATTCCCAAAAAGCCTCCTTTTTAAAATATTCTACCAGACAGTCAGTCGTCTAGTGTACATCTTATTGTACACTTCAATTTACACCATGCATCTCTTTCCCAACAATGCCATAGGTATATTGTCCTAATATTAGTATGTCTCTTTTAATTTCTCTTTGACTTCTATAGCAGAGCTCAATTGATTCCCTAAGAGTATTTAAACTGTTTTACTACTTCAAATCCCTATCCTAACCTAATTAGTTTATTTTACAGAGTGATATGTTTAACCTCTTTAGGCTGAACACATACATTTTCCCACTATTCACTATCACAGTCCTCTGTTTTTACTTCAATTGTTGGATATCTTTGTTCTTCTCTAATCGGTGCTATCAGCCAACACCCCCCTCGTATCTTCTAGGCACTAACAGGTGATCTTCCCTTGCTCCTTGATCTTCCTCTGTTTCTTCTTACTGTTGTTTCTTCCTCCTCCTTCTTCCAAGCCTTCTCTTCCTCTTCCTCTCCAATTCTGTGTCTGTCCAGACCTTGGCTGTGGATATAACACCTGGTACCCCCTTGGCTGGTACAATTGCATTTGATATTGTTCAGTTGAAGCTGTAACAGTGATTGTTGATTTGATTCACTCTGATTCTTCATAACCAACGTTTCTTTTCTTCTTCTCCACCACCAGTTATAAGTTGTATTTGATTGAGTTTTCTTCGTCCTGTTCTTCTCGTCGTTGACATATCAGTATTCTTCAAAAGGTTCTCTTCTAAATTCTGTCCTTGAAATATCATCTTCCATCATCTTCTTACTAGTGGCCTCAATGTGTTCTTCTTCTTCAATTCTTGGGATCCTTTCCTCAGCAGTTTCTCCTCTTCTGTATCTTCAGCTGTGTTACTTCTTCTAAACTATTCGCTTTATCCAGGCATGATAAGCATCGGTCTATACCTCCATTTCTTCTTTGCTAGTCATTGTAGGATAAAATCCTCTTGAACATAAAGCACCTTTAATCTCCAAATCTTCATCGCTTTCTTCATCTTTGCTCTTGTATCCTTCTTCTTTCCTCTCTTGCCACTTCCTTCTGATCACAGAGTCACCTCCACCCATGACCTCTCATCAATCACTCTCATCTTCATCATCCTCTTCTCCTTCACGTTCCAGACCTCTCATTTTCTTCCGTCTTCTGGATTCATCTTCATCGTTGTTTCTGCTGGTACCCTATCTATTATTTGTTCATCTTAATTTCTGATGCAATAATCACTCCTGGATGATCATTGTAAGCTGAGAATAAACATCCCTAAGCTCTACTTTTTAGCCTATCTTATCGCTGGAATATTTTATCAATTTCTGTTTGAGAATGAAGGGCAACTTTTGTTTCACTTGCCGGATACCCTAGCAACACTTTAATTAAAGGATTACCACTATTTCAACCCGTGTAATGACTTTCATAGTCCTGATATCTTTTTCCCCATTGTAACAAGCCTTTCTATTCCTTTATTGTGAACTATCCTATTTTAGACTATATAACTTATGTAGGCTTCCCCCCTGTAATTCTTAATATAACCTAAACAACTCAACAACAAAACAAAAAAAAAAAAAAAAAATTCTTTTTTTTTTTTAAATAAATAAACGGACGAAAATATGACTATCAAAAATTCAATTCAATGTTTTATTCAAAACCCACTTCCAATAAAAATTAAAAATCAATTAAAAATCTAATTTAAAAAAATGAATAATTAAAATCAATTTTTATTTCCCTATCTTATCAATTTAGCTATTAATGGCTCTCTCACCATAACCCATCAAATGCAAGTATTAAACTTCAGACTATAATCCTAATACAAAGCCTGTACCCCTACAACACTACAATCCCCATAACCCCTTGTTTCTTCCTATGATATAATCCCCAAGTATCATCATTGCAAAATAATGTCAGTACCTGATTTCCAATCGAACTGTAATCCAGCCCAGTGATGCACATAGCCTCCAAAATGTAAATTTTATTCAAATAGTATTTTGCCAAGCCTATGCAAAATTGTCATTTTATCACATTTCTTTAAATTGGAAAATGTTGTAGCCTAGCCTGATATCTGATTCTCTGCCGCGTCATGTGACGTCACGTCATGCCACGCACACGTCAGCCCCTCCTCTCTCTCTCGTCTCGCCTCACCTCGCTCCCTGTGTCTCTCATATTTCAAAAAACATAGAAACACAGAATCACATTTTAGTAGTTAATGCAATTAACCAAGTTATCCACATTCAATATTCGTCCGTTCTACATTCATTCTAAGACTTTAACTCAGGACTAATTATAGATCGCTCAAAAACATTTAGATTTTAATCCGTCATCTAATTATTTAATTCAATCTATTATAATCCGTTATCATATATTTAATTTATAAATTCAATAGGTCCCAAAACAAGTTTCATCTTAACCCACACGCCGTTTAAACTTATAAGATTCGTGTTAAAATCTCTTTATGCGTATTTGTTCCGTCGTCTGTGTTCCTCTGTCTCCCCCTGCAGTTTAACCAATGTGTTGTTTTGCAGAATCCCACGCATGCGCAAATATCATTTTAACCTCATGCTTGAGTTTTAGCATCCCCTCGTGGTGTCGTTTAGTGCCATAAAACAAAACGTTCCCTAATCTCGTGCCATAAACTCCCCTTTCTGTAGTGTAGTGTCGCAAAATTAAACGCATGCGCACATTAACGCCATGCTTGACACACCATAGACCGATAGCATTACGCTACAGCTTCACTATTTATACCTTATACTCACACAATTACACATAACAGAGCTCACATTTGCGTAGAACTTAGACTTCCACACATACAGACATATTTTAAGAGACTGTAATCCATCGCAATGGAGTCTCTAAGGATACGTTAGCATGTAGCACACAACACAATTAGCCTTAGCATCAGCATTAGCCTTTAGCTAACTGCGGTCTACCCAGCCCTACGTAACCTGCACCGTTGCCAAATAAATAATCGTCCAATTCTCCCCGTCTAACTTTTTGTTGCCTTGAAAGATGAATTTTATATCAAGAGGTTATCCCCAACATATCTCCCGTCGGCTATAGAAGGAGCATAACATAAATACAACCATTCACTTCATAATTCCCGCTTAAGGAATCAACCTGACCCAGTCTAACTAAGCCCCGGATTTGTGGCCCACTCCTGCGAGTCGCCCCGTTTTGAGGTCTTTACCAGATTAACGGTGCCCTAAAAATGCATACGTATCCCAACATTATTCTCCACCAATCCATTTGTACAATCCATTGTTGTAAACAGCGTTTACACATCAACCAAATTTAGAATATTTTCGTTCAGACTCCCAGTCAACAGCAATCACACCAACACCAGCCCAAAATCCCACTGTACATACTCTCATTTCCCCCAAGGAGCAATCGACACAATTAATGCTCAACTGATGATAAATTCTCACCTTAGCCGGCTTGAACAATAATCGCCTCGCCTCGCCTTTCAATAGGGAAAACGGAGAGAGATGCAATCAGTACCCGTACTGGCCACCATTTGTCGTGTCGCGTCGGCGGCAGGTGCTCTTGCTGTAAAACAAAGGAGTCTGCCTATGCTGCCCTTTGATTAGAAAGTCTTTATTCATTATCACAAGCTTACAGCATAAGTTTACAGACACGCGTTGTCTGGAGAGCAGTTGCCTCGAATTATAATAACCGCTCTGGGGTTTATTGTCTAAAACCCTTCTTATATAGACACTGCCAAAATAAGGGTTACCCCCTCTTCTGGCCAATCACCAGTCTCCCCTCGGGCGTCACCCTCAAAACGGCACATTTCAAATAACATCATAAAACATCCCCCCTTCTTGCACTAAATGAAACAACATTCCATTTCTTCATGAAAAACATTTAACACAGACATAATCCAATACACTACAACCTCTTCTCTGAATTTGAGGCATCCTTCACACAGAGATTTCCATCTCTTTATGGAAATCAAAGGTATTATGACGTACTGTCACATACCAAGTCATGAATCTCTCTCTCTCTCTCTTTGGGAGACATTTGATCACACCCGTACATTTCGGGACCAGGATAAGATCCAATATAATGTTGATTCCCCTCAGATGTGAAGAAATTAGGAAACCATCCTTTCACAGAGTTTTCAAAACCCAATGCCTCTGGCATTTGAGCCAATCTCATGGGTAAGAAATTTAAACTGTCAATGTATCTCTGGTTGAAGGCTGGGTCTACAAAACACAAGATTTTACTACCTTGGGCTATGATACTGGGTGCAACACCTTGTTGTATCAAGGGTTTCAAAAGAAGATAGGAATCATAGGATCTAGAATTTTGAGCTATGAAAGTGAAATTTTTGTACTGAGGTTTTTGGAAATGTTTTTTGGAAACGGTCCTCATCGCCTGCAGGGGTGTAGGAGGTTTAGGTGTGGGGGGTGGTGTTGAGGGAGGGGTTAGCTCACTAATTTGGTAAATTAAGGAGCTAAGTTCTGGGAGTACCTGTCATAATGTGTCCTCATTTGCATGAGTTATAGGAGGTGTGAGTGTTTGTGTGGGGGGTTGGTCCTCTCTCGTTAATTTCTTTAATTAAGGAGCTAAGTTATGGGGGTACCTGTGATAATGTGACCTCATTTGCATGAGTTATAGGAGGAGGTGTGTGTTGTTGTGTTGGGGTTGGGCCTCTCTCGTAAATTTGTTTGATTAAGGATCTTAGTTCTGGCGTTATTCTAGAAGTATTCATGTCTATATCTTTTGTTTGGGCGTTTTTTTAATCAGATTGCTGCTTATCAAACTTGGCATGTTTTTCTTCCAGAAGGCTATGTCTTGGCTGCACTGACGTTTTAGCAAAGCAACCATACGTTTGTGTAGCTGGACCTCTCTGGCTTTTAGAGCCATGTAAAAGGCTATGAGAAACCTATCTTGAAGATCTATATCCTGATCCTCGTCCTCACTGACACTATCTTCAATCAGTATAGGCTCTACCTCAGAATTGCTTGTATCAAGCTGATTAGCCGCATCATACATCAACACATCATCCTCATCATAGCTAAACACATAATCTTTTTCATCAACATCAGTTACATTATCATCATTGAACGTATCGACCTGTTTAGATGCAGTAATCAGTATATCATCATCGTCCTCTGACTCACTGTATTCTTACTATTCTTCCTCTTCCTCCTCCTCTTCCTCTTGTTGTAATGTGTCTGCTATGTTTGTATAAGCCTTGGAGGAGTCTGACAGAAAAATATATATAGTGTATTAAAAATAAAAATACATGCTTTTTAAACAGCTATTTTATAGTATATTAACATATCAATATATCCTAACTCACTGTCTCTGTTTCTCACTGTTCGGAATTGGGTTTTAGGGAAAAAGCTGTCTGTTGTTTGTTGACTAAAACTGTTTTTCTGTGGAGTCATGATAGCGTGGTTTCTTCCCCGTTGTCCTCTTCTTGGATAGACTCTGCGTGATCCATGTAGGCATTGTCTGAGTCTGAAACAAATACAATAAAATTTAATAAAATTAAATAATTGAAATTGTTTTTAACACAGTCTTTAAAAGTTATAACTATTATAATAAAGGCCTTACCGTATCCATAAAGAGCATGCTCTTCAATTCATTTGTTTTCAGAGCAATCATATTCCTCGGGCAAAGGTGAAGCAGTTCTGTGTACTTGAACTATGTGTCTTGCAGGACTTGGAAATGGGGTCGGCACTCTATTATATACTGAACGCCTAGGGGGGCTTGGGGGCGTGTATAGGTATGACAATCCCTCTGTTCTTGGGTTGTTTTGAGTTTCGTCTATGTCAAAGCCTGCTGTACAGAAAGGTAGGAGCTCGTCGTTTTCACCATCATTCAAGCAGTCATTCAATGGAGGAGTCCATAATGCCTGGGATTAAATGCTGTACACACTTCTACGAGTAGTGTCAGCTGTAGACACAAGATTAGGTTTTTTAAAACATTGTACACCTTTTGTTAATTGCTTATTATATAAAGATTATTACTCATTTTATTTTGGACTCATGTCTAAAATATCTTGACGGCGAGGGACAAAGTAAAGATACAGCTTCTATCTGTTGTTCCTCGAAATCGTTATCCTCTATAACAATCACTTCTGTTGGGGTTGTTGGTTCTTGATCCACATCAATTACTTCGGGTACCTTCTGTGTAAATGTAAGGTCCCCTGTAGAGATTTACATAAAATACAATATAGTCGTAATATTAATTACCTGAAAATGGTATGTTATCCAGTCTTAAAATGTCTGCAAAAATCAAATATTAAAACGCTGTTAAATATATTTTTAAAACCTGTTATACATTGAATGAATTGTTATACATTGAGAGAGAGATATATATAATATTATACTAACATTATATATACAGTCTACACACACAATAAATTGTATAGTAATTTTTTCTATAACTGTGATGTAACTCAAAATCCACTAGGTGAAGCCAGTGGTCCACTCTTGAGTAGAGCCATGCTTTGGCCTGCATTTTCAGGAGAATCCATTCTCGTAAAAAAATTGAATAATAACACAACATCTCATTCATCATATACTATAACATGTTATATAATACAATATTACAAAACATTCATTTATAATATACAACATACAAAACATATATTATATTTATACATATAGCAATCATTATAATTAAATATTTGTACCAATAGTAAATAAATCTCTCAAACTGGCTATACATTGTGGGTCTATATAAAAGCCAGTGGAGGCTGGTGACGGAAGGATTGTTCATAATAATGGCTGGAATGTGGTGGCTTTTTTATATAAATATATATACCTACAATATTCAATGTATTAGCATAGACTGTGTATTTTATGTTGACTATGACATGCTGTGGCTTTTGAGTGTTTTATTTACCATTGGTACACATATATAATTATAGTCATTGTGTACCCCATACTCTATATTTGTTTATAGATGTGTTGTTTATTTGATGTATTGTTGCAGGGCTCATCCATAAAAGTATTGATGCAGGGCTTACCCCCTGTTAAAATAAAGTAATTGTAAACTTTAGTTCTTATTGAATGTTTTTTATCTTCAATAGTGCCAATGACTCAGATGACCTTAGGGAACCACCACATTGAAGTCGTCCATCCCCCACTCATTCAAATGTAGAAACTGGTTCATCCAGTCTGACCCCTGCTAAGGTCTCTGGCTCCACACCTAGCCCCGCCCAGCCATCTAGATGTGTGAATGTCCAAATTGCAGCTGCTGTAAAGGATTACAACAAGAGCATGGGAGGTGTGGACCTGTCAGATGCACTGATAGGCTACTACAATGTTCTCCACAAGACAATGAAATGGTACAAGACATTGTTCTATCACTTCATTGACATTGCTGTGGTGAATGCATTCATCCTACAGAAGGAAATGGCTAAGAGCTGTGGGCAGACCCCCACGACACAATTAGCTTTCAGAGAGCTGCACATCTAGTACGGCACAAATCCACTGCAGCACCTTCTGTCCCCTCTTGTGTAGAGGACTGTGGGTGTTCTAAATACTGTAATTGTAAAAAGTGTGTGTGTTTTGTGGTGTGTTCACTTATGACATTAATTCAGTGTTGGCTGTGTCGTGGAAAATTATCACTATACTTATTAAAAATCAAAGTTCTTCCAGAGTTTTTGTAGAATCAAGATATACTTTATTACATAGAGCAACAAAAGCCGAGCTGGTCTGCAGAGCAACTAACTCACAACACTCGGCCCTCAGTTTATATACAATGTCCAGTCCTGCTCATTTTACATACTTTTTAGCTTAAACCCTTCCAGTTCAGTTCTCCACCATTGTTTCCAAACTTTCATATTTTGACCGCTCCGCCCACTCTCTTCATTTATGATAGTGGCGAAATCTGACTTCTCCTCCTATATTTATTACGTTTGGATACAATGGTGGCCAATCCAAACTTTCTCATGTAAAAAATAACAGAGCCATCTCCCGGCCCTGCTCTGTTTATTCCAAAACCCATCAATCGATACTTGAATATGGTTTAAACATAACAGATCCATAACACATTCTCAACCATATACATTTAAGACTTTCCTAATGCATTGCCTCATACATAACAGTACAATCAATCAAGAGCCATCTCCTGACTCTGGCTCAGACTCCCTCCTTGTGTACCACTCGGTACCACACTCCACATCACTTAGTCTTATTGCCTCATCCTCTGTACCACTCTGTACCACTGCTTGTCTTTATAATTAGCTATATTTTAATCTTTATAGTCTAGAAAGATTGACTATTTTTAACCTATGGTCTGACCTTGGGTACCACTCGGTACCATAGCTCTGTATGGTCTACTGAAAAAATACCCAACACATCCCCCCTTTGGGACTAACTACCCACACTTCAAATATATTTATACTAACACTTGAAATGTATATAGTGGCTAAAATATAAATACTTAGATATATACAAAATAAAATAAAAATACTAATTCATTAAAATATATTTTTAAAACATTACTTATTCAAACAACAACAATATAAATGTTTATACTCTGAAATAAACAATCTAAGTGTTAGTATCCTAACACCTAAAATAATAAAGCTTTGTTTTACCCATAATATATATTTAAGGCAGCTATCTTGCGGTTTGTATAAGCAATACATGAAATACTAAATCCCTTTTAATATTATTCTTCATAATATCATCCCTTATGTTTTACATGGCCTAGTAATGCTTTCTCTCCCTTTCGGACACCTCCCTAACAACCATTTTCTGAATCTAAGCAGAACCTGTGTAGGGGATTAAGAGACATGTCCTTGGACACCTGTAACCGGAAACCCTATGTTACATGCATATACTTCATAGAGAAAAAATGAGAGAGGCCTATTCTATCTTTTTAGGATTTTAAGTTTACCCCAGGCATCCTATATGGGACGCCTAGTTCCAATACCAAAATCAATTTAAATGTTACCTCACCTACTTCCCTTAATTAATGCTTAGACTATCACCACTAATGTAATATGGAACAGGATATAAGTCTGGGAGATTAATATCTCCAAGTCCAGTGTGCTTCAGCTGTTGCTTGTCCTTGTAGTCATGACAAGCCCATCCTCCTCCTGCCACTACCCCAGACAGACATTATAGGTTGCCATAAGGTCAGTCAAGTGGTCCTCATTGTTGTGAGGGCCAAGCAGGGCTCTCTTCCGATAATGACCATCTGCTTCTGGGCCTCTACTCCAGGCCGGCGTTTGTCCCTTTCGCTCAGGACTCCGTCTACGATGACCATCTACTTCTGGGCCACTACTCCGGGCTGGCGTTGGGTCCCTTTGGCTCGGGACCTTCTTCCGTCACCAGGGTCTCGGCATCCTCAGCTTCCTCATCTTTCGGTCGTCGGTTTCCATGCGGTACTCTGGTGCAATGGTTTAGATGATACCAGGTCAAGCTCCCCTCGACCCTTACGGCAGTTGGTGTAGCCTGGATGACGGTGTAGGGTCCCTTACGTCTCTGTTCATTCCACTTCCATCTGAAGACCTGACGTAGACCTTCTCCCCCGGGACCACTGGTCGTGGTGTATTCGCCTCTGGTTTTAGAACACTGCTTCTCTCCTGTTGGTATATAACTTCAAATATGACAGTTAGTTGCCTGATATACCCTTCTAATTCCCTTTCCATTTGCTCTAGAGGCGGACCCTCATATGGTCCCCTAAGCACCGGCACTGGCATGGGTCAACCTGTAAGCATTTCATGCGGTGTTAAAATGCGTTATTCTGTTAGCTTGCATGCAATAACTCATTAGTGCCAAAGGTAAGGCCCCCCCCCAAAAAAACAAAACAACAACACTGTCTGTTAAATCAAAATAACAAATCAAATTAGAATGAAGACCCTTGATAACACCTTAACTTAATTGTATCCCATAAGGTAAAATTGACTAGCGACAGGTGTCCCTCATTCAGGGCTAGCTCTCTTTCCCTGTCCTTGTCATGGTATGAATCACACATAGGCCTATTGCTAAATTATAAACTTCTTCCTAAATATTAGTGTTTACATTCTACATATAAATCTCACAGAATGTCTCTAGCTTTCTAGTGAGGGTGATAAGGCCTCACCAGAAAGTCAGAACAGAGGTTAGAGGTCATTCAACCCCATTTAAGTGAGTGTGTCTTTCCCTTTACTTCCCCTTTACCTCAGATATTATTTAACGATATTTCAAACATTACAAACATTTTGTGTACCAGGTTTACATTGGGTTTTTTCAGTACATTTCTTATCAGGAGAGTGTGTGTAATTAAAACTCTGGCAATAGAAACATCCCAAAATTTAATTTATGTGCCCTTTAAGGTGTATTATTTCTAACCTGTGAAAAATTCATTAAACCAAAAATAAAAACAACTACCAAATATTCATAATAGGTGAGTTGTGTGTGCTGGTGTGTGTGGTGAAACGTATGGTAAAAACAAACAAATGGCTATGCCTCATTTAATTTGGTAGCTCCCTCTTACGGCCTAATTATAAGATTGCAGAGTTTTACTAACTGCGATCCTCAGCTAACAGACTCAGGAAACATTCCAAAGAGAGATCATGAAACTCCCATTCTCCTGGAAAAGAAAGTGTACATTTTGTTAACATTCACTATAGTACAGTGGGGAGAACAAGTATTTGTTAAACTGCCGATTTTGCAGGTTTTCCTACTTACAAAGCATGTAGAGGTCTGTAATTTTTTATCATAGGTACACTTCAACTGTGAGAGACGGAATCTAAAAAAAAAATCCAGAAAATCACATTGTATGATTTTTAAGTAATTAATTTGCATTTTATTGCATGACATAAGTATTTGATACATCAGAAAAGCAGAACTTAATATTTGGTACAGAAACCTTTGTTTGCAATTACAGAGATAATATGTTTCCTGTAGGTCTTGACCAGGTTTGCACACACTGCAGCAGGGATTTTGGCCCACTCCTCCATACAGACCTTCTCCAGATCCTTCAGGTTTCGGGGCTGTCGCTGGGCAATACGGACTTTCAGCTCCCTCCAAAGATTTTCTATTGGGTTCAGGTCTGGAGACTGGCTAGGCCACTCCAGGACCTTGAGATGCTTCTTACGGAGCCACTCCTTAGTTGCCCTGGCTGTGTGTTTCGGGTCGTTGTCATGCTGGAAGACCCAGCCACGACCCATCTTCAATGCTCTTACTGAGGGAAGGAGTTTGTTGGCCAAGATCTCGCGATACATGGCCCCATCCATCCTCCCCTCAATACGGTGCAGTCGTCCTGTCCCCTTTGCAGAAAAGCATCCCCAAAGAATGATGTTTCCACCTCCATGCTTCACGGTTGGGGTGGTGTTCTTGGGGTTGTACTCATCCTTCTTCTTCCTCCTAACGGCGAGTGGAGTTTAGACCAAAAAGCTATATTTTTGTCTCATCAGACCACATGACCTTCTCCCATTCCTCTTCTGGATCATCCAGATGGTCATTGGCAAACTTCAGACGGGCCTGGACATGCACTGGCTTGAGCAGGGGGACCTTGCGTGCACTGCAGGATTTTAATCCATGACGGCGTAGTGTGTTACTAATGGTTTTCTTTGAGACTGTGGTCCCAGCTCTCTTCAGGTCATTGACCAGGTCCTGCCGTGTAGTTCTGGGCTGATCCCTCACCTTCCTCATGATCATTGATGCCCCACGAGGTGAGATCTTGCATGGAGCCCCAGACCGAGGGTGATTGACCGTCATCTTGAACTTCTTCCATTTTCTAATAATTGCGCCAACAGTTGTTGCCTTCTCACCAAGCTGCTTGCCTATTGTCCTGTAGCCCATCCCAGCCTTGTGCAGGTCTACAATTTTATCCCTGATGTCCTTACACAGCTCTCTGGTCTTGGCCATTGTGGAGATGTTGGAGTCTGTTTGATTGAGTGTGTGGACAGGTGTCTATTATACAGGTAACGAGTTCAAACAGGTGCAGTTAATACAGGTAATGAGTGGCGAACAGGAGGGCTTCTTAAAGAAAAACTAACAGGTCTGTGAGAGCCGGAATTCTTACTGGTTGGTAGGTGATCAAATACTTATGTCATGCAATAAAATGCAAATTAATTACTTAAAAATCATACAATGTGATTTTCTGGATTTTTGTTTTAGATTCCGTCTCTCACAGTTGAAGTGTACCTATGATAAAAATTACAGACCTCTACATGCTTTGTAAGTAGGAAAACCTGCAAAATCGGCAGTGTATCAAATACTTGTTCTCCCCTCTGTACATGTTAATCACCCATCCAAACGTTTTAACTACAACCAAAATCTGAAGATAATTCCACTGTACTCCATGAAATTATTAATAGTTTGTTTCAATCTAATTCCTTGTTTATATAAATTGCTGTCCATTGTAAGTAAACGCAAACAAGAGTCTGCTTTCTTATGCTAAAGGTACACTAAAAAAATGCTCCACATAAGTCTATTACTGAGAACCATTTTGCATCTGGTGGAATGTTCGTTAACAGTGTGTGTGGATTGGGTACCTTTGCTTTGTAGTCTTGAACTACCTCATTCACTGCTGTTTGTCATCAACATCAGTGACATTATCATAATTGAATGTATCGACCTCTTTAGATGCAGTAATCAGTATATCATCATCGTCCTCTGACTCATCGTCTTCTTACTCTTCTTCCTCTTCCTCCTCCTCTTCCTCTTGTTGTAATGGGTCTACTATGTTTGTATAAGCCTTGGAGGAGTCTGAAAGAAAAATATATATAGTGTATTAAAAATAAAAAATAAATGCTTTTTTAAACAGCTTTTTTATAGTATATTAACATATCAATATATTCTAACTCACTGTTTCTGTTTCTCCCTGTTCGGAATTGGGTTTTAGGGAAAAAGCTGTCTGTTGTTTGTTGACTAAAACAGTTTTTCTGTGGAGTCATGGATAGCGTGGTTTCTTCCCCGTTGTCCTCTTCTTGGATAGACTCTGTGTGATCCCTGTAGGCATTGTCTGAGTCTGTTACAAATATAATGAAATTAAATAAAATTAAATAATTGAAATTGTTTTTAACACAGTCTTTAAAAGTTATAACTATTATAATAAAGGCCTTACCGTATCCATAAAGAGCATGCTCTTCAATTCATTTGTTTTCAGAGCAATCATATTCCTCGGGCAAAGGTGAAGCAGTTCTGTGTACTGAACTATGTGTCTTGCAGGACTTGGAAATGTGGTTGGCACTCTATTAATAATAATAAATAATAAAAATAATATGCCATTTAGCAGACGCTTTTATCCAAAGCGACTTACAGTCATGCGTGCATAAATGTTTGTGTATGGGTGGTCCCGGGGATCGAACCCACTACCTTGGCGTTACAAGCGCCGTGCTCTACCAGCTGAGCTACAGAGGACCACATTATATACTGAATTATTATATACTGAACTATTATATACTGAACGCCTAGGGGGGCTTGGGGGCGTGTATAGGTATGACAATCCCTCTGTTCTTGGGTTGTTTTGAGTTTCGTCTATGTCAAATCCTGCTGTACAGAAAGGTAGGAGCTTGTTGTTTTCACCATCATATAAGCAGTCATTAAATGGAGGAGTCCATAATGCCTTGGATTGAATGCTGCACACGCTTGTAAATGTAGGGTCCCCTGTAGAGATTTACATAAAATACAATATAGTCATAATATTAATTACCTGAAAATTGTATGTTATCCAGTCTTAAAATGTCTGCAAAAATCCAATATTAAAACGCTGTTAAATATATGTTTTAAACCTGTTATACATTGAATGAATTGTTATACATTGAGAGAGAGATATAGAATATTATACTAACATTCTATATACAGTCTACACACACACACACACACACACACACACACACACACACACACACACACAATACATTGTGTAGTAATTTTTTCTATAACTGTGATGTAACTGAAACTCCACTAGGTGGAGACAGTGGACTCCCCGCTTGCACTCTTGAGTAGAGTCATGCTTTGGCATGCATTTTCAGGAGTTCTGAGACAATATGAGACATAAAAATGAGTAGAATCCATTCTCGTAATTTAAAAAAAATAATAACACAACATCTCATTCATCATATACTATAACATGTTATATAATACATTAATACAAAACATTATTTTATAATATACAACATCAAAAATATATTATATATATATATACAGTCAGGTCATAAGTATTTGGACAGTGACACAATTTGCAACATTTTGGCACTGTATGCCACCACATTGGATTTGAAAGGAAACAATCAAGATGTGCTTTAAGTGTAGACTTTCATCTTTAATTTAAGGGTTTTGTCAAAATTATTGTATGAACCGTGTAGGAATTACAACAGTTTTTATACATAGCCTCACAATTTTAGGGGCTCAAAAGTAATTGGACAAACTAACATAATCATCCATCCCCCCAAAAAAAAAATATAAAAAAAATAATAATAATAATAATAAAAAAAATATATATATATATAAAAAAAAACTAACATAATCATAAATTCAATTGTGAGTGTTAATCCTTGGTTGCAAATCCTTTATAGTCAATGACTGCCTGAAGTCTGGAACCCATAGACATCACCAGATGCTGAGTTTCTTCCCTGGTGATGCTCTGCCAGGCCTTTACTGCAGCTGTCTTCAGTTCCTACTTGTTCTTGGGGCGTTTTGTCTTCAGCAAGTGAATTGTATGCTCAATTGGTTTCAGGTCAGGTGATTGACTTGGCCATTGCAGACCATTCCACTTCTTTGCCTTAAAAAAGTATTGGGTTGCTGATATGATGTGTTTTCACAGGGTTTTAGAATGATTGATAGATGGAATTTCCTGCCTGGGGTACAAGGGGATAACATCAGGGTGGGGAGTGCCAACTGATGGTTACCAGATGTTGTTGAAGAAATGTGTAAAGGGCTATATAAACTAAGAGATTTCCTTTGTCTAGTAGTTCGGGTAACAAGGGGCAACTCACGTGCCGTTTGTTATACGAACCCTGTACCGTAAATTAAATACATGTTTCAACTCTCCATTTAAGTGTTTAAGTATCTTCTTGCATATTTAATTCCTTGATACCAGACAACTCATCATATCAATTGGCGTCTACAAACAGGATACAGTTGACGGCCGAAACAACAGGTAAGCAGACTTTCATTTTTTTGGTTATGTAAAAATCTGCTTTTCTGTGGTAAAGCTGAGCTGTAAAGAACATTTAAAATTCAATATTTTGGAGGGGGAAAGATGAGTGGTATTCAATTATGTAAAAATATGTAAGAGGAATATTGAATTAGACAATGACATGGTGCTATGATTCAAAATAGGGTGCGTTCAGATAAATCAGTTGTAAACAAAGGATAATAGAGCGGGTTTGAGTCCCTTAATGTGTAAAAACACACTATAAAGAGCGGGTTTGAGTCCCTTAAATGTGTTGGTTAAAGGTTAGAGTCCTTTGTTAAAGTTTAGAGTCCTTTGTAAAAGCCCTATCAGTTAAAATAAGCCATAATTGATTATGGGAGTTAAAACACTGTACAAATTAAGGAGGTTCAGTCCTCTGAGAGTTAGAGTACCTTGGTGAAGAGAGAAGTAGTCCTTTGTGAATTACTCAAAACGGGCAGGAGAGAGAGAAAACCATAACTAATACAGCAGCTACAATTTAACATATTGGATTATGGCACCAATGACTAAATAGACAAACAAAAAACAAAAAACAAAATTCAGGGTGGGGATTTGATTCAAATGTTTAATTACTAATATTGCATGAACTAATAAAAACAATGGGGAGCCAACTCAGTAGACCGGTATCTGGCAAGACAAATCCGCATCTAAAACATGTCTCTTTTAAAAGTATCGAAAATCAGACACCACGCGAATGGATGTTAAGTAAATTAGGGTTTTTCTATGTGGAGCTATATCTCAGTGATTTATCAGCATGGACAGATAATGAGTATCCTCAAGAGGGTAGTTTTAAAAAGAATAAATTACAGTTAGCGTGAAAATATATCATTGACAATACAGCAGTAAGCAACCCGAAATGGGAGTTAGACTATATGAAAGAGGCGTATAAAGCACGGGATTTAGTGAGCGCACAATGGCCAGGAAATATAATTAGGAAAGGAAAAAAAGAAATTAAGTAATTTGGTTTTGGCACAAACTAGTCTACCATATGAAAAAAAATGACCCCAAAAAGTGCATAAAAGGATATGACAATATGAAAGGGATTTATCCACAGTTAGCGAACTCTAGTAACCCTCCAGCTTATAGAATGGAGGACAACTGTGACGATGATAGTGACATATATGATTGGTTATTCCTAGAATCTTATGGAAGTCAGGCTAATAAAAACATTATTCCTAAAATCAGTTCTACATACAGTGAGGGAAAAAAAATATTTGATCCCCTGCTGATTTTGTACGTTTGCCCACTGACAAAGACATGATCAGTCTATAATTTTAATGGTAGGTTTATTTGAACAGTAAGAGACAGAATAACAACAACAAAAATCCTGAAAAATGCATGTCAAAAATGTTATGAATTGATTTGCATTTTAATGAGGGAAATAAGTATTTGACCCCTCTGCAAAACATGACTTAGTACTTGGTGGCAAAACCCTTGTTGGCAATCACAGAGGTCAGACATTTCTTGTAGTTGGCCACCAGGTTTGCACACATCTCAGGAGGGATTTTGTCCCACTCCTCTTTGCAGATCTTCTCCAAGTCATTAAGTTTTCGAGCCTGATGTTTGGCAACTCGAACCTTCAGCTCCCAACACAGATTTTCTATGGGATTAAGGTCTGGAGACTGGCTAGGCCACTCCAGGACCTTAATGTGCGCTGCAGGATTTCAGTCCTTCATGGCATAGTGTGTTACCAATTGTTTTCTTGGTGACTATGGTCCCAGCTGCCTTGAGATCATTGACAAGATCCTCCCGTGTAGTTCTGGGCTGATTCCTCACCGTTCTCATGATCATTGCAACTCCACGAGGTGAGATCTTGCATGGAGCCCCAGGTCGAGGGAGATTGACAGTTCTTTTGTGTTTCTTCCATTTGCGAATAATTGCACCAACTGTTGTCACCTTCTTACCAAGCTGCTTGGCGATAGTCTTGTAGCCCTTCCTATTCTCGCTATACACCAAGTCACTTGTCTCTGTCATATCCTCACATGGCCTCTCCTATCATTGCTACGCAGACGACACACAACTAATCTTCTCCTTTCCCCCTTCTGATAACCAGGTGGTGAATCGTATCTCTGCATGTCTGGCAGACATATCAGTATGGATGACGGATCACCACCTCAAGCTGAACTTTGGCAAGACGGAACTGCTCTTCCTCCCGGGGAAGGACTGCCCGTTCCATGATCTCGCCATCATGGTTGACAACTCCGTTGTGTCCTCCTCCCAGAGTGCGAAGAGCCTTGGCGTGACCCTGGACAACACCCTGTCGTTCTCCGCTAACATCAAGGCGGTGACCCGATCCTGTAGGTTCATGCTCTACAACATTCGGAGAGTACAACCCTGCCTTACACAGGAAGCGGCACAGGTCCTAATCCAGCACTTGTCATCTCCCGTCTGGATTACTGCAACTCGCTGTTGGCTAGGCTCCCTGCCTGTGCCATTAAACTCCTACAACTCATCCAGAATGCCGCAGCCCGTCTGGTGTTCAACCTTCTAAGTTCTCTCACGTCACCCCGCTCCTCCGCACACTCCACTGGCTTCCAGTTGAAGCTCGCATCTGCTACAAGACCATGGTGCTTGCCTACGGAGCTGTGAGGGGAACGGCACCTCCGTACCTTCAGGCTCTGATCAGTCCCTACACCCAAACGAGGGCATTGCGTTCATCCACCTCTGGCCTGCTGGCTCCCCTACCTCTGCGGAAGCACAGTTCCCGCTCAGCCCAGTCAAAACTGTTCGCTGCTCTGGCACCCCAATGGTGGAACAAGCTCCCTCACAACGCCAGGACAGCGGAGTCACTCACCACCTTCCGGAGACATTTGAAACCCCGCCTCTTTAAGGAATACCTGGGATAGGATCAAGTAATCCTTCTAACCCCCCCCCCCCCCCAAAAAAAACAAAAAAACATTGTAAAGTGGTTATCCCACTGACTATAAGGTGAATGCACCAAGTTGTAAGTCGCTCTGGATAAGAGTGTCTACTAAATGACGTAAATGTAAATGTAGCCCATTCCAGCCTTGTGTAGGTCTACAATCTTGTCCCTGACATCCTTGGAGAGCTCTTTGGTCTTGGCCATGGTGGAGCGTTTGGAATCTGATTGATTGATTGCTTCTGTGAACAGGTGTCTTTTATACAGGTAACAAACTGAGATTAGGAGCACTCCCTTTAAAAGTGTGCTCCTAATCTCAGCTCGTTACCTGTATAAAAGACACATGGGAGCCAGAAATCTTTCTGATTGAGAGGGGGTCAAATACTTATTTCCCTCATTAAAATGCAAATCAATTTATAACATTTTTGACATGCGTTTTTCAGGTTTTTGTGTTGTTATTCTGTCTCTCACTGTTCAAATAAACCTACCATTAAAACTATAGACTGATCATTTCTTTGTCAGTGGGAAAACATACAAAATCAGCAGGGGATCAAATACTTTTTTCCCTCACTGTATGTACTGTCTCCCACCCCTCACGTACGTCTACGTTTTCGGTGCGCAAGTCAGTACCTATTGTGATGTCACGAGAGGCTGTGTCCTGGAGGGACGTTACATCCCCCTGAGGTGGCTGCAAACCCAGACAGCTATGGCTCCATCTGCTGGTATGGTCGGGAACTCCAACCCTCTGTGGCCAATCTTCCCACGCAGCTGAAACCCATCAGGGGCTGATAAGCTGGAGTTGTTTTGGAAGGGAGAGACACGGTCTGGAAGGTGGGCTCGGAGAAGAAGAGAAATTGTGTTATAATTTCGTTAGTTGCCGAAGACCTTTAATAAAAATCCTTGTTTTGGTTGAACCTGGACTCCTTGCACTACTTGGGCAACCCCGCTGGAAGCGTAGCCTCTCGTGGCATCACAGATGGTGGAGAATACGGGCACGCTCAAGCGTTAATAGTGCATGTCAGAGGAGGATACCGAAGGTTTGATCACCCAGTTTTCCAAGTTGGCCGTAGGCTCCCCGCCGACTGAAATGGAGGACATATTGAAAGCCCTTGTTGCTGGCCAGCAAGCCCAGATGCAAGCAAACGTGGCTCTCTTGGAGGAGCAAAAGAAAGCCAACCTTCTGAAGGCAGAGGAATTGCAGTTGCAGAGACAGAGGGTGGTCCAAAATACCCGCCCAATAAAGGCAAGTGACTTTATATCTAAGATGGGAGCTACCGATGACATTGAGGCATACCTGCATGCATTTGAGGCCACGGCCACTAGGGAAGCCTGGCCCAAGCAACAGTGGGTTGGTCTGTTAGCCCCCTTCCTAACCGGGGAAGCGCTGAATGCTGTCCGGGACCTGGGCCCTGACCAGGTTACTGACTATGATGCCCTGAAGTCTGAGATCCTCAGCAGATATGGACTCACAAAATTTGGTATGGCCCAGCGCTTTCCACAGTTGGACCTTCCAACCAGACCAACCTCCTCGGGCGCAGATGCATGAACTTGTCCGAATCGCAAGGAAATGGCTGGATCCGCAGAGGAATACAGCAGCGGCGGTGGTGGAGGCCGTTGTGGTGGATCGTTACCTACGCGCCCTGCCTTATGAGGCAAAACGGTTCATCAGTCAACAGGCCTTGACCACGGCTGATCTGACCGTGGAAGCTGTGGAAAAGTACCAGGCCACAGCGGAGATGCTGAATGCTTCCCGAAAAGACCCCAGGAGTGCGGCCCCACCACAAATGGGAAGGACCCGTCCAAAGGACCCCAAGGTCTCGAACCCAGCCACGTCAGGACTTATCCCGGCTCCAGGGGGAGCCAGAAACCAGGCGGGTCCAAGAAGAGTACACCAGGAGGGGGAAACTCGACAGTGTTACCGGTGTGGGGAGATGGGACATATCTCCTGGCAGTGTGGGAAACCAGCCGATGAACCTATGCCCACTGCGGAGTCCTCCAGCTCAGCACCCACACACCGGGTTGCCTCGCTCTTGGGAGTCGTAGATGGCGGCCCAGATCGACCCCCACCTGCCCGGTAACTGTGAATCACCATGATGTGGAGGCCTTACTGGATTCTGGTAGCCGGGCCACCCTGGTGCGTAAGGATTTGGGTGGGCCCAACGTGTCTGACCCCGGGGAAAGTCCTCCCAGTTTCCTGTGTCCATGGGGACACCAGAGAATACCCCATTACTGAACTTACAACGACCAGCACACGGGGAACCATACACACGACCGGGCGGGGTGGTTGATTCCCTCCCCCGTCCCTGTCCTAATTGGACGAGACTGCCCAGCCTTTTACCCACTCTGGAGAGAGTCTCAGGAGAGGATAACCCGAGTACCTCGGAAACGGAGAGGCAAGACTCATCCTGGGAAGGCTCCGGTGCAATCCTCCGAGTTACTCACTCCCGCCCGGGCTCTGATAGGGATGGCAGGTGCCCAGACCGACACCGAGACTGGTCCGGATACGGGAGAAGAGAACGCAGCCCAGGAAAGTGCTCCGTTCTCCAGTGAAGAAGACGTCCCCAGGCACCCAAGAGCTTCCCCCTCTCACAGGCCAGTATGGTACGGCTCAATTACAAGATCCTACTCTTGCAAATGCCTTAAGAAATGTGCAGGTATTAGAAGGTGTAGTGTTAGGGGATAAGACAACCCCTACTTACCCCCATTTCGCAGTAAACCGGGGGTTAGTATATCAGATAGTCAAGAAAAATGAGGAAGTGCATGAACAGCTCCTCGTGCCACAGCCCTATCGGGCCACAGTACTCAACCTAGCCCACACACACCCGCTAGGAGCCCACTTGGGGGTAGAGAAGACTAAGGAAAGAATCATGCAACGTTTCTTTTGGCCAGGAGTACACAAAGAGATAGAGAACTACTGCCGTAGTTGCCCTGAGTGTCAGCAGGTTGCGCCTAAAGCCCACATATAGAAACCCGCTCATTCCCTTGCCCATTATCGAAACTCCTTTTGAGAGGATTGGATTAGACATAGTCGGGCCCCTTACCGAAAAAGTGCCAGGGGACATCAATACATTCTGGTCATTCTGGACTATGCGTCCCGGTACCCGGAGGCCATTCCGCTGAGGAAGGCTACATCCAGACAAATCGCCAAGGAGCTGTTCCGTCTCTCAACTAGTCTGGGAATCCCAAAAGAGATATTGACGGACCAAGGGACTCCATTCATGTCCAGGGTGATGAAAGAACTCTGTGCTTTACTGAAAATCAAACAGCTGAGAACCTCGGTCTACCACCCCCAGACAGATGGCCTAGTCGAACGTTTTAACAAAACACTAAAATCCATGCTGCGAAAGCGGTAGGGGGAAGATGGCGCAACTGGGATCAGCTGTTACCATACATATTGTTTGCGGTGAGAGAGGTACCTCAGTCTTCTACTGGTTTTTCACCCTTTGAGCTCTTGCTTTCCTACAGACCCAGAGGACTGCTCGACATCGCCAAGGAGGCCTGGGAGGAGCAGCCATGCCAACAGCGGACACTGATCGACCATGTAGGGGCTATGAGGGAGAGAATGAAGGCCATCTATCCCATGATGCGGGAACACATGGAGGCCAGTCAGCGGCAACAGCAAGCCTCCTACAACAGATCTGCTCAGCCCAGGGAGTTTAAGCCGGGGGACAGAGTGCTGGTCCTGGTGCCAACCGTTGAGTGCAAATTCCTGGCAACCTGGCAAGGACCATATGAGGTCATTGAACGCCTGGGAGAAGTAAACTACAAGGTGAGGCAACCAGATAAGAGGAAAACTGAGCAGATTTATCATGTTAACCTTTTAAAGAAGTGGCACGCCAGAGAGGCGCTGTTTAGCTCTCTACCCCCCACAGAGACCCAGGAACCGGCGCGAGAAGAGGTTCAGCTGGGTCCAAATCTGTCCCCACATCAACGACAGATGGCCCTGGAACTCGTGGAGCAGAACCAGGATGTCTTCTCCTCCCTTCCCGGTCACACAGAGGTGGTCCAACATGAGATCCGCACCATGCCTGGCCGAACGGTAAACCAGCGCCCGTACCGCGTGCCAGAGGCTCGTGAAGTGGTTATACAGAAGGAGGTAAGGAAGATGCGGGAGTTGGGAGTAATCGAAGAGTCCCACAGTGCCTGGGCAAGTCCCATAGTACTAGTTCCCAAGCCAGACGGTTCAGTACGATTTTGTAATGACTATCGAAAGTTGAATGAAGTGTCTGAATTTGATGCATACCCAATGCCTCGTGTCGATGATTTAATAGACTCCTTGGGGCATGCTCGTTTCATAACCACTCTTGATCTCACAAAAGGCTACTGGCAGGTGCCCTTGACCCCGAGCGTCTAAGGAGAAGACAGCCTTTGCCACCCCGGGAGGGGCTCTACCAGTATACCCGACTTCCGTTTGGTCTCCACGGGGCACCTGCCACGCTCCAACGCCTGATGGATCGAGTCCTTGCGCCCCCACAAGAGTAACGCAGCGGCTTATTTGGATGATGTGGTTATACAAAGTCAGGATTGGGCCAGCCACCTACCCCGGGTACAAGCGGTGCTGGATTCGCTCAGGAAGCAGGGCTCACGGCAAACCCGAAGAAGTGCAAGGTGGCCTTCAGTGAGACAAACTACCTGGGGTACACCATTGGGCGGGGGTTGGTCAAACCACAGGAA
This sequence comes from Coregonus clupeaformis, assembly GCF_020615455.1. NCBI lineage: Eukaryota > Metazoa > Chordata > Actinopteri > Salmoniformes > Salmonidae > Coregonus > Coregonus clupeaformis. The sequence goes on along the minus strand of NC_059192.1, from coordinate 68,678,075 downwards.
GCCAAACTGCGGGCCATACAGGACTGGCCGCAGCCCATCAACAAGAAGCAAGTAAGGTCATTTTTGGGCCTCGCTGGCTACTATAGACGCTTTATTGCAGATTTTGCTACCATAGCGGCACCATTGACGGAGCTGACGACCAAACGCCACTCACGAATGGTGAAGTGGAACCCTGCGGCGGAGGCGGCTTTCCGCAACCTGAAGCGAGCACTCTGCTCCAGTCCGATCCTGGTGGCACCAGACTTCAAGAAGGAATTCATGGTCCAAGCGGATGCTTCAGAGGTGGGTCTGGGTGCTGTCCTCACCCAGGCACATGACGGGAAGAACATCCCATTCTCTACCTAAGCAGGAAGTTACTTCCAAGAGAGAAGAACTATTCAACGGTGGAGAAGGGAATGTCTGGCTGTAGTCTGGGCCCTGGAGTCCCTTCGGTTCTATCTCCTGGGCCGACGTTTCATGGTGGTATCTGATCACGCCCCTCTGCAGTGGATGGCCAAGAACAAGGAATCAAACAGTAGAGTAACCAGATGGTTTTTGAGCTTGCAACCGTTTAACTTTTCGGTTGTCCACAGGGCTGGCAAGCACCACGGAAATGCGGACGCCCTCTCCCGGCGTGATGCCTTCTTCACTGCCTTTACCCCGACGAGGACGTCGGTCCCGAGGAGGGGGATGTGTGATGTCACGAGAGGCTGTGTCCTGGAGGGACGTTACATCCCCCTGAGGTGGCTGCAAACCCAGACAGCTATGGCTCCATCTGCTGGTATGGTCGGGAACTCCAACCCTCTGTGGCCAATCTTCCCACGCAGCTGAAACCCATCAGGGGCTGATAAGCTGGAGTTGTTTTGGAAGGGAGAGACACGGTCTGGAAGGTGGGCTCGGAGAAGAAGAGAATTGTGTTATAATTTCGTTAGTTGCCGAAGACCTTTAATAAAAATCCTTGTTTTGGTTGAACCTGGACTCCTTGCACTACTTGGGCAACCCCGCTGGAAGCGGTAGCCTCTCGTGGCATCACACTATACATTATTCCACTTATTACTTTATGCAATCTCCAGTCATCGATTACACAAACATAAATTCATCATATTTTCTTATATTCATATCAACCAAACCATTCGTATTTCTAATTATTCTTTATTGCCACAAATCAGTTTATCATAATCTATTCCCAGCAGAACAACAACTTTAACTACCCAGACCCTGCCCCTCAGTCATAAAATCCTCCCAGAATCTTATGGACTTTTTTGTCACTATTCACTGAACTAACATCCCACAATATTATATGACAGGCAGTATTGTACAAACCCCAAGATATCATTATATCAAAAGCTTATTATCCAAACATATAAAATTATCATACACACCTCTATATCTTATCATTCAAACTTCAGAGTGTGACTCATTTTCCACATTTATACCACTCTCATATCACATTCACACAATGTTGTTCTCAAACATGCTTAATCACTATTTGTATAACCTATAGGAATATTTTCTTCTATAAAAGGGCCCACATTTGCAATGTTAACCCTATCACATTTATCATTTACTATGATCAATTTTACCATAATCCTAAATCACTTCTAAATTTCCAAATATAATGTCCAAAATAGCCTAAAAGATTGGCCGGAATACAATGTAGACGTTATACAACCGCAACAGTACACATGTCCTGTTCCTCCAACAGGATTTATTCTACCCCTCCTAGTAATGGGAATTTCCCCACTCAGTTGGTCAATGAATATCCACCATTTATTCTTCTCTTCCTAATGCAAGATTGGGCATGCCCTTTCTCCACCAGACAGAGAAGCTTCAAGCAACCTCAAATATAGTCCCTTTCCTTACACTTCCTCAACACAGAAAAGGCTATTATTTGCAGGATTTCTTATTATTGTCCGATCACTCACACAGATGAGCAGCCACTCGTGCTTAGATGAATCAGACAGAATGACCAGCAGGAAGAACAAATGAATCAGACGAATTGAACAAACACATCAGATGAACAACTGAGTGAATTCAACAGATTGAATGCACAAATTGAGTCAGACCAGTTGACGAAGATGAAAGAGTTGCTTTCGCAAACCCAAGCAGGTCCAACAAACCAGTCTTGTACAAAACGAGTCAGACAAAACAATCGAACCAAACAAATTGATCAAGCTGACCAAATGAGCAACCTGAATGAGACAGATGAAAAATACAACTTAATCACAATTGAATGAATCACAGCCGCTCAAGCAAACCATTCACCCACACGAGATGAGCAGACCTACTCTATTTAACACTTTCTCTATATTTTGAAGCCCTAGTGGCTATTTCACAACCGTTCACCTACTCTGGATGACCAGCGCTACTTCCAATTTATGGTGTCACCTACTCAGGATGACCTACTTTTTTACCCGATTGGCCCTGTCTAATTATTGCATCACCTACCCGAGCAGCCTCTAACAATGAACCCCACGTTAGAGCGGTAACCATAGGTTATCTCTCAATCTTATGTACAGCCTACCCGAGCAGCCTCTAACAATGAACCCCACGTTAGAGCGGTAACCATAGGTTATCTCTCAATCTTATGTACAGCCTACCCGAGCAGCCTCTAACAATGAACCCCACATTAGAGCGGTAACCATAGGCACTCTCTCAATCTTATGTACAGCCTACCCGACCAGCCTCTAACAATGAACCCCACGTTAGAGCGGTAACCATAGGCACTCTTGGCTAGCCACCTGCCCGTTCAGCCCTCTGGAGTGCTAACCTTAGCTCTCCACAGCGATATCCACAGGATTTAAACTTATTTTACAATTATCAACAATATTCAACAATTAATAACATTGCATGCATGCTTATTTCTCATTCCAACAAAAACTCTGTACTTTTCCAAAATTTTGCCCTTAATACTGGAGAGACCCTTACCTGACTTTCAAATTAAGTTTGATCGAATCACACAATTTCTAGGTTAAAAGTAAGAATGTCGCTTACCTCTATTAACAGTGGCCACTGTATTTTTGTGTGTGATTCGTCCAAACTCTCTCCGATGACGCAGTACCCCTATGGTCTCTGTTTCCAGTCCCTGTTCATGGTCACCAATTATGTCGTAAAAAATTATCACTATACTTATTAAAAATCAAAGTTCTTCCAGAGTTTTTGTAGAATCAAGACCAGCCGAGCTGGTCTGCAGAGCAACTAACTCACAACACTCAGCCCTCAGTTTATATACAATGTCCATTCCTGCTTATTTTACATACTTTCTAGCTTAAACCCTCCCAGTTCAGTTCTCCACCATTGTTTCCAAACTTTTGGAATATACTGCTCTGTATATTCCAAAACCCATCAATCGATACTTGAATATGGTTTAAACACAGCAGATCCATAACCCATTCTCAACCATATACATTTAAGACTTTCCTAATGCATTGCCTCATACATAACAGTATAATCAATCAAGAGCCATCTCCTGACTCTGGCTCAGACTCCCTCATTGTGTATGAAAAAGAAAAGAAAATGTATGCACTCACTATCTGTAAGTCGCTATGGATAAGAGCGTCTGCTAAATGACTAAAATATATAAAAATATGTGTACCACTCGGTACCACACTCCACATCACTTAGTCTTATTGCCTCATCCTCCATGTGTACCACTCTGTAACACTGCTTGTCTTTATAATTAGCTATATTTTAATCTTTTTAGTCTAGAAAAATTTACTATTTTTAACCTATGGTCTGACCTTGGGTACCACTCGGTACCATAGATCTGTATGATCTACTGAAAAAATACCCAACAGCTGCTAACTTGGCCCAATCTTAAATAGTTCACTTCTGTGTTGGGAGGCATTGGGTCAGCATTCTCGTCGCGTCTCCTGTTAGTACCTTTTATGAAGGAAGCTAATGATCCATCATGTATGACATTCCTGGGAGTGTGTAAACTTTAATTTTTTATTACCATAGCATTTTTGCATATTCTCTATACTTGAAAATGTATCAATTGACCAATTCGGCCACTTGGGTACATTTGGGCTAACTCGTGAGGGACACCTGGGAGTCTAGATACAGTGAGGGAAAAAAGTATTTGATCCCCTGCTGATTTTGTAAGTTTGCCCACTGGCAAAGAAATGATCAGTCTATAATTTTAATGGTAGGTTTATTTGAACAGTGAGAGACAGAATAACAAAAAAAATCCAGAAGAACGCATGTCAAAAATGTTAGAAATTGATTTGCATTTTAATGAGGGAAATAAGTATTTGACCCCCTCTCAATCAGAAAAATGTCTGGCTCCCAGGTGTCTTTTATACAGGTAACGAGCTGAGATTAGGAGCACACTCTTAAAGGGAGTGCTCCTAATCTCAGCTTGTTACCTGTATAAAAGACACCTGTCCACAGAAGCAATCAATCAATCAGATTCCAAACTCTCCACCATGGCCAAGACCAAAGAGCTCTCCAAGGATGTCAAGGACAAGATTGTAGACCTACACAAGGCTGGAATGGGCTACAAGACCATCGCCAAGCAGCTTGGTGAGAAGGTGACAACAGAAACACAAAAGAACTGTCAATCTCCCTTGGGCCTGGGGCTCCATGCAAGATCTCACCTCGTGGAGTTGCAATGATCATGAGAACAGTGAGGAATCAGCATAGAACTACACGGGAGGATCTTGTCAATGATCTCAAGGCAGCTGGGACCATAAGCACCAAAAAAACAATTGGTAACACTACGCCGTGAAGGACTGAAATCCTGCAGCGCCTGCAAGGTCCCCCTGCTCAAGAAAGCACATATACAGGGCCGTCTGAAGTTTGCCAATGAACATATGAATGATTCAGAGGAGAACTGGGTGAAAGTGTTGTGGTCAGATGAGACCAAAATGGAGCTCTTTGGCATCAACTAAACTCGCCGTGTTTGGAGGAGGAGGAAAGCTGCCTATTACCCCAAGAACATCATCCCCACCGTCAAACATGGAGGTGGAAACATTATGCTTTGGGGGTGTTTTTCTGCTAAGGGGACATTACAACTTCACTGCATCAAAGGGATGATGGATGGGGCCATGTACCGTCAAATCTTGGGTGAGAACCTCCTTCCCTCAGACAGGGCATTGAAAATGGGTTGAGGATGGGTGTTCCCTCATGACAATGACCCAAAACACACGGCCATGGCAACAAAGGAGTGGCTCAAGAAGAAGCACATTAAGGTCCTGGAGTGGCCTAGCCAGTCTCCAGACCTTAATCCCATAGAAAATCTGTGGAGGGAGCTGAAGGTTCGAGTTGCCAAACGTCAGCCTCGAAACCTTAATGACTTGGAGAAGATCTGCAAAGAGGAGTGGGACAAAATCCCTCCTGAGATGTGTGCAAACCTGGTTGCCAACTACAAGAAACGTCTGACCTCTGTGATTGTCAACAAGGGTTTTGCCACCAAGTACTAAGTCATGTTTTGCAGAGGGGTCAAATACTTATTTCCCTCATTAAAATGCAAATCAATTCATAACATTTCTGACATGCATTTTTCTGGATATTTTTTGTTGTTATTCTGTCTCTCACTGTTCAAATAAACCTACCATTAAAATTATAGACTGATGCTTTCTTTGTCAGTGGGCAAACGTACAAAATCAGCAGGGGATCAAATACTTTTTTCCCTCACTGTATGTCCCTCCACTTCGCCCGCCTCCTCTAGTTTATTTTTCGTGAATAAGAAAGACGGAGGTCTGCGCCCTTGCATTGACTACCAGGCACTTAATCAAACTACCATTTACTATAGTTACCCTCTACCCCTCATCTCAAATTAGATCTCCGGAGTGCGTACAACCTGGTGCGTGTCCGGGAAGGGGACGAGTGGAAGACAGCATTCAGCACAACCATGGGGCATTACGAATACCTGGTGATGCCGTACGGGTTGATGAATGCTCCATCAGTCTTCCAGTCCTTTGTGAACAAGGTGTTTCGGGACATGCTTGGTCGCAGTGTGGTGGTCTACATCGATGACATTCTGGTTTATTCCACTACGCGCGCCGAGCATGTGTCCCTGGGTCGCAGAGTGCTGGGCCGACTGTTGGAACATTACCTTTATGCCAAGGCAGAAAAGTGTCTGTTCTCCAACAGTCCGTCTCCTTCCTCGGATACCACATCACCACCTCAGGTGTGGAGATGGAGGGAGACCGCATTTCAACAGTGCGTAATTGGCCGACTCCAACCACAGTAAAGAGGTGCAGCGCTTTATTGGCTTTGCCAATTACTATCAGAGGTTTATCCGGGGCTTTGGCAAGGTCGCAGCTCCCATCACCTCTCTGTTGAAGGGTGGGCTGTCCCGTAACCTCTGGTCTGCTGAGGCTGACAGGGCTTTCAGTAACCTGAGGGCTCTGCTCACCTCAGCCCCGGTACTGGCCCATCCCGATCCATCATTAACGTTCGTAGTGGAGGTGAATGCGTCTGAGATAGGGATAGGCGCTGTCCTATCTCAACGCTCGGGTAGCCACCCAAGCTCCGCCCCTGTGCCTTCTTCTCTAAGAAGCTCAGCCCGGCGGAGCAGAACTACGACATTGGTGTTCGGGAGCTGTTGGCTGTTATCAGAGCCCTGACCGTGTGGAGGCACTGGCTCGAGGGGGCGAAACACCCTTTCCGCGTCTGGACTGACCACCGTAACCTGGAGTTCATCCGGGCAGCGAGGAGGCTGAACCCTCGCCAGACCAGGTGGGCCTTGTTCTTCACTTTGTCATACATACCAGGTACTAAGAATGTGAAGGCAGATGCACTGTCACGGCTGTGCGACACAGAGGAGAGGCCCATAGACAACACGACCATACTCACGGCCTCCTGCATTGTGGCGCCTGTAGTGTGGGCGGTGGACGCGGACATAGAGCGGGCGTTACGTTACGTACAGAGCCATCTCCACCTCAGTGCCCAGCTGGGCTGCGGTACGTGCCGTCTCTTGTCCGTGATCATCTTATCTATTGGGCACACACGTCCCCCTCCTCTGGTCACCCAGGTATCGGCCGTACAGCGCGCTGCCTGACCGGGAAGTACTGGTGGCCTACCTTGGCTAAGGACGTGAGGGTGTATGTCTCCTCCTGCTCGGTGTGCACCCAGAGTAAGGCACCTAGGCACCTCCCACCTAGTAAGTTACATATTTTACCAGTTCCACAACGGCCATGGTCCCAATTGTCAATTGATTTGTTCACTGGACCTTATGATCACTCAGCTACACAGCTGATGCCTGCTGGACTGTTCCTTTACACGGTACCCCATCCTGTTTAGCTGTCCTGTTTATCTGTTTAGCCTCAGCCCAAACTTTCATCGCCATTACCAGTTGTTGTCTTAGCTCTCTCGAATAACACCTGTCATTGCTTTATGCCTCTCTCCCATGTCAATATGCCTTGCCTATTGCTGTTTCGGTTAGTTCTTATTATACAATTTCACTGTAGAGCCCCCAGTCCCGCTCAACCTGCCTCAGATAGCTCCTTTGTCCCACCCCCCACACACGCGGAGACCGGCTCAATCGGTACCTCCAGTGATGCTATCTCTTTCATCGTTACCCAACGCTTAGGTTTACCTCCACTGTACTCATATCCTTCCATATCCTTGTCTGTACATAATGCCCTGAATCTATTCTACAACCCTTTTATTCTCTGTACCCAACGCACTAGAAGACCAGTTCTTAAAGCCTTTAGCCGTATCCTTATTCTACTCCTCCTCTGTTCCTCTGGTCATGTAGAGGTTAACCCAGGCCCTGTAACACCACCATCCTGGTCGTTGTGGACTACTTTTCTAAAGCCTGCTGCCTCCTTCCTCTGCCCGGTCTCCCCACGGCCCTTCAAACTGCGGAAGCCCTTTTTACTCACGTGTCTGTTTACTCATAGTGTCTGACCGGGGTCCCCAGTTTACATCCAGGGTCTGGAAGGCGTTCATGGAACGTCTGGGAGTCTCGGTCAGCCTGACCTCTGGCTTTCCTCCCCGAGTCTAAGGGGCAGGTGGAACGGGTGAATCAGGATATGGGTAGGTTCCTGTGGTCCTACTGCCAGGACCGGCTGGGGGAGTGGTCGGTGTTCTTGCCATGGGCCGAATATGCCCAGAACTCTCTCCGCCACTCCTCCACTAACCTATCTCCATTTCACTGTGTTATCAGCCGGTCCTGGCACCGTGGCATCAGAGCCAGACCGAAGCTCCTGCGGTGGATGACTGGTTTCGGCGCGCGGAGGAGACGTGGAACGCTGCTCACGTCCACCTCCAGCGCGTCGTTCGTCGCCAGAAGGCCAACGCTGACCGCCACCGCAGTGAAGCCCCGGTCTTTGTACTGGGTGATCGGGTCTGGCTCTCAACCCGGTATCTGCCCCTCTGCCTACCCTGACGGAAGCTGAGCCCGCGGTTTGTGGTAAACGAGGTTACGTATAGGTTACTACTCCCTCCAGATTACTGTATAAACCCCTCATTTCATGTGTCTCTCCTCAGGCCGGTGGTGGCTGGTCCACTCCAGGAGTCTGAGGTGCGGGAGGTCCCTCCACCCCCTCTGGACATCGAGGGGGACCCGGCGTACTCTATCCGTTCCATCCTGGATTCGAGGCGTCGGGTGGGGGGCCTTCAGTACCTTGTGGAGTGGGAGGGGTACGGTCCGGAGGAGCGGTGCTGGGTCCCGGTGAGGGATGTCCTCGATCCCTCCCTGTTGCGGGATTTCCACAGTCGCCATCCGGCTCGCCCTCGAGGCCAGTGTCGGCACGCTGCTGGAGCTGCGCGTCAAGGGGGGGTACTGTCACGACTTCCTCCGAAGCTGCCTCCTCTCCTTGTTCGGGCAGGCTTCGGTGTTCGTCGTCACCGGCCTTCTAGCCACTGCCGCTCCTCATCTCATCATTCCATTTGTTTTGTCTTGTTTATTACACACACCTGGTTCATATCCCCTCATCAGTACCTGTATAAGTATTCCCCTGTCCCCCTTTTTGATGTGCTAATGTTAGCTTGCTGTGAAGGTCAATACAGTACTGTGGAAAATTGTTATTCCTGCTCAAGCACATTTGCTATTTGAATTTTATTGGCACCTAGAAGGCACCTAAGTCACTTGTGCTACGATTTTCCTCTTCATGGGGAATGTGGACCAATACACTAGAGGTCTGTGCAGGACTGATTTATTCATCCCGCCCACACCAACAGCTTTTCATTCTGCACCCGCCCACACCCGCTGGCTTTCTGTCTGAACTGGCCCTGAACCCAACTGTAGTCGTGCAGTGTTAATTCAGGCGTATGTGACGCAGGTCACTTGCCAGTCATGGTCGCAGCAATTTTGCGCCCTATAGTCAAAAAGAGGTCCTGCAAGGGTGGAGATGCAGGGCATCCTGGAAGTACGGGGTATGCACTTATGATACAGTACAGTCAATAATTACATTTAGTGACATTTATTTTGTTGCCTGTAGTAAATACAACTTATTTTATTCCCTCATGACAATGCAACACCATCGAGGAAAGAAGAGACTGGGTGATCCGTAGGCGGATCATATACCTAGGCGAAAGTGTAAAGGACCTTATTAAAGAATATAAGATAACATATGCTTATTTACTGTATCTTCCATTTAGGTATGTCCCCTTCTCTCCCTCCTCTCTCTTCCCCTCTCTCCTTGTCACGGTTTCGGCCGAGGCTGCCTCTCTCCCTTGTTCGGGCAGGCTTCGGCGTTCGTCGTCTCCGGAATTCTAGCTGCCACCGATTGATGTTTCATGTTCGTTTGCTTTTGTCTGTTTGTTTCTACACCTGTTTCTGTTTTGTAGTAATTAGTGTCCTATAAGTTTCTCGTTGTGTTTGTCTTGTGTTGTGTGTGATTGTTACCGTCAGTTTGTGTATTGCTCGGTTGAGCGTTATTTGCTCCACTGTTTGCTGGAGCGTTCGTTGCACTTGTTTGTGCACTTATTCATTTTGTCGCACCTGTTTGTGCGCATTGTCTTTTCGCCTTCGTGCGTATTTTGCTGTCAGGCTTATTTTGTCCTGTTGCCTGTGTTTAGGCAGTAATACAGCTTTTTGGAATATCAGTCTGCTTCCTGCGTATGATTCATACACAACACCTACAACACGACCTGACAGAATCACACACCACACAGTATGGAATCAGCAGGAGCCGAAGCAGCACATACAAGACTGGAAGCCCAGGTTCGGGAACAGCAAGAGCAGCTCCTGCAGATGGGGGCCGCCCTGCAGGAGGTGATGACCACCCTCCGAGGCTGGGGTCCGCCTCCACCGCCAGCCGCCCAGCCAGCACCATCGGCCAGCCCACCCAGTCCAGCGCCGGAACCTCGCGGAGTCCGACTATCTCTCCCGAGGTCCTACGACGGGACCGCAGCTGGGTGTCAGGGATTCCTGCTCCAGGTAGAGCTGTACCTGGCCACAGTACATCCGGCACCTTCAGGGCATGAGAGCGTGTCCGCCCTGATCTCCTGCCTTGCCCGGTAAAGCGTTGGAGTGGGCCAACGCGGAGTGGAGGAAGATCGACGCCACGACTATTACGTACACCGAAGTTCTCCCGCCGCTTTTAGGGCGGTGTTCGACTCATCCCCCGGAGGGGAAAGCGGCGGGGGAGCGTCTGGTCTTCCTCAGGCAGGGAGGAGGAGTGCCCAGGAATTCGCACTCGAATTCCGTACTCTAGCGGCAGATGCAGGGTGGAATGAGCGGGCCCTCATCGATCTATACCGATGTAGCCTCAGAGAGGACGTCCGTCGGGAGCTGGCCTGTAGGGACACCAGTCTCACTTTCGACCAGCTGGTCGACATGTCAATCAGGTTAGATAACCTATTGGCTACCCGCGGGACGTCCCTGAGGGGGTCCGTCCATTCCATCCTCCAGCGCATCCGAGCCGTGTCCTATGGAGCTCGGGGCGCTGGCACTAGAGATAGGAGGAGTCGGCAGACTAGGGGGTCCATCCACTGCACCAACTGTGGTCGGGGAGGACACACCGCGGCTAGGTGCTGGGGATGGCCTCCTAGGGAGATGACGACAGGTCCCGCACTGGGGATTCCCTCCAGGTGAGTAGGCGCCCCACTCACCCAGAGCTCACTGTTGCCCATTTTTGTATACCTGTCAGTTTTCCACAGGTAGCACCTCAATCCCAGCATAAGGCGCTGGTAGATTCAGGCGCGGCTGGGAATTTTATTGATAGAAAATTTTGTTTAAGGTTAGGGGATTCCCCGTATTCCTGTTGACGTTCCTTTTCCCGTTCATGCCCTAGATAGTCAGTCCGTTGGGTACGGGCTTGATCAGGAGGTCACGGCGCCACTTAGGATGTGTGCGCAGGGGAGTCATCAGGAGATGATTCAGCTGTTCTGATTGACTCTCCTGCGTATCCGGTGGTGCTGGGCCTACCTTGGTTGAGTACCCATAACCCCGCTATTTCGTGGCAGGAGAGGGCTCTGATGGAGTGGTCTGCTCAGTGTGTGGGTAGATGTTTGGCGTTTCCGTAGGGGCTACCTCGGTGGAGAGTCCAAACCAGGTGCCGCATTGCGCATTCCACCTGAGTATGGGGATTTGGCTATTGCGTTTAGTAAGGCAAGGGCGACGCGGTTGCCACCCCATAGGCAGGGGATTGTGCGATAGACCTTCAGGCAGGAGCTGCGCTCCCACGGAGTCATGTGTATCCTCTGTCTCAGGAGGAGAAGAAAGCTATGGAGATTTACATAGACGAATCACTGAGACAAGGATACATCGGCCGTCCACTTCCCCGCGTCCTCGAGTTTCTTTTTCGTGAAGAAGAAGGATGGTGGTTTGCGTCCGTGCATCGATTACCGTGGTCTCAATCAGATTACGGTGAAGTATAGTTATCCACTCCCGCTGATTGCGACCATGACTGAGTCGTTGCATGGGGCGCTTCTTCTGAAAATTAGATCTCAGGAGCGCGTACAACTTGGTGCGCATCAGGGAAGGATGATGAATGGAAAACAGCCTTTAGTACCACCTCGGGCCATTACGGAGTATCTAGTCATGCCATACGGGTTGATGAATGCTCCGTCGGTTTTCCAATCATTCGTGGATGAGATCTTCAGGGACATGCAGGGACAGGGAGTCATTGTGTACATAGATGACATTCTCGTGTACTCACCTACCCGTGTCGAGCATGTGGCCCTGGTGCGCCCGGGTGTTGCGGAGGCTGGTGGAGCACGACCTGTATGTGAAGGCAGAGAAGTGTCTGTTTTTCCAGGAGTCGATTTCCTTTTTGGGGGTATCAGTTGTCAGCTTCAGGGGGTGAAGATGGAGGTAGACCGAAGCGTCAGCCGTCAGTGAATTGGCAAACACCAACCACTGTGAAAGAGGTGCAGCAGTTTTTGGGGTTTGCGAATTACTACCGGAGGTTTATCCGGGGTTTTGGGCAGGTGGCAGCTCCCATCACGTCTCTCTTGAAGGGGGGCCCGGTGCGTCTGCAGTGGTCAGTCGAGGCGGACAGGGCGTTTGGGAGGCTGAAGGACCTGTTTACTCGGCCCCGGTGCTGGCGCATCCGGATCCCTCTTTACCATTTCAGGTAGAGGTGGACGCGTCTGAGGCCGGTATTGGCGCCGTGCTTTCACAACGGTCAGGCGCGCCACCTAAACTCCGCCCCTGTGCCTTCTATTCCAAGAAGCTCAGTCCGGCGGAGCGAAATTATGACGTCGGGGACAGGGAGCTGTTAGCTGTGGTACAGGCCCTTAAGGTGTGGAGGCACTGGCTTGAGGGGGCTCAACACCCTTTCCTCACTTTTGACGGACCACCGTAACCTGGAGTACATCCGGGCAGCGAGGAGGCTAAACCCTCGGCAGGCTAGATGGAGTATGTTTTTGACCCGTTTCTCTTTTAAGATCACCTACATCCCTGGGTCACAAAACGGTAAGGCAGATGCGCTGTCTCGGCGGTATGACGGGGAGGAGAGGTCCGTGGAGCCCACTCCCATACTGCCGGAGTCGTGTCTATTGGCACCGGTGGTGTGGGAGCTCGATTCTGAGCTCGAGCGGGCATTACGCACCGACCCTAGTCCACCACAATGCCCGGAGGGCCGGAGGTATGTTCCGCTCGAGTGTCGGGATCGATTGATCTATTGGGCTCACACGTCACCCTCCTCTGGACACCCGGGTATCGGCCGGACAGTGCACTGTCTTAGTGCCAAATATTGGTGGCCCACGTTGGCCAGGGATGTGAGGGTTTATGTTTCCTCCTGCTCGGTGTGCGCCCAGTGTAAGGCGCCTAGACATCTGCCTAGGGGTAAGTTACTGCCCCTGCCCGTTCCACAACGACCATGGTCCCACCTCTCGGTGGATTTTATAACTGACCTTCCCTCTCTCAAGGGAATACTACCATCCTGGTCGTTGTGGACCGGTTCTCTAAGGCCTGTCGTTTGCTCCCCATGCCGGGTCTTCCTACTGCCCTGCAGACCGCCGAAGCTATATTCACCCATGTGTTCCGGCACTACGGGGTGCCCGAGGACATTGTGGCTGACCGAGGTCCCCAATTCACCTCCAGAGTCTGGAGAGCTTTTATGGAGCGGTTGGGGGTCTCGGTGAGTCTCACCTCGGGTTACCACCCGGAGAGTAATGGGCAGGTGGAACGCGTGAACCAGGATGTGGGTAGGTTTCTCAGAACGTACTGCCGGGATCGGCCGGAGGAGTGGGCGAGATATGTGCCCTGGGCCGAGATGGCACAGAACTCTCTCCGCCACTCCTCCACCCAACTAACCCCTTTTCAGTGTGTTTTGGGGTACCAGCCGGTTCTGGCACCATGGCATGAGAGCCAGATCGAGGGCCCCCGCTGTGGATGAGTGGGTGCGGCGCTCGGAGGAGACGTGGGGACGCTGCACACGTCCATCTGCAGCGTGCCATACGTCGACAGAAGACGAGCGCCGACCTACACCGCAGTGAGGGGCCAGTGTACGCACCTGGAGATCGAGTCTGGCTCTCTGCCAGAAACCTGCCCCTCCGCCTGCCCTGTCGGAAGCTGGGTCGAAGCGGTTTGTAGGGCCATTTAAAGTCCTGAGAAGGTTGAACGAGGTATGTTATAGATTACAGTTACCAGTTGAGTATAAGTGTATTAACCCCTCGTTCCATGTGTCCCCTTCTCAGGCCGGTGGTAGCAGGCCCACTCCAAGAACATGAGATCTTGGAGACCCCCCCGCCCCGTTGGACATCGAGGGGCACCGGCGCACACCGTGAGATCCATCTTGGATTCTGGACGTCGGAGAGGGGGTCTTCAGTATCTGGTGGAGTGGGAGGGGTACGGTCCGGAGGAGCGGTGCTGGGTGCCGAGGAGAGACATCTTGGACCCGTCGCTCCTGACGGAATTCCATCGGGGTATCCGACGCGCCCTGCGCCGCGCCTCCGGGTCGTCCCCAAGGCCGGAGTCGGCGCGCGTCTGGAGCCGCGCGTCAAGGGGGGTACTGTCACGGTTTCGGCCGAGGCTGCCTCTCTCCCTTGTTCGGGCAGGCTTCGGCGTTCGTCGTCTCCGGAATTCTAGCTGCCACCGATTGATGTTTCATGTTCGTTTGCTTTTGTCTGTTTGTTTCTACACCTGTTTCTGTTTTGTAGTAATTAGTGTCCTATAAGTTTCTCGTTGTGTTTGTCTTGTGTTGTGTGTGATTGTTACCGTCAGTTTGTGTATTGCTCGGTTGAGCGTTATTTGCTCCACTGTTTGCTGGAGCGTTCGTTGCACTTGTTTGTGCACTTATTCATTTTGTCGCACCTGTTTGTGCGCATTGTCTTTTCGCCTTCGTGCGTATTTTGCTGTCAGGCTTATTTTGTCCTGTTGCCTGTGTTTAGGCAGTAATACAGCTTTTTGGAATATCAGTCTGCTTCCTGCGTATGATTCATACACAACACCTACAACACGACCTGACACTCCTCTCAAGTTGCACAGCTTGATTTCATGAATCTAGTAGCCTTGTCTATGTACATTTACTTTCTTGTTTTTGAACTTCTCTGGATGCTGACCACAACATGATCCAAGAGGACCTCACCCAGCATGTGTTGAAGGTGTTTGTGGTGATGGATCTGCACCTGGATCCAGAGCATGGGATCTGCATCGAAGGAGCCAAGGTCCTGGCTTGTATTCCCAGTGTTGCACAGGCATGTATCTTGGTTATGGGCCTTATGGCTTAAACCTACACTACCCCAAATAACTGAAATACACTTTTGAGGTGTTCCAGAAAGTCTTCTTGGAAATGGATACATTGAAGTCCTCCCCTAAAATTCAAGCTCTAAGTTACTCACCTAAATGAGGTGTTCCCAAAACCATCTACCGGCGAGCTCAGACTAGGTAATTCATTACACATCCCATGCGCTAGGGGATTTTTTATTTGACTTTTTATGCCAAGGCCCAGTAGCAAATTATATGGTGTTTGAGAAACCCTGGCCTAAATAGCAAGCATGAAACATAAAGGTGCAGCTTTTGCCTAGGCAACCGAAGACTTAAATCAGACACGTGATGTTCTGTGTTTAGCCATTGGGTGCATGTATTTCATGATACTTGTTTGCTACAACACCTTGCTAAAACAAGAAGTAACAAAGTTTTATCACGTTGTAAAGAATCCTTGTTACCGCAGAAACGGACTCAACCACGTCTCATCTTTTTTAATGCACGTCCATCTTCAGTCAGCTGTTCCACAACGCAAACTTAAGTTACCCCAAAGAACTGAAATACACTTTTTTTACTTTTTATGTCAAGGTCGGGTAGCAAACTCTTTGGTGGTTGAAAAACCCTGGCCTAAATGGAAAACATGAAACATAAAGGTGCAGCTTTTGCCTAGGCAACCAAAGACTTAAATCAGAGACGTGATGTTCTGTGTTTAGCCATTGGGTGCATGTATTTCATGATACTTGTTTGCTACAACACCTTGCTAAAACAAGAAGTAACAAAGTTTTATCACCTTGTAAAGAATCCTTGTTACCGAAGAAACGGAATCAACCATAAGTCTCGTCTTTTTGTAAGCACGTCTTCAGTCAGCTGTTCCACAACACACACCTAAGTTACACCAAAGAACTGAAATACATTTTTTTTTAAACTTTTTATATCAAGGCCCAGTAGCAAACTCTCTGGTGGTTGGGAAACCCTGGTCTAAATGGCAAGCATGAAATGTAAAGGTGCAGCTTTTGCCTAGGCAAACGAAAACTCAAATCAGAGACGTGATGTTCTGTGTTAACATTTTGCTGATATATCTCTGTCAAGTCAGAGTGTGCGCTGTTTTTGGTAAGCCCTACTTCAATCTGTTAAAAGGATAGTTACAAAATGACATATTGGTTTCTTTATCCTGCAAGCAGTCTATGGACAACAGGTAAACAAAACCAAAGCATGGATTGCTGGCTTACCTTGTCCATAGACTGGTTACATGGTATTGTACCAATTTGTCATTTTGTAATTTGGATGAACTATCCCTTTAAATGTTTCGGGCAGCTTATTTAATATAACGTTATTTACATTTTAGTCATTTAGCAGACGCTCTTATCCAGAGCGACTTACAGTTAGTGAATACATATTTATATATATATATATATTTTATACTGGCCCCCGTGGGAATCAAACCCACAACCCTGGCATTGCAAACGCCATGCTCTATCAACTGAGCTACATCCCTGCCGGCCATTCCCTCCCCTACCCTGGACGACGCTGGGCCAATTGTGCGCCGCCCATGAGTCTCCCGGTCGCGGCCAGCTGCGACAGAGCCTGGATTCGAACCAGGATCTCTAGTGGCGCAGTGGTCTAAGGCACTGCATCGCAGTGCTAACTGTGCCACTAGAGATCCTGGTTCGAAGCTTAGACCACTGCGCCACTCAGGAGTATAAGACTAGGCAGGTTTTTGAGTTTGCAAAGATGACTTTTCTTGCAGAAGGGTAATTGTGGTGCCTCATTGTCTGTGTAACAATGTCTGCGGTGTCTTTTTGAATCTATTTTCTCTTGCAGAAACGTACAATGCTCTTGAGTTTACATTTTGTGTGCCTTGATGTAGCAAAACTTGATTTTCCACTTGTTTTCCATTTGAAGAAAGTGAAATACTAAAAAGGGAAATCTCACCACTATTCCACCTCTTATTCATCATCTCCACTACCACCATAACAACATATCAACATATTTATATTTTGGTAATTTGGGTGGATTATCAGAACCATCCATTTCAGTCCGGCTTCATGGAGAAGCTGGACCACTACACGCCAAGACTATTGTCCTTGTTCAAGTCAAGGGGAGATTATTTAACCAACTCTGCAGGAAAGGGTTACTTTATTAACTTAACAACACCTGACGTTTTCACATATATGTATGTTGAAGTTGGGGTGGTGCTGGAGATGATAAATATGAGGTTGAACAGTGGTGAGATTTGTGTAAGCACTGTAGGGTTATTGTTGATAATGTTGCATTGATACCGAATGCTTGTACACAGGCAATAACTGTACTGTACAATAAAAAGTGGTGAAGTTCCTCTGATGTGTGTTACTTTTATGCATATTCCCATATAGGGGAAATAATACTTTTTAGTAAATTATCCCGCCAAAATTTAGGCAACTATTTGCATCAGCTTTTTTAGTATATTTGTGATAATTATTTCAAGTTATAGGAACCTAATTTAAATACATTCTACAAACATGATTACCATAAATAACTAATCAGAAAAATGAAGTAGATCAAATTTAAAATAACAGTTCTGGACCTGACAAAATTAAGTTGGATCTAAGCCATTTTTGAGATGCTGTAAGTTGTTTGCACTTAATATATTAGTGTTTGTGAAACACTAAAAGTGAAGTATTTTATACATAAACATACCTGATGTTGGAAATACTCAAAAAGCTGATGCAAATAGTTACCTATTTTTTTAAGTAGAACTAGCACATTACTATTTACAACGTAGGAAAGTTTTTTTTTTTATAGCACCATAAAGGTGAATTTTAGAGCATGAATCCTTACTGAATCTTCCAAAAAGGGATCGCTATGGTTACGAGTCAAATAACCCTTATTTGGCACTATATAGAACCATTTGCTTTTAGTGTTTATATCTATCCAGCACTAGCATCTGATTCAACTGATCAATCATCATTACAAAAATCTAATCCTTGATTAGTTCAGCCAGATTTGCTACTGGAATAGATCACAAAGATCAAGTGGAATGGCTGAGGGTACTCAAAAAGGAGAGATTTGGGAAACACTATAATAAACAATCAAATTTGACACTGTTTGTCTTAGATTTACTCTAATGATCTGGAAAGCTAATCTTTTCATCTTTGTGAATTACGTGCCACAAATATTCCCACAATCTACAAGTGCACGGTGTCCAGAACCTTCATTTGATGTCTGTTCATTACAGTTAGATTTGATTGTCCCAAATTTTTGTTTACTATGTTATGTCTACCCCTGAGTCCAGGTTGGAGGCACCTGTGCTAGTCAGTCAGACTCACACACACATACGAGCGCTCTCTCTCTCTCTCTCTCTCTCTCTCTCTCTCTCTCTCTCTCTCTCTCTCTCTCTCTCTCTCTCTCTCTCTCTCTCTCTCTCTCTCTCTCTCTCTCTCTCTCTCTCTCTCTCTCAATTTTTTACATTGTAGAATAATAGTGAAGACATCACAACTATGAAATAAAACATATGGAATCATGTAGTACCCAAAATAGCCACCCTTCAAATAGCCACCCTTTGCCTTGATGACAGCTTTGCACACTCTTGGCATTCTCTCAACCAGCTTCACCTGGAATGCTTTTCCAACAGTCTTGAAGGAGTTCCCACATATGCTGAGCACTTGTTGGCTGCTTTTCCTTCACTCTGCCGTCCGACTCATCCCAAACCATCTCAAATGGGTTGAGGTCGGGGTATTGTGGAGTACAGGTCATCTGATGCAGCACTCCATCACTCTCCTTCTTGGTAAAATAGCCCTTACATAGCATGGAGTTGTGTTGGGTCATTGTCCTGTTGAAAAACAAATGATAGTCCCACTAAGCCATGCTGGTTAAGTGCCATGCTGGTTAAGTGTGCCTTGAATTCTAAATAAATCACAGATAGTGTCACCAGCAAAGCACCCCCACATCATAACACCTCCTCCTCCATAATTTACGGTGGGAACTACACGTGCGGAGATCATCCGTTCACCCACACCGCGTCTCACGAAGACACAGCAGTTTGAACTAAAAATCTCCAATTTGGACTCCAGACCAAAGGACAATTTTCCACCGATCTAATGTCCATTGCTCATGTTTTTTGGCCCAACCCCATCTATTTTGGATGCAATTTAAATGGAGTTGATGGAGAGAGAGAAAGACTGCGAGAAAGTGCTCATTTGTGCACTTATTGAAAGCAACAATATTCAAGTGATAGGCTGTTTTAAAACTCTGCAGCTGCAATAAATAAATACAAATCTTTACAAATAAAAAACAAGGTGACCCCGAGAGCCAGATTGAGATGGATATATTTGATGCGCATTCAGTCTTTATATTACTGTAGCATAGGCTATGCTGTAGCAAGTATAGGCCTACCTATCACAATAAAAAATATTACCTTGATGAGATGATAGGTCTACATGCATTGTGAACTGCGCTCCATACTGAGATGGGCTGTCTGTCCCCACCCTGAGCATTGATGGTAGAGAAGCCCGATTAGACATTGCATATACACTACCGTTTAAAAGTTTGGGGTCACTTAGAAATGTCCTTGTTTTCGATAGAAAATCAAATTTTTTGTCCATTAAAATAACATCAAATTGATCAGAAATGCAGTATAGACATTGTTAAGGTTGTAAATGGCTATTGTAGCTGGAAACGACAGATTTTTTATGGAATTTCTACTTAGGCGTACAGAGGCCCATTATCAGCAACCATCAGTCCTGTGTTCCAATGGCACGTTGTGTTTGCTAATCCAAGTTTATCATTTTAAAAGGCTAATTGATCATTAGAAAACCGTTTTGCAATTATGTTAGCACAGCTGAAAACTGTTATGCTGATTAAAGAAGCAATAAAACTGGCCTTCTTGAGACTAGTTGAGTATATGGAGCATCAGCAATTGTGGGTTCGATTACAGAATCAAAATGTCCAGAAACAAATAACTTTCTTCTGAAACTCGTCAGTCTATTCTTGTTCTGAGAAATGAAGGCTATTCCATGTGAGAAATTGCCACGAAACTGAAGATCTCGTACAAAGCTGTGTAATACTCCCTCCACAGAACAGAGCAAACTGGCTCTAACCACAATAGAAAGAGGAGTGGGAGGCCCCGGTGCACAACTGAGCAAGAGGACAAATACATTAGAGTGTCTAGTTTGAGAAACAGACGCCTCAGAGGTCCTCAACTGCCAGCTTCATTAAATAGTTCCCGCAAAACACCAGTCTCAACGTCAACAGTGAAAAGGCGACTCCGGGATGCTGACCTTCTAGGCAGAGTTTCAAAGAAAAAGCCATATCTCAGACTGGCCAATAAAAAGAAAATATTAAAATGGGCAAAAAAACACTGACACTGGACAGAGGAAGATTGGAACAAAGTGTTATGGACAGCTGAATCGAAGTTTGAGGTGTTCGGATCACAAAGAAGAACATTTGTGAGACGCAGACCAAACGAAAAGATGCTGGATGAGTGCTTGATGCCATCTGTCAAGCATGGTGGAGGCAATGTGATGGTCTGGGGGTGCTTTGGTGGTGGTAAAGTGGGAGATTTGTACAGGGTAAAGGGGATCTTGAAGAAGGAAGGCTATCACTCTATTTTGCAACGCCATGCCATACCCTGTGGATGGCGCTTGATTGGAGCCAATTTTTTCCTACAACAGGACAATAACCCAAAGCACAGCTCCAAACTATGCAATAACTATTTAGGGAAGAAGCAGTCAACTGGTATTCTGTCTATAATGGAGTGGCCAGCACAGTCACCGGATCTCAACCCTATTGAGCTGTTGTGGGAGCAGCTTGACCGTATGGTACGTAAGAAGTGCCCATCAAGCCATTCCAACTTGTGGGAGGTGCTTCAGGAAGCATGGGGTGAAATCTCTTCAGATTACCTCAACAAAATGACAACTAGAATGCCAAAGGTCTGCAAGGCTGTAATTTCTGCAAATGGAGGATTCTTTGACGAAAGCAAAGTTTGAAGGACACAATTATTATTTCAATTAAAAATCATTATTTCTAACCTTGTCAATGACTACATTTCCTATTCATTTTGCTATATTTCCTAGTCAACTCAAGTGACCCCAGACGTTTGAACGGTAGTGTACGTAATTTAACAGTTCCATTTCACGCCATGAAATGTAAATAATTTATTATAATTTACAGGTTTCCCGCAGTTATTTATCCTGAGAAAAGAGAGTGGTTTTGGGTGGTAAATCCCGGTAAATCTCGGTAACCGGGTTCCCGCCATTCAACCTTAGTCAACACAGCCCATAAACAAGCATTTCGCTACACCCGCTATAACATCTGCTAAACACCTGTATGTGACAAATACAATTTGATTTGATTTAATAAATAGGAAAGAAATTAGGGTGATCTGATGGGAAATAGTTGACAGATATAAACAGGGTTGGAGTCAATTTCAAGTCAGTTTCAATTTCAGTTTAATATTGATGTTCCCACCACTATGAATATGTGATGTTTAAAGCATCATCATTGTAGGGTTGACTCCCTCTTTTTAACTGGTATATAATTAGAAAGTGCATAGTTAAGTGATAATGCCAGAGAAGCCGGTGTTTGGAGGATATATTGGCACAAGTGTTGTTAGCAAACCATGCCAATATATCCTCCAAACAAATAACTGCTATAGCAAATCTAGGGTTGCTACCCAAGCCGGCTTGTCATTTGTTCTATCGGTTCGGTTGCCAGAGACGCGACCAAGTTGTTTAGTCTTTTTGTTCTGTATCTATGGACGCGATCCAGTCGTTCATTCTAAATGTTCCATTGCCATACTGGCTGGCAACGTTCTTATCTCTTGCTTGCTAGCTAGCCAACTACGGGTAACTTACAGTTACAGTGGGGGGAAAAAGTATTTAGTCAGCCACCAATTGTGCAAGTTCTCCCACTTAAAAAGATGAGAGAGGCCTGTAAATTTCATCATAGGTACACGTCAACTATGACAGACAAAATGAGAAAATCACATTGTAGGATTTTTTATGAATTTATTTGCAAATTATGGTGGAAAATAAGTATTTCGTCAATAACAAAAGCTTCTCAATACTTTGTTATATACCCTTTGTTGGCAATGACACAGGTCAAACGTTTTCTGTAAGTCTTCACAAGGTTTTCACACACTGTTGCTGGTATTTTGGCCCATTCCTCCATGCAGATCTCCTCTAGAGCAGTGATGTTTTGGGGCTGTCGCTGGGCAACACGGACTTTCAACTCCCTCCAAAGATTTTCTATGGGGTTGAGATCTGGAGACTGGCTAGGCCACTCCAGGACCTTGAAATGCTTCTTACGAAGCCACTCCTTTGTTGCCCGGGCGGTGTGTTTGGGATCATTGTCATGCTGAAAGACCCAGCCACGTTTCATCTTCAATGCCCTTGCTGATGGAAGGAGGTTTTCACTCAAAATCTCACGATACATGGCCCCATTCATTCCTTCCTTTACACGGATCAGTCGTCCTGGTCCTTTTGCAGAAAAACAGCCCCAAAGCATGATGTTTCCACCCCCATGCTTCACAGTAGGTATGGTGTTCTTTGGATGCAACTCAGCATTCTTTGTACTCCAAACACGATGAGTTGAGTTTTTACCAAAAAGTTATATTTTGGTTTCATCTGACCATATGACATTCTCCCAATCCTCTTCTGGATCATCCAAATGTACTCTAGCAAACTTCAGACGGGCCTGGACATGTACTGGCTTAAGCAGGGGGACACGTCTGGCACTGCAGGATTTGAGTCCCTGGCGGCGTAGTGTGTTACTGATGGTAGGCTTTGTTACTTTGGTCCCAGCTCTCTGCAGGTCATTCACTAGGTCACCCCGTGTGGTTCTGGGATTTTTGCTCACCGTTCTTGTGATCATTTTGACCCCACGGGGTGAGATCTTGCGTGGAGCCCCAGATCAAGGGAGATTATCAGTGGTCTTGTATGTCTTCCATTTCCTAATAATTGCTCCCACAGTTGATTTCTTCAAACCAAGCTGCTTACCTATTGCAGATTCAGTCTTCCCAGCCTGGTGCAGGTCTACAATTTTGTTTCTGGTGTCCTTTGACAGCTCTTTGGTCTTGGCCATAGTGGAGTTTGGAGTGTGACTGTTTTAGGTTGTGGACAGGTGTCTTTTATACTGATAACAAGTTCAAACAGGTGCCATTAATACAGGTAAAGAGTGGACGTCAGAGGAGCCTCTTAAAGAAGAAGTTACAGGTCTGTGAGAGCCAGAAATCTTGCTTGTTTGTAGGTGACCAAATACTTATTTTCCACCATAATTTGCAAATAAATTCATAAAAAATCCTACAATGTGATGTTTTTAAGTGGGAGAACTTGCACAATTGGTGGCTGACTAAATACTTTGTTTCCCCCACTGTATGTCAAATAACAGCCAGAATAACAGCAAAGTAGCTACATTTGCATTTGTTGAAGCTATTTTCTAGTAACATTTATTTGGATACATCCATAGCAATGAGCTAATGAGCCGCGATTTTGCCTGGCATAGAAAATGTGCTCACTTGTCAACAACACACCTAACACAATCAATTCAAACTGAAGCTGGAAAGACTGCAAACTAGCTGC
This sequence comes from Coregonus clupeaformis, assembly GCF_020615455.1. Lineage (NCBI taxonomy): Eukaryota > Metazoa > Chordata > Actinopteri > Salmoniformes > Salmonidae > Coregonus > Coregonus clupeaformis. The sequence goes on along the minus strand of NC_059192.1, from coordinate 68,654,492 downwards.
ACTTTGTTTCATTTTACCTTTTTTCAATTGACATTTCTTTGTATATATCCATAAAAATGATGCCAGCTGATTCATTATTTTGACTGGCTGAGAAACGCTGCCTGCCTTTCTGTCGACAAGTTCATTACTATGGCACAGCTGGAGATCTAAATGTTAGTCTAAAAGAAATGTGAGATAATGTCTAGATGGTTTTTATAGTGGAGATCAAGTTTATAAACGGCCTGGCTGGGCTGATTTGACAGTGGATTGTGCAGTCAGATGGAACAGAGTAAATAGGCATTTTAACCTCTACAGGATCGGTGTCCCGTATACGGGACGGCTGAGCTAACGTGCGCTAATGTGATTAGCATGACTGTTGTAAGTAACAGCAAACTTTCCAGGACATAGACATCTTATACGGGCAGAAAGCTTACATCCTTGTAAATCTAACTCACTGTCCAATTTACAGTAGCTATTACAGTGAAGAAATACCATACTATTGTTTGAGGAGAGTGCACAACAACAAAAAAACGTATCACGGCAAATAATGTACTTACATTCAGTAATCTTTTCGAATCCCACCGTACCTTCTCCGCTATGCAATCTGGTTTCTGAGCTGGTCATGGGTGCACCTCAGCCACGCTCAAGGTCCTAAACGATATTATAACCGCGATTGATAAAAGACAGTACTGTGCAGCCGTCTTCATCGACTTGGCCAAGGCTTTCGACTCTGTCAATCACCGCATTCTTATTGGCAGACTAAATAGCCTTTGTTTCTCAAATGACTGCCTCACCTGGTTCACCAACTACTTCCCAGATAGACTTCAATGTGTCAAATCGGAGGGCCTGTTGTCTGGACCTCTGGCAGTCTCTATGGGGGTGCCACAGGGTTCAGCTCGGGCCGACTCTATTCTCTGTGTATATCAATGATGTCGCTCTTGCTGCTGGTGACTCTCAGATCCACCTCTATGCAGACGACACCATTTTGTATACATCTGGCCCTTCGTTGGACACTGTGTTAACAAACCTCCAAACGAGCTTCAATGCCATACAACACTCCTTCAGTAGCCTCCAACTGCTCTTAAACACTAGTAAAACTAAATGCATGCTCTTGAATCGAACGTTGCTTGCACCCGCCCGCCCGACTAGAATCACTGCTCTCGGCGGGTCTGACTTACAATATGTGGACAACTACAAATACCTAGGTGTCTGGTTAGACCATAAAACTCCTTCCAGACTCACATTAAGCATCTCCAATCCAAAGTTAAATCTAGAATCGGCTTCCTATTTTGCAACAAAGCCTCCTTCCCTCATGCTGCCAAACATGCCCTCATAAAACTGACTATCCTACCGATCCTTGAATTGGGCGATGTCATTTACAAAATAGGGTCCAACACTCTACTCAGCAAATTGGATGTAGTCTATCACAGTGCCATCCGTTTTGTCATCAAAGCCCCATATACTACCCACCATTGTGACCTGTACGCTCTCGTTGGCTGGCCCTCACTACATATTCGTCGCCAAACCCACTGGCTCCAGGTCATCTATAAATCACTGCTAGGCAAATCCCCGCCTTATCTTAGCTCATTGGTCACTATAGCAACACCCACCCGTAGTATGCGCTCCAGCAGGTATATCTCTCTGGTCATTCCCAAAGCCAACACCTCCTTTGGCCACCATTCCTTCCAGTTCTCTGCTGCCAATGACTGGAACGAACTGCAAAAATCTCTGAAGCTGGAGATTCTTATCTCCCTCACTAACTTTAAGCATCAGTTGTCAGAGCACCTTACCGATCACTGCACCTGTACACAGCCCATCTGTAATTAGCCCACCCAACTACCTCATCCACATATTGTTATTTATTTTGCTCATTTGCACCCCAGTATCTCTATTTGCACATCATCTTCTGCACATCTATCACTCCAGTGTTAATACTAAATTGTAATTATTTTGCACTATGGCCTATTTATTGCCTTACCTCCATAACTTACTACATTTGCACACACTGCATATAGATTTTCTATTGTGATTTTGACTGTACGTTTTGTTTATCCCATATGTAACTCTGTGTTGTTGTTATTTTTAATCGCACTGCTTTGCTTTATCTTGGCCAGGACGCAGCTGTAAATGACAACTTGTTCTCAACTGGCTTACCTGGTTAAATAAAGGTTAAATAAAACAAACAAAAATAATAATAATCTTGCTCTGATTTGTCATCCTAGGGGTCCCAGAGATAAAATATAGCATAGTTTTGTTTGATAAAATCAATTTTTATTTTCAAATGTAGGAACTGGGTTCTACAGTTTGAACCCCTGCTGTCTCTGGTTCCACACCCACCCCGCCCGGCCATCTAGATGTGTGAAAGTTAGTGTATAAGCTAATGATCCATCATGTGTGACATTCCTAGGAGTGTGTAAACTTATATTTTGTATTACCATACCATTTTTGTATGTTCTCTATACTTGAAAATGTATCAATTGACCAATTCGGCACATTTGGGCATACTTGATACAAAACAGTCCAATATTGCAATGCTTCACTGGATCAATCTGAAACTTTGCACACACACTGCTAAATTGCGCCTAAACTGCAATATTATATTGTGGCCTTCCTCTTGCATTTCAAAGATGATGAAAAAAAAAAAATAGTAAACGCATGTTTTTTTGTTTGTATTATCTTTTACCAGATCTAATGTGTTATTTTCTCCTACATTAATTTCACATTTCCACAAACTTCAAAGTGTTTCCTTTGAAATGGTATCACGAATATGCATATCCTTGCTTTAGGTCCTGAGCTACAGGCAGTTAGATTTGGGTATGTCATTTTAGGCAAAAATTGGGGGAAAAAGGGTCAGATCCTTAAGAGGTTAACGTCATACATTTAGCCGGTGGTAACTTGTGGAATAGACACTGGCTGTAATGTAGTTTTAACCAATCAGCATTCAGGATTAGACCCACCCATTGTATAATTAAGCAATAAGGCATAAGAACCAGGAAATGATCGTGTGATAACTCCCGACTAAGGGCTGTTGTTAGGCCCGAGGCAAAGACAAGGGCCGAGAAACATCCTTTGGAGGGAGTTATCACATGATAATTCACAGGTTCGAAGGCGTTATTGCTTTTGTAAAATGGTTGCCAACCCCATGTTCTAAGCAATCTTGTATCTACGGTATACCATTTCAAGCCAACCCCAAGGCTATTTCATATAGAGTGTTACCTACTGATCATAGCATGTTTGTGTTAAAGACTGAAATCTGAAATCCCGCAGCTGTGGCCTTGGACAGATTCATGTAAATGTCAGAAGTTTGATCTTATTGTAATTCTGGGTTCTCAAACCAACACAGACATTTTCATAATTACTGAGACTTGGTTAAAAAAGTCAGTTCCGAGGGTATTGTCAGCAATAATGATATGCTCGTTGAATTTAATTCAACTGTTTGCACTGAAACTGTCTGCCTTAGGAAGAAGCCCACTGTGGGCATCCCACTCAGTACCATTGGCTCAAATGTAATGTCACTGACATGCCTACCTCGGATCAGCCTCTCAGAATAGCACTAAAAACAAACAAGCAACCCAGAAAAGCACTAAAAACAGCCCATATTAACATATGTAGCCTGAGAAACAAAGTTAATGAAATTGACAACTTACAAACATTAAAAAAACATTCCTATTCGGCCATCTCTGAAACACACTTAGATCATTCTGATAGTGCAGTAGTAGCTATACATGGTTATAGCATATACAGGAAAGAGAGGAATGCAAATGGGGGAACAGTTGCTATATACACTGACTGCCCAAAACATTAGGAACACCTTCCTAGTATTGAGTTACACCCCGTTTTCCCCTCAGTACAGCCTAAATTTGTCATGGTATGGACTCTACAAGGTGTTGAAAGTGTTCCATAGGGATGCTGGCCCATGTTGACTCCAATGCTTCCCAAAGTTGTGTCAAATTGTCTGGATGTCCTTTGGATGGTAGATCATTCTTGATACACACGGGAAACTGTTGAGTGTGAAAAACCCAGCAGCGTTGCAGTTCTTGACACACTCTTTTGTCTTGCTCATTCACCCTCTGTACGGCACACACACAATCCATATCTCAATTATCTCAAGGCATAAAAATCCTTCTTCAACCTGTCTCCTCCCCTTCATCTACACTGTCCTGTCTTTTGGCTATGAATACACTAATTTACTGATTAATTACTGGAATAATTAACTGATCTAATTTATTTAATTAATTTGGTTATCCTATCAAAATTAATCTCAGAGGGGCACCATTAAGGGTTTTGATATAGAGAGACCCCTTGAATTAACTCTGTCAGTAGTTATCATTAACCATAATACCATTAATCCTTTATCAACAATAGTCTTAATCAACAGTCAATTTACTATATTCTCATGCTGAACTGTCGTCGAGCTCTCAGACTTCAATAATCCAATCATTCGTTAAGGACTTCAATGCAACAACGGATTTACTTCAAAGTATTGGTACTAGGCTAAAATTGATTGAAAATGAGGTAGGCACAGTAGTCGTAATAGACACAAGATACAAATGGATTGCAGTACAGTTATTGACGTGGGACACTCTACAGATCAATTGAATAGGCTTATGTACTCACAGGCAGATATGACAACACTTTAACCCCCTAAGGTCGATGTCCACACCCTCGCTGAAATGTAATTAGCATAATAAATAATTCCCCATAAAAATACATCAATTTAACTCTTTAGAACCCATAACAATAGTCGACGGCCTTTTTAAAAATGACTATACCGCCCGCGACTGGCCTTGTTTTTCTAACAATAATATCTGTGTCAATATTACAAAATTAACTTGCTAACAACCTGTTGTCGTATTCGCGTGGCTGTTGTCATCAACCAGAAGCCGTAAACAGGGTATGCTGACATTTGACTTTTCAACGTTTTTCTTCATTACTCAAAATGACGGCACCGAAGCGGACATTACTTTTCACTGTGAAAGAGGCTGTATCTATATTAGTTGGTGATACAAATTCGAACAGGTCCTTACACTTTGAAAAGCGATGATGTCGAGTTTGGTGTTGTCGATGTTTGATGCTGTGAAACTTGTGGAATAGCTCTCAGATTAGCACATCCTGTCATGTTATGATAACTTGGTTGGTACAGGCGAGCACATCAGCGGTGGAGCTCAAATGATTGCTCTCTGACTCATGGAAATAGAGTCAGTGTTTAGCTGTATATAGTCAGCTAACTAGTTGGTTGTTTTGTCTTGTTTCTACCAATGTAATTCAAATGGAAACGGCCCAAGCTGCTTCCTATAGCTAGCTAGCTAAGTAGTTAGTCTGTCAGGAAGAAAAGTTGGGCGTAGTGGTTAATTTGGGCTGCGCTCACAAAGCATCAACATCAGCTGTCACTTTCACTAGCTAGCCAGCTAACTAGCCAGAGTAATTTGTGTTTATCTGTTGGGCTTATGATATGGTTTGTCGTGTTTGCTAGGTGCAGATATTCATAGGCTATACTTTGCCTTGTTTTCCTATTATTTGACAGCTTAGCTGTCGTGTTTGGGTAGTAGATGCCCACACAGTGGCGCTCATTTGATGAGTTGGATATTTGTTTACATAGCCAGATAACAAGTTGCTTGTTTTGTGCGGTTTCTACCAATGCAATTCATTTGGAAACTGTCCCAGTTTCTAAACTAATAAGCTAACATTGGCAAACTCTGTAGTTAGTCTGTCAGGCAAGAAAGCAAGAGTTGATTGGAGGAGAGATAGAGAGAGAGAGAGAGAGAGAGAGAGAGAGAGAGAGAGAGAGAGAGAAGAAATGGGAGGCGTGTAACTATCACACCATTTATTATGGAAACCCCTTATTAGGAAGAGAGTATGTGTATGGTTGAGAAAAAGAAAGAGAGAAAGGAAGAGAGCGACAATGTGAGAAGGAGAGAGAGAGAATATGTTCCTGACCACAATTGTATCCTATTTGTTGCTCCTCTTCTCTCCCTCTGTTACTATGTTCCTCTAGGTCAGTGAAAGCAAAGGAAGTGATGTGGAGAGTCAGGGCTAAGCAGCAGAAGGCAGGGAGGAAGAGGAGATAGAGATGATTGGAGGGATAGAGATGTGGAGCGAGAAGGGAGGAGTGGAGTGAGAGGAGAGTGGAGGGAGAGAGGAAGAGGAGAGTGAAGAGGAAGCAGAGGGATAGGTAATAGTGGGAGAGGAGGACGGAAGATGGACGGGAAGAGGGAGAGCACACCCTAGAGGGGATGCTACGTTTCCATGGAGTTTGTCTACCTCAAGTCCACCATTCACCCTTGTACCACACAGCCTGGGCCTAAAGTGACAGTGGCAGGGGTTTTGGAGTTGTTTTTAAAAAGTGGTAGGAACTTATATCTGTTCCAGAGCTTGTAATGGACTACTACAAGAAAATGGGCGGTGTTGACCATCTTGACCAACTGAGGAGCTATTACAATGTTGGACGCACATGCAGAAAATGGTGGAAGTATGTATTTTGGGGGATGCTCAACATTGCCATCATATATGACTACATTGTGTGGGGGACCCTGCAAAGGCCCCTTCCCAGAAACCGCAGGCGCTGGTCCCTGAAGGCATTCAAAATGCAGCTTGTGCTGGAAGAGGCAGGAAGAGGGAAGCCAAGAGTCTGGCACCAGTGTGGACCGAGTTGTAACTCATTTGAAAGCAGGTGAAGTTTGAAGGGCGCAAGAGAGGGTGTGTGGTGTACATCCGGAGTGGACGCAGGACAAAGAGTGGAGGGAGTGGGATATGTGTAGAAACCTCCTTTGGGTGCTCTACGTTTTCTGTGCCACTTTGCAGGATGAGGCTGTGCTTCCAGAAGTTCCATGACATGTTGTAGGCTAAATGCTAAAGTGACAGTATGAAATATGTCTCTGAACAGTTGTTGTGTTTTGTATCTTCTCTCTTTATGTCTCGATCTAATACTTGTTGCATTCACTGAATTGTAGTCAAAGAAGGCTACTACTTCTACATTTTGGCCGGGTCTGTACTAAATCTTAGTAAGAGAGGTTACCTACATTTTGAAATAGTCTCTGAATAATTCTTGCATTTTTACATTGTTGCAGAAGTAAGAATCGTTGTCCATCAAATAGATTATTTTGAGTGGGTTTTGAAATACTTTCTGAATATTGTCCTCTGGTCAAATTTTGGATACTATAATTATCTATATGTAAAAAATATTTCTAAGTATAATATATTATACTTGGTACATTTTGAGTGAGTAATTTAGTCAAATATAATACAATTTAAATACTCTAGGGTTTTTTGTTATGTTGAGTGTTAATTGTTTTTTGATAGTGACTGTCTTTACACAACAGAAGACAAAATGAGTGTTATTCCTATTGACATGAATGTGGTGCCATAAACCTCTTAAGGATCGGACCCTTTTTTTCAATTTTCGCCTCAAATGACATTCCCAAATCTAACTGCCTGTAGCATAGGACCTGAAGCAAGTATATGCATATTCTTGATACCATTTGAAAGGAAACACTTTGAAGGTTGTGGAAATGTGATATTAATGTAGGAGAATATAACACAATAGATCTGGTAAAAGATAATACAAACAAAAAAACATGTTTTTTTTGTTGTAGTTTTTTTTTTATCATCTTTGAAATGCAAGATAAAGGCCACAATATAATATTGCAGTTTAGGCGCAATTTAGATGTTGGCCACTAGATGGCAGCAGTGTGTGTGCAAAGTTTCAGATTAATCCAGTGAAGCGTTGCAATACTGGACTATTTTCTATCAAGTCTGCAAAAATGTGCCGAATTGGTCAATTGATACATTTTCAAGTACATAACTATAGATAACATACTGGTCCTCAGTAGCTCAGCTGGTAGAGCATGGCGCTTGTAACGCCAAGGTAGTGGGTTCGATCCCCGGGACCACCCATACACACAAAAAAAAAATGTATGCACGCATGACTAAGTCGCTTTGGATAAAAGTGTCTGCTAAATGGCATATTATTATTATTAACAATGATATGGTAATACAAAATGTATAGCCCCTGGTTCTCCTCAGACTTGACTGCCCTTGACCAGCACAAAAACATCCTGTGGCGTACTGCATTAGCATCAAATAGCCCCCGCGATATGCAACTTTTCAGGGAAGTCAGGAACCAATATACACAAGCAGTTAGGAAAGCAAAGGCTAACTTTTTCAAACAGAAATTTGCATCCTGTAGCACTAACTCCAAAAAGCTTTGGGACACTGTAAAGTCCATGGAGAATAAGAGCACCTCCTCCCAGCTGCCCACTGCACTGAGGCTAGGAAACACTATCACCACCAATAAATCTACAATAATCGAGAATTTCAACAAGCATTTTGCTACGGCTGGCCATGCTTTCCACCTGGATACCACTACCCCGGCCACCAGCTCTGCACCCTCCACTGCAACTTGCCCATGCCCCCCCCGCTTCTACTTCACACAAATTCAGACAGCTGATGTTCTGAAAGAGCTGCAAAATCTGGACCCCTACAAATCATCTGGGCTAGACAATCTGGACTTTTGGATCTTTCTTTCTAAAACTAGCCGCAGAAATTGTCGCAACCCCTATTACTAGCCTGTTCAACCTCTCTTTCGTAACGTCTGAGATCCCCAGAGATTGGAAAGCTGCTGCGGTCATCCCCCTCTTCAAAGGGGGTGACACTCTAGATCCAAACTGTTACAGACCTATATCCATCCTGCCCTGCCTTTCGAAAGTTTTTGAAAGCCAAGTTAACAAACAGATCACCGACCATTTCGAATCCCACCGTACTTTCTCCACTATGCAATCCGGTTTCCGAGCTGGTCATGGGTGCACCTCAGCCACGCTCAAGGTCCTAAACGATATTATAACCGCGATCGATAATAGACAGTACTGTGCAGCCGTCTTCATCGACCTGGCCAAGGCTTTCGGCTCTGTCAACCACCGCATTCTTATTGGCAGACTAAATAGCCTTTGTTTCTCAAATGACTGCCTCGCCTGGTTCACCAACTACTTCTCAGATAGAGTTCAATGTGTCAAATCGGAGGGCCTGTTGTCTGGACCTATGGCAGTCTCTATGGGGGTGCCACAGGGTTCAATTCTTGGGCTGACTCTTTTCTCTGTGTATATCAATGATGTCACTCTTGCTGCTGGTGACTCTCAGATCCACCTCTATGCAGACGACACCATTTTGTATACATCTGGCCCTTCATTGGACACTGTGTTAACAAACCTCCAAACGAGCTTCAATGACATACAACACTCCTTCCGTAGCCTCCAACTGCTCTTAAACACTAGTAAAACTAAATGCATGCTCTTCAATCGAACGCTGCTGGCACCCACCCACCCGACTAGAATCACTACTCTCGACGGGTCTGACCAAGAGTATGTGGACAATTACAAATACCTAGGTGTCTGGTTAGACTGTAAACTCTCCTTCCAGACTCACATTAAGAATCTTGTGGGGCTCTAGATGTGATGACTAGCTTAGAAGGAATGCATTAATGATTAAACATAATGGGTTTGTACTGTACTGTTATAAATTGTTTCACATAACAAGCTGTGATTCATTTGAGGAACGTTAAGGGGTAGGATGAGATAAGACTTGTATTTCTCACAGACACGAACACTGCCTCTTTGTGATCTGTGAACCGTCCAAGGACGTAGGTACAGGGGAACAGTGTCTATGGGTGATGACTCTACAGGTTGTGATGATAACAACTTATGCCTGGCAACAGTGTGCAACAGTGGAGCGCCAAGGGGCTGGGATCAGCCTGTGCGCCAACGATTGGCTGAGTAAGTCTAAACCACGCTCAGTCTCTACTCTGATTGGCCAGCAGGGAGCGGGAACTATCTCTGTCAGAGTATTTTAAGAAGAACTCATAACAATGGCTTGGTTCTCTGAGAGCCCTACCTGCCCGTGCTGACATCTGATGGTTGTGTGGTGATAACAGATTGTGAACTCACCTACATACGCAAACAATCAAACGTGTCAGAGACTGGTGAGTTGTCACGTAGAAAGTGGGACCTCCTCCCGGGATCCTTTGATGAAAGGATATATATTGATGGGATAGGAGTACCTCGAGGGGTTCCAGAAGATTTCAAAGCTAGGAATCAGGTCACAGCTGGGTTTGAATCAAGTATTTTCTGGTGGTCAACAATTAATAAAAACGTAGATTGGATAAATTATATTTACTATACACAAGTTTTTGAGCCGTTTCCGCTCTACTTCCTGAACTCCTCCCGTCGATGCAATCCACTTCCGTTCTGCCGGGCTGGGTTTGTTTTGCTAGCTAGCTCCGTTGTGCCGACAAAGCGGCAGGTAGCTTAGTGGGTAAGAGCGTTGTGCCAGTAACCGAAAGGTCGCTGGTTCTAATCCCCGAGCCGACTAGGTGAAAAATCTGTCGATGTGCCCTTAAGCAAGGCACTTAACCCTAATTGCTCCTGTAAGTCGCTCTGGATAAGAGCGTCTGCTAAATGACTAAAATGTAAATGTAAATGTAAAGCACTGATATCGCAGTGACAAAGAGGATATAAAAATTACAATTACAACATGAAGAAAAGTGGTTCGGGAACGACGTGTGCGGTAGTTGGTTGCAAAAACTCGAGAAAGCACCTGAACGAGTGGTTAGATAGAGAGTGCTACGACCACAAACCAGCTACGAAGAGGCAATGTCCATGCGCTCCATTGTTTACATTTTTTCGCAAGCCTGATACCGACTCGGAATCAAGGACCTGGCTGAAGGCATTGAATCTAAAGAAACCACCCCTCAACGTTTTTGTTTGTTCCTATCACTTTGTTGACCAAAAACCTACCAAGGATAATCCTTTCCCAGAGTTGTGGTTGGGATACAATCGCCCTCCCCAGCCAAAGAGGCGCCAACTCACCCAGCGGACCACTGCCTCCCCCAGATAAAGAAACACAGACTTGAATCTGAGGGTAAGTTCAGCAACTTTAGCTATGAAGCTGACAATACTGTTAATTATGAAGAAGTTGTCATACATTAACATTGCTACGGGTATTTTGCTAAGGCAGTTGATTGTTTTGGAGATGGGACAAACAATGCCCACGATAGCTACATCATTAATTGTGTGTGTGTGTGTGTGTGTGTGTGTGTGTGTGTGTGTGTGTGTGCCTGCCTGCGTGTGCCTTAGTCTACATCATAAATTCAATGCAAGGTGGCAGGCTGTTGTGATGATGATTGTGTGTGTGCGTGTGAGTGCAATGTTGTAGTACACATTTTTCCATTGTGATGTTTGTAGTGAGAGGACTCTATGCCTGCATTAATTTTGCTCCATCCATGTTTTCTCTTCCCCTTTTTAGATGCTCCAGAAACCTCTCAGCCTGTCTGTGAGGCCGAGCCTGCTACACCAAAATTTTCGAGATGCCCAGACCCAATGGGAGGATCCGTCACATATTGATCACATTTACTGTTCAACAACACAGTCTGTTAAAGTAGACAAGGCCACACAGTGCGAGGCAGAAATGGGTCCTACTGTGACCAGCACCACGGTCATTGATGATGCTAGGTCCCGGCTGTATACAGGAGTGCTTATGGTTCAATTCTTCACCCTGGTGACGGTGTTGTTGCCTTTCAGTAAGCCATCAATTACCCTTCCTGTTGTTGACCAAATACTTATGACGTTGATGAAACTAAAACTAAACCTAATATTAGGAGATATTTTTTTTTTTTTTTTTTCACCTTTATTTAACCAGGTAAGCCAGTTGAGAACAGGTTCTCATTTACAACTGCGATCTGGCCAAGATAAAGCAAAGTAGTGCAATAAAAACAACACAGAGTTACATATGGGGTAAAAAACATAAAGTCAGAAATACAACAGAAAATATATATACAGTGTGTGCAAATGTAGCAAGTTATGGAGGTAAGGCAATAAATAGGCTATAGTGCAGAATAATTACAATAGTATTAACACTGGAATGCTAGATGTGCAAGAGATTATGTGCAAATAGAGATACTGGGGTGCAAAAGAGCAAAATAAATAACAATATAGGGATGAGGTAGTTGGGTGGGCTAATTTCAGATGGGCTGTGTACAGGTGCAGTGATCGGTAAGGTGCTCTGACAACTGATGCTTAAAGTTATTGAGGGAGATAAGAGTCTCCAGCTTCAGAGATTTTTGCAATTCGTTCCAGTCATTGGCAGCAGAGAACTGGAAGGAATGGCGGCCAAAGGAGGTGTTGGCTTTGGGAATGACCAGTGAGATATACCTGCTGGAGCGCAGACTACGGGTGGGTGCTGCTATGGTGACCAATGAGCTAAGATAAGGCGGGGGATTTGCCTAGCAGTGATTTATAGATGGCCTGGAGCCAGTGGGTTTGACGACGAACATGTAGTGAGGACCAGCCAACAAGAGCGTACAGGTCACAGTGGTGGGTAGTGTATGGGGCTTTGGAGACAAAACGGATGGCACTGTGATAGACTACATCCAATTTGCTGAGTAGAGTGTTGGAGGCTATTTTGTAAATTACATCGCCGAAGTCAAGGATCGGTAGGATAGTCAGTTTTACGAGGGCATGTTTGGCTGCATGAGTGAAGGAGGCTTTATTGCGAAATAGGAAGCCGATTCTAGATTTAACTTTGGATTGGAGATTCTTTATGTGAGTCTGGAAGTTGAGTTTACAGTCTAACCAGACACCTAGGTATTTGTAGTTGTCCACATACTCTAGGTCAGACCCGTCGAGAGTGGTGATTCTAGTCGGGTGGGCGGGTGCCAGCAGCGTTCGATTGAAAAGCATGCATATTGCTCACCGCTTCAATGTGTCTACATCCATGGCAAGCATTGTGATTAGTCACTGGATTGATGTGATGGGTGAACAGTTCAAAGTCCTGATCCCCTGGCTTCCAAGAGAGACCATTCGTGCCACCATGCCCTTGTCGTTTCAAAGGAACTACCCTCGAACCACCTGCATCATTGACTGTGCCGAAAGTGCCATGCAGAGAGCCACAAACCACGACTCAAGGAGTGACACTTTCAGCCAGTATAAATCACGCAACACTGTGAAATATTTCGTCGCTGTGGCCCCTAATGGGCTAATCATGTTTATATCTGATGCCTATGCTGGCAGAAGCAGCGATAAGTTTATCACCATGGACAGTGGGTTCCTAGACTATCTGAGGGCTGGTGATGAGGTCATGGCGGACCGTGGGTTCACCATTCGAGACTTGCTTGATGAGAGAAGGGTCAGTTTGAACATCCCTGCTTTCACCTACAGGCGCAATCAGTTGACCAATGAGGAGACGACACGCACCAGGCGAGTAGCCAATGTCCGCATACATGTGGAAAGAGCAATCCAGAGACTGAAGGTGTTTAAGATTTTATCCCAGAATGTTCCCATCAGCATGGCACCGAAACTGGACAACATCTTAACCATCTGTGCTGGCCTAGTTAACCTGAAGAGTCCACTGATCAGTGAGGTTTAGAATCTTGCCCTGTGTCCCTGTCTACCAACATCCAGCCATGTTGTTCATTAAATACAGATAAACACAACAAATACTGCGTGCATTGTATTTTTTAATATTATATATGAATATTTTCATAGTGATGTAATTGTGTGGGCTGCTTTTGTATTTTATTTTTTAATACCTGTTAAGATTAAACACGCAATCTTTCTTGTTGAAGACATTTGTTTAGTTTCCTCAAAACAATTAATTAATCCAGTGTTATTTATGTACAGTATGAGCTTACTATGAATTATGAACTGTGTTAAAATAAATTGTAGCACTCTAAGGATTGAAATTACATCAAACTTTATTTTCACTCAAACAGTAGGCACACTGATATATTGCACAGCATAAAGAGATCATGTAAACAATGGACATCTGTTGGCTCCTGTGGGCATGACCTAAATAAGGCAGTTTATTTTGGTTTTAAAATGCTGAGATATTTACTGCAGAACTGTAACCTTCCCTCAACAAAATCATCAACAATTTTCGGGAGCATGTGGGCAAAGTAGAATGTGCGCAGCCTTATGATATGCCCCTGGACAAAGCCTTGGTCGTAGGGTACTTCGATTTCTAGGTGCTCAGTTTTGTTCCAGATCACCAACTTGGAGTGCTGAAGCCCTGTGCAGTGCATCCCAATTTGTACCTGCATGTAGTAGCCTTTTGGACCATTGCAGGCAATATGGTAATCTACCCTATCTCCATTTGCCACAGTTGTGATTTCGCAGTTCTTTGTTGCCAAAAATTCTGCAAGTGACTTGTTTCCCATCACAGGTGATTTGATCTCCAACAGAATGTCGTTGTTTATCACTCCATCGGGAGATGCTGCAAGCCGTGTTCCCAAGCTAGCGTCGACATCGCTGTGTTTACACCGGCAGACGTTGTGCCAACAACTTCCGGCGGAAATGAAATGCATTTGTGTAGAGTTATGGCGCCACCCGGGATACAGTGCGTAAACTTGTGTATAACCAGCAAAGATTTATAAACCACACTCGTGATGCAATGAAGGGATTGGCTGAGCAGACAGCGGCAACTAGCTTAATGGCATGGCAGAATAGAATAGCTTTAGATATGCTTTTGGCTGAGCGGGGCGGAGTTTGTGTTCTGTTTGGATCTATGTGCTATACTTTCATCCCCAACAATACAGCACCGGACGGGTCCGTGACCAAAGTGCTTCAGGGACTCACCACGCTGGCGAACGAACTGGAACCCTGGTATAGCTCCCTAAACGGTTGGTTTGATAACATATTTTGTAAATGGAAAACTATTGTTGTAACTATTCTGGGTGAAGTTATAGCTTCTATGGGTATACTTGTTCTTTGTGTATGTTGTCTTATTCCCTGTGTCCGAGGGTTGGTGAGAAAGGCGATGGAGCAGGCGGTTTCCCAACAGATGGTGAGATACGGCCCAATCCCGGACTCCGACCTAAGGAATGAAGGATATGACCTACCAGGCTTGGTGGAGTGACACTCTAGAGGGTGTCTAAAGGGGGCCAAACTGTACTTCCCTGTTTGTGTTTTATGTTTTAATAATCTTGTGTTTTGTGTTCTATTAATCCTGTGTTTTATGCTTAATTAATCAAGTTAACCATTGTGAATGTTTGTCTTTCCTTATGTGAAGGTTTGAAGTTCTGAAGGCCTTTTTATTATCATTATTGCCTATTAATAAAAGTGTGATTCTTTTTGTTTGTATTGTATTTTAATGAGTGACACCCTAAATTTCCCAGATATTTTTTTTTTTGGGTTCACACCCAGTGGGTGTGAAAAGGGGGATTGTTGGGATCTATTTTCTTATGGCTGGATGTGATGCCTAGCTTAGAAGGAATGCATTAATGATTAAACATTATGGACTTGTACTGTACTGATATAAATTGTTTCACATAGCAAGCTGTGATTAATGTGAGGAACGTTGGGGAGTAGGGGGAGATAAGAACTTGTGTCTCACATGTCTCACATACACGAACACTGCCTCTTTGTTAAACTGCGCTCAAGGATGTGTACTGCAAAAAGGTGCTGACTCTACAAGTTGTGATGATAACAACTTATGCCTGGCAACAGTGTGCAACAGTGAAGCGCCAAGGTTCTGGGACCAGCCTGTGCGCCAACGATAGGCTGAATAAGTCTAAACCACGCTCAGTACCTACTCTGATTGGCCAGCAGGGAGCGGGAACTATCTCTGTCAGAGTATTTGAAGAAGAACTTAGAACAATGGATCAGTTCTCTGAGTGCCCTGCGTGGTATTTCAGTGGACCCGTATATACGAACATCATATTTACCATTGAAGGTTTTGCATTAATTAAAATACTAGTCTATTTAGAAGACGTGTATTGACCTCTTTTGTTCCTAATACCAGATTTGAATTGACGCAACTTAACAATTGGTGACCACTGACTGTGATCTGGTAGAAGGGACTTCGCTGGGTATTGTCCGGCCCATTGGACATCTCTGTCATTGGACGGTGTGTTTCACAAAGAGTCCGGACTACTAAAAACAGGTAAGCAGACACCTATTGTTATATAACTAAAGTTCTGCACATTGGCTTTATCCAAATTAATTTTGTGAAACACCTGTTTGATGTAAGTGAACTAAATTATGAAATTATTATGAGTAGATAAGCACCATATTGTGACATGCAAACCTTTGGTGAATGTGATGTTAAACCATGGTACCAGAGAGTATTTGTTCTACCGGCAAGGTCCGTAACTGCGGGGTACGGCTACGTTCGGAGAAAATACTGACATCTATCGGCAAGGTCCGTAACTGCGAGGGTACGGCTAGGTTCGAAGATACAGGGAATAATTGACTTAAGTAATTGCTATCGGCAAGGTTCGTAACTACGAGGGTACGGCTAGGTTCGGGAAATGTTAGATAAATACTAGCGACTGGCAAGGTCCGTAACTTCGAGGGTATGGCTAGGTTCAGCAGAGTATTTTTTTAGATAGGGAGGAGGATAGTAGGCGATGTTGAATTTGACAATGTAAAGGTAAAGATAATGAATAACTAGTATGACTAAACTGAAACGTTTGAACTGATATAACTGAACTGTAACGTTTGATGTTTGACATAGCATAATACTGGTTTTAAATAATTATGTTGAAGCAATTTGGTTAAGTATTTGATTTAACATTTGATGTTTAACATAGCTTAATACTGGTTTTAAATAATTATGTTGAGGCAATTTGGTTTATTATTTGATTTAACGTTTGATGTTTGACCCTGCAAAATACTGGTTAAACAATTAGACTGAAATAATTCGGTTTATCGTTGAAATATAAATATGCACCGACTTTAACTAATTAGGTGGGAATAATTTGATTTAAATAAATAGACTAAAGTACTTTAAATAACGGCAGAATATTGGAAACGCTAAAACGAAAAACAGACAAAGCCTGTTCCCACTGGACACAGAAGGGAGAGCCGCGAGGGGAGGGGCTGGAGTGTGGCTTTTGGAGTCAGGAAAGACTGGGAGTTGGCTGGGATCACCACTGGGCGATTGTTTGAGAGGTGCCTGTGGGTTTCTGACGATATATACGTATGAACTTGCTCACCCGAACGTAGACGTACATCATGGTTGAGAAAGTAGAGAATATTTACATTTGCATTTTTGGTAATTTAGCGGACGCTCTTGTCCAGAGCGACTTGCAGGAGCAATTGTGGTTGGGTGCCTTGGGCACATCGGCAGATTTTTCGCCTGGTCGGCTCGGGGATTGGAACCGGCGACCTCTCGGTTGTTGGCGCGGCGCTATTGGTCACTAAGCTGCCTGCCGCCCCATATGAGTTTAAGGTTGTGCCGTTGTTTGATCATGTGATAAGGTTTAATGGGTAATCGGACCATAACTAATGTGGTTATAGAAGTAATGTATAAATAGTGGAGAGCCAATAGGGGGCTCCATTGAACTATTATGTTTTGTTGGGCATTTCGGTGGCATGAGGTGAAGTCTGTGTGTATGAGTGAATTCAACGGCTGGTGTGGGTGGTGACCGGATGCTACTGAGTATTTGGTTTGGTAATGTTGAATGGACGATTTGTAGCGTGTTTTGGGATTAAAATAGAAAAACTAATTTATTCAATAGGGAATGGGTGAAGAGAGAGAGAGCATTACTTTGTGTTGCTGAATGAGGTGAAAGCTAGTGCAGTTTTCATTTGGTGACGTCACTTGCTCTATGAACTGGAAGTATTTACTTTGAAAGCATCGCGGAATGTGAGGAGTGACTGGCGATGTATGGAGAGGGTCCCTGGTTCGAACACAGGTAGGGACAGTGGGTAAAGCTTTCGCATTGGGGCTATAGACCTAGATTACTATGTGGATTGAGAAATGTGAAAGGTTGAATTAGATAGCTTAAGTAGAAGTATTCTAGAAAGGTCTATGAAAACGCTCTAACCAATTGTACTATTATGTGTGTTTTTCCGCGTTATTTGTAATTTATTTTGTACATAATGTTTCTGCCATCGTCTCTTATAACCAAAAAGAGCTTCTGGATATCAGGACAGCGATTACTCACCTCGTATTGGACAAATATTTTTTCTTCAACGAGGCGGCCGCGAAGGATATCATACATACACCCGACAAGGCCCAAATCCCCGTCATTCGCATGAGGAAGAGACGGAGATATCGTGGACGTAGGTCGGGGTGCCTTGTAAGGATCCGACGGTGAGCGAGTAAACTGCCGCTCCCATCAATCCTATTAGCCAATCTTCAATCATTGGAGAACAAATTGGATGACCTAAGATTACGGTTATCCTACCAACGGGACATTAAAAACTGTAATATCTTAAGTTTCACCGAGTCGTGGCTGCACGGCGACATGGATAACATACAGCTAGCGGGCTATACGCTACATCGGCAGGAGAGAACGGCTGACTCCGGTAAGACAAGGGGTGGCGGTCTGTGTATATTTGTAAACAACAGCTGGTGCACAAAATCAAATACTAAGGAAGTCTCGAGGTTTTGCTCGCCTGAGGTAGAGTATCTTATGATAAGCTGTAGACCACACTATTTACCAAGAGAGTTTTCATCTATATTTTTCATAGCTGTCTATTTACCACCACAAACCAATGCTGGCATTAAGATTGCACTGAATGAGCTGTATAAGGCCATAAATCAACAGGAAAACGCTCATCCAGATGCAGCGCTCCTAGTGGCCGGGGACTTTAATGCAGGGAAACTTAAATCCGTTCTACCTAATTTCTACCAGCATGTTAAATGTGCAACCAGAGGAAAAAAAAACTCTAGACCACCTTTACTCCACACACAGAGACGCATACAAAGCTCTCCCTCGCCCTCCATTTGGCAAATCTGACCATAACTCTATCCTCCTGATTCCTGCTTATAAGCGAAAACTAAAGGAGGAAGCACCAGTGACTCGGTTAATAAAAAAGTGGTCAGATGACGCAGATGCTAAGCTACAGGACTGTTTTGCTAGCACAGACTGGAACATGTTCCGGGATTCTTCAGATAGCATTGAGGAGTACACCACATCAGTCACTGGCTTCATCAATAAGTGCATCGATGATGTCGTCCCCACAGTGACCGTACGTACATACCCCAACCAGAAGCCATGGATTACAGGAAACATCCGCACTGAGCTAAAGGGTAGAGCTGCCGCTTTCAAGGAGCGGGACTCTAACCCGGACACTTATAAGAAATCCTGCTATGCCCTCCGACGAACCATCAAACAGGCAAAGAGTCAATACAGGACTAAGATTGAATCGTACTACACTGGCTCTGACGCTCGTCGGATGTGGCAGGGCTTGAAAACTATTACAGACTACAAAGGGAAGCACAGCCGCGAGCTGCCCAGTGACACAAGCCTACCAGACGAGGCTAAACCACTTCTATGCTCGCTGAGGCAAGCAACACTGAAGCATGCATGAGAGCACCAGCTGTTCCGGATGACTATGTGATCACACTCTCCGTAGCCGATGTGAGTAAGACTTTTAAGCAGGTCAACATTCACAAGGCCGCAGGGCCAGACGGATTACCAGGACGTGTACTCCGAGCATGTGCTGACCAACTGGCAAGTGTCTTCACTGACATTTTCAACATGTCCCTGACTGAGTCTGTAATACCAACATGTTTCAAGCAGACCACCATAGTCCCCGTGCCCAAGGACACTAAGATAACCTGCCTAAATGACTACCGACCCGTAGCACTGACGTCTGTAGCCATGAAGTGCTTTGAAAGGCTGGTCATGGCTCACATCAACAGCATTATCCCAGAAACCCTAGACCCACTCCAATTTGCATACCGCCCCAACAGATCCACAGATGATGCAATCTCTATTGCACTCCACACTCCCCTTTCCCACCTGGACAAGAGGAACACCTACGTGAGAATGCTATTCATTGACTACAGCTCAGCATTCAACACCATAGTGCCCTCAAAGCTCATCACTAAGATAAGGATCCTGGGACTAAACACCTCCCTCTGCAACTGGATCCTGGACTTTCTGACGGGCCGCCCCCCCCGGTGGTAAGGGTAGGTAACAACACATCTGCCACACTGATCCTCAACACAGGGGCCCCTGAGGGGTGCGTGCTCAGTCCCCTCCTGTACTCCCTGTTCACCCATGACTGCATGGCCAGGCACGACTCCAACACCATCATTAAGTTAGCCGACGACACAACAGTGGTAGGCCTGATCACCGACAACGATGAGACAGCCTATAGGGAGGAGGTCAGAGACAACAACCTCTCCCTCAACGTGACCAAGACAAAGGAGATGATTGTGGACTACAGGAAAAAAAAGAGGACTGAGCACGCCCCCATTCTCATCGACGGGGCTGTAGTGGAACAGGTTGAGAGATTCAAGTTCCTTGGTGTCCACATCACCAACAAACTATCATGGTCCAAACACACCAAGACAGTCGTGAAGAGGGCACGACAAAGCCTATTCCCCCTCAGGAGACTGAAAAGATTTGGCATGGGTCCTCAGATCCTCAAAATATTCTACAGCTGCACCATCGAGAGCATCCTGACTGGTTGCATCACCGCCTGGTATGGCAACTGCTTGGCCTCCGACCGCAAGGCACTACAGAGGGTAGTGCGTACGGCCCAGTACATCACTGGGGCCAAGCTTCCTGCCATCCAGGACCTCTATACCAGGCGGTGTCAGAGGAAGGCCCTCAAAATTGTCAAAGACTCCAGCCACCCTAGTCATAGACTGTTCTCTCTGCTACCGCACGGCAAGCGGTACCGGAGTGCCAAGTCTAGGTCCAAAAGACTTGTCAACAGCTTCTACCCCCAAGCCATAAGACTCCTGAACAGCTAATCATGGCTACCCGGACTATTTGCACTGCCCCCCCACCCCATCCTTTTACGCTGCTGCTACTCTGTTAATTATTTATGCATAGTCACTTTAACTCTACCCACATGTACACATTACTTCAACTACCTCAACTAGCCGGTGCCCCCACACATTGACTCTGCACCGGTACCCCCCTGTATATATAGCCTCCCTACTGTTATTTTATTTTACTTCTGCTCTTTTTTTCCTTAACACTTTTTTTGTTGTTGTTTTATTTTTACTTTTTTGTTAAAAATAAATGCACTGTTGGTTAAGGGCTGTAAGTAAGCATTTCACTGTAATGTCTGCACCTGTTGTATTCGGCGCATGTGGCCAATACAATTTGATTTGATTTGATTTGATTTGAAAATATGTTACAAGGTCCTCGCGCCTTCCCCGTAGTTCAAAAATGATAGGGATATGAATTAAATGTGTGCTGGTAAATCATAGCAAGTATATTTTTTATTTATTTAGGGCCTAACCAGAGAGAACAGTTAAAGAAATTGAATAGCGAACTGAAATGGCGATAGAGCTGTGAAAATTTAGTTGAGGACAAAGGAGAGTAATTTATGTCTGGTTAGTGGGAGAAAAAACATTATAATGGAGACAGTCAAGCGAGTTGGGTTGAGCTGTGGGAGGTCTGCATGCTTGACTGGAAGGCAGTGCTTTGATACATTCTAACTGTTATTAATTTATTCGATGGATTGCTTGACGGCAGTGGTGTTACTTTTGATGTAACCGTGATTGTATTGGCTAAAAACTGAAATATGACATTTACAGGGGGGACAGGAACAATAGAAGGGGAGACAGATTTTCCTAGGGGGTTGATCAAATAATTGATAATGGATCATTTGAGATGAGATCACATGTAGCAGAGTTAGGGTAATCAATTAAATAATCATTGTATACTCAAGGAATTTTGAGTTTAATTATGAGGAATTAGATTGATAAAAACTATTATTGATGGGTTAGGACTGGGGATGTCTGTATCATGTTTTGTGTGTACTACCATCTTTAGATTACTGATGGTAATTGAAGGTTAACAAAAATTATAACCAGGAGAAAGAGAATTAGCTTATCTCATTGGAATGTTGCCCAGGGCTAGGGGGAGCAGTAGTGAAGTTAGGCAGTATTTAGGTCATAAAAGTGAGCTACCAAATCAAGTGAGGCCTGGCTATTTGTGGTTGTTGTTTTTCAAATTGGGTTTTTCAAATAAAAAACAACACACCTAGTATGATGTTTATAAAGCCTTGTTGTTTCAATTTTGGGGGGTTTTCAGCAGGTCTTAGAGGAGCACGCACAGTGAATTTTATGGAGTTTTTCGGTTTTGGCTGAGTTTGGGGTATATATGATTTCTTATGAGAATGAATGTCATGAGGACTTAATGAACACTTGGGATAAGTAACATTTATTAAATATTTAGAATAATGGTAATGTTTGGTATACTATGGGATGGAACAGTTCGTTGAATAATTTCAATTGCCTCTGAACTCTTTTTTAACCTTCTGGTGTTAATTAATCATCCACACTAGTAAACTCTAAAGGCATGAGAGGAGGACTTTAAGATAGTTTATTTTACTAAGTTGAGGGTAATTTATAATACTGTGAAAAGTGTGAAGAAGATTATAATTTGGTAATAATATATATGATTTGAACCATAAAATAACAGAAGAGAGAGTGGAGGGATGGCAATTGGATAATGAATTACCAATATTACCTAAGTGATTGTTTAGGTAGGTGGTAATATTGACACATGGGCAAATCATGTGTCAAAAGGGGGATGGTAGGATTAAATAATAAATATATATGAAGGAGAGGACAAAATACTTTTAAAAAAACCCAACAAGAATAGAAATTGAGAGCTGAACATGTATGTGTGAAGATAGTTTATTAACCACACCCGTATGTCAGAGGTTTTGTGCCCCACAGGTGAACTAAAGGATAAGGTGACCCCCTCTATCTAACCAGGAGACTGGTGAGCATCCAGTCCCTAAAGAAGAAAAACTGGAAGCAGGCCTGTTGGGAAGGGCCCTATCAGGTTATATTGGTCACAGCCTTTGCCAGCAGAATAGCTGAGAGATCCACCTGGGTGCATGTCACACACTGCAAAAAGGTAAACCCAGCTACACCTGACGAACAAACACAGAGTTAGGAGAAAGAACAGATCACCACTAGGGCTCGGGGGTTGGCTCCTTAACGAAGATTCCCTTACCCTGTCTGATCATCCCTGTGTGAGTTCGATAGAAGGTAAAGCAATGGGTTGGCCTCCGGCGTCTGACATGTTCTCAGGGCGAGGGTGGGGATTCACAGGTCTCCTGACGGTAGGTAGCTGTCTGATTGTGGGGGCCATATTCCTAACACACTCAAACCCTCCTGATCCGCCAGAAGTAGTAGTTAACCTAACACAAGTTGATACAATAATACCTGAGCACAGTCTACGAAGGCATAGGAGACAGCTAGACGTAGGGAAAGGGGAAGTACTAGGGACTGTAGGGAAGTACATCACCATATGTATGTCACCATGTACATCCTGGGACTATGTAGTTGCTCATACCGAGCGGGGGGGATATGTCAATCTCTATACACAGATTAAGGACAGGTGTAGTATTGTGAAAGTAGGGAATTACCAGAAATGGCAGTGCGACCCATATAAGGGTAGGTACTGTCTGAAAGTCTGAATTACGCTAGAACGGGTTGCAGAGACCTGACAAGTGAGATATCCTCTTCAACTGGGGCATCCTATAGAGTAAACCTCTCTGAGGGAGGTAGTGAGACCGGGGCTGTAGTGAAGATAGTGCAAACTGTAGACCTGAAGGAAGTAGTACAGGTGGAGACGGGGTGTGGAGATCTTGACCTGTGGTTGGAATGGATTCAGTGTGCGGCGGGAACTATGTCTAGAGAGGACTGTTGTGCCTGTGGGACAGCCAAACCAAGGTTAACGGCTGCTCCATTCCCTTGTCAGGCTGTGACTCTCTGTCAGGTTTGTCCTCCATGATTAAATTGTTCAAGCCACCTGGGAATGTGGTGAAGGAGTCTTGTAGTAACTTGCACTATCTGTATCCCCCGATAACAAAGTCACCCCGACCTAGGTTGCCTCCGTTTGAAGTCTCAGGGGATTCTTATTATTGTTTTTCTAGGACTAATAATATAGGATACAGGGTAGGACATCTTAGCTCCTGCTCCCACACAGAGAATGTCACAGCTGAAGAGGCCATGACTGGTCTCTCCTCTTTGTTGCAGCCAGAGGATTTTAGGAACCAAAACCAGGCCCGTGCTGACATCTGATGGTTTTGTGGTGATAACAGATTGTGAACTCACCTTCATACGCAAACAATCAAATGTGTCGGAGACTGGTGAGTTGTCACGTAGAAAGTGGGACCTCCTCCCGGGATCCTTTGATGAAAGGATATATATTGATGGGATAGGAGTACCTCGAGGGGTTCCAGAAGAATTCAAAGCTAGGAATCAGATCGCAGCTGGGTTTGAATCAAGTATTTTTTGGTGGTCAACAATTAATAAAAACGTAGATTGGATAAATTATATTTACTATAACCAGCAAAGATTTATAAACCATACTCGTGATGCAATAAAGGGATTGGCTGAGCAGACAGCGGCAACTAGCTTAATGGCATGGCAGAATAGAATAGCTTTAGATATGCTTTTGGCTGAGCGGGGTGGAGTTTGTGTTCTGTTTGGATCTATGTGCTGTACTTTCATCTCCAACAATACAGCACCGGACGGGTCCATGACCAAAGTGCTTCAGGGACTCACCACGCTGGCGAACGAACTGGCTGAGAACTCTGGTATTGATAGCTCCCTAAACGGTTGGTTTGATAACATATTTGGTAAATGGAAAACTATTGTTGTAACTATTCTGGGTGAAGTTATAGCTTCTATGGGTATACTTGTTCTTTGTGGATGTTGTCTTATTCCCTGTGTCCGAGGGTTGGTGAGAAAGGAGATGGAGCAGGCGGTTTCCCAACAGATGGTGAGATACGGCCCAATCCCGGACTCCGACCTAAGGAATGAAGGATATGACCTACCAGGCTTGGTGGAGTGACACCTTAGAGGGTGTCTAAAGGGGGCCAAAATGTACTTCCCTGTTTGTGTTTTATGTTTTAATAATCTTGTGTTTTGTGTTCTATTAATCCTGTGTTTTATGCTTTATTAATCAAGTTAACCATTGTGAATGTTTGTCTTTCCTTATGTGAAGGTTTGAAGTTCCTGGGTGGCTGATAGCCAACCTAGTACAAGTGGGTGTAGATGGAAGGACTGAAGGCCTTTTTATTATCATTATTGCTTATTAATAAAAGTGTGATTATTTTTGTTTGTATTGTATTTTAATGAGTGACACCCTAGAGGGTGTCAATACGGGGAATCCTAAATTCCCTGAAATGTATTTTCTTGTGTTTTCTTATTTTGGGTTCACACCCAGTGGGTGTGAAAAGGGGGATTATGGGGATCTAGATGTGATGACTAGCTTAGAAGGAATGCATTAATGATTACACATAATGGGTTTGTACTGTACTGATATAAATTGTTTCACATAACAAGCTGTGATTCATGTGAGGAATGTCATGTTAGGGGGTAGGATGAGATAAGACTTGTATTTCTCACAGACACGAACACTGCCGCTTTGTGATCTGTGAACCGTCCAAGGACGTATGTACAGGGGAACAGTGTCTATGGGTGATGACTCTACAGGTTGTGATGATAACAACTTATGCCTGGCAACAGTGTGCAACAGTGGAGCGCCAAGGGGCTGGGACCAGCCTGTGCGCCAACGATTGGCTGAGTAAGTCTAAACCACGCTCAGTCTCTACTCTGATTGGCCAGCAGGGTATTTTAAGAAGAACTCATAACAATGGCTTAGTTCTCTGAGTGCCCTGCGTGGTATTTCAGTGGACCCGTATATAGGAACAACATATTTACCATTGAAGGTTTTGCATTAATTAAAATACTAGTCTATTTAGAAGACGTGTATTGACCTCTTTTGTTCCTAATACCAGATTTGAATTGACGCAACTTAACATTCTCCAATCCAAAGTTAAATCTAGAATCGGCTTCCTATTTCGCAACAAAGCCTCCTTCACTCATGCTGCCAAACATGCCCTCGTAAAACTGACTATCCTACCGATCCTTGACTTCGGCGATGTCATTTACAAAATAGCCTCCAACACTCTACTCAGCAAATTGGATGTAGTCTATCACAGTGCCATCCGTTTTGTCACCAAAGCCCCATATACTACCCAGCACTGTGACCAGTACACTCTTGTTGGCTGGTCCTTACTACATATTCGTCGCCAAACCCACTGGCTCCAGGCCATCTATAAATCACTGCTAGGCAAATCCCTGCCTTATCTTAGCTCATTGGTCACCATAGCAACACCCACCCGTAGTATGCACTCCAGCAGGTATAACTCACTGGTCATCCCCAAAGCCAACACCTCCTTTGGCTGCCATTCCTTCCAGTTCTCTGCTGCCAATGACTGGAACAAATTGCAAAAATCTCTGAGGCTGGAGACTCTTATCTCCCTCACTAACTTTAAGCATCAGTTGTCAGAGCACCTTACCGATCACTGCACAGCCCATCTGAAATTAGCCCACCCAACTACCTCATCCCCATATTGTTATTTATTTTGCTCATTTGCACCCCAGTATATCTATTTGCACATCATCTCTTGCACATCTATCATTCCAGTGTTAATACTAATTGTAATTATTTTGCACTATGGCCTATTTATTGCCTTACCTCCATAACTTACTACATTTGCACACACTGCATATAGATTTCCTATTGTGATTTTGACTGTACGTTTTGTTTATCCCATATGTAACTCTGTGTTGTTGTTGTTTTTATCGCACTGCTTTTTTTTATCTTGGCCAGGTCGCAGTTGTAAATGAGAACTTGTTCTCAACTGGCTTACCTGGTTAAATAAAGATGAAATAAAAATTAAATAAAATTCAAATTTACACACTCCCAGGAATGTCATACATGATGGATCATTAGCTTATACACTTACTTTCATACATCTAGATGGCCGGGCGGGGTGGGTGTGGAGCCAGAGACAGCAGGGATTCAAACTGTAGAACCCAGTTCCAACAAAACAAAGCTATATTTCATCTTTGGGACCCTTAGGATGACAAATCAGAGCAAGATTACTGAATATAAGTACATTATTTACCTTCAGAGGTGAATGTATCAAACCAGTTGCCGTGATATGTTTTTTGTTGTTGTGCACTCTCCTCAAACAATAGCATGTAAATTGGACAGTGCAGTTATATTAACAATAATTTAAGCTTTCTGCCCATGTAAGACATGCCTATGTCCTGGAAAGTTTGTTGTTACTCATGCTAATCACATTAGCGCACGTTAACTCAACTGTCCCGTATACGGGACACCGATCCCGATAAATGGTCTTTTCTCAAAATCGTCTGCAGCGTCTGAACGGTTTGGCCTACTATTATCACCCCTCTATGGAAAGATGAGCCTCTCACGAACACGATGGTGTTCTCTATCTTGCTCAAGGACACCCACAGGCCTCACAAGACTTGTCTGAAGGTCCCCCGGTACCAGTTGAAAAAATGAATGGACGTAAACAGTGCCTTCGGAAAGTATTCAGACCTCTTTACTTTTTCCACATTTTGTTACGTTACAACCTTATTCTAAAATTGATTTTTGTAAATAATTGTTTTAATGAATCTACACACAATACCCCATAATGACAAAGCAATTTTGCTAATCGGTAAAAAAATACAGAAATATATACATTTACATAAGTATTCAGACCCTTTACTGAGTACTATGTTGAAGCACCTTTGGCAGTGACTACAGCCTTGAGTCTTCTTGGGTATGTCGCTACAAGTTTGGCACACCTGTATTTGGGGAGTTTCTCCCATTCTTCTCTGCAGATCCTCTCAAGCTCTGTCAGGTTGGATGGGGAGCATTGCTGCACAGCTATTTTCAGGTCTCTCCAGAGATTTTAGATCGGGTTCAAGTCCGGGCTCTGGTTGGGCCACTCAAGGACATTCAGAGACTTGTCGCAAAGCCACTCCTGCATTGTCTTGGCTGTGTGCTTAGGGTCGTTGTCCTGTTGGAAGGTGAACCTTCGCCCCAGTTTGAGGTCCTGAGCGCTCTGGAGCAGGTTTTCATCAAGGATCTCTCTGTACTTTTCTCCGTTCATCTTTGCCTCGATCCTGACTAGTCTCCCAGTTCCTGCCGCTGAAAAACATCTCCACAGCATGATGCTGCCACCACCATGCTTCACCGTACGGATGGTGCCAGGTTTCCTCCAGACATGATGCTTGGTCTTCAGGCCAAAGAGTTCAATCTTGGTTTCATCAGACCAGAGCATATATTTTCTCATGGTCTGAAAGTCTTTAGGTGCCTTTGGCAAACTCCAAGCGGGCTGTCATGTGCCTTTTACTGAGGAGTGGCTTCCGTCTGGCCACTCCACCATAAAGGCCTGATTGGTGGAGTGGTGCAGAGATGGTTTCCTTCTGGAAGGTTCTCCCATCTCCACAGAGGAACTCTGGAGCTCTGTCAGAGTGACCATCGGGTTCTTGGTCACCTCCCTGACCAAGGCCCTTCTCCCCCGATTGCTCAGTTTGGCCGGGCGGCAAGCTCTAGGAAGCATCTTGGTGGTTCCAAACTTCTTCCATTTAAGAATGATGGAGGCCAGTGTGTTCTTGGGGACCTTCAATGCTGCAGACATTTTTTGATACCCTTCCCCAGATCTGTGCCTCGACACAATCCTGTCTTGGAGCTCTACGGACAATTCCTTGGACCTCATGGCTTGGTTTTTGCTGTGACATGCACTGTCAACTGTGGGACCTTTTATAGACAGTTGTGTGCCTTTCCAAATCATGTCCAATCAATTGAATTGATCACAGGTGGACTCCAATCAAGTTGTAGAAACATCTCGATGATCAATGGAAACAGGATGCACCTGAGCTCAATTTTGAGTCTCATAGCAAAGGGTCTGAATACTTATGTAAATAAGGTATTTTTGCTTTTATTTGTAATACTTTTGCAAAAACATTCTAAAAACCTGTTTTTGCTTTGTTATTATGTGGTATCGTGTGTAGATTGCTGAGGATTATTTTTTTTTAAATCCATTTTCATGTAAAAAAAAAAATAAAAAAATGTTTCCTGAGCTTTCTTATATCACTCAGATGGGTTAACAGGATTCTTATTCGTGAAAATAGGAGAAGTGAAAGAGAGGCTACATCAGTAAAGGTTCACAGCTGTGAAACTATAGACTGCCTAATCAGGGGTAGACCTGCTCGGTTACAGGTTAACACCCATTTTACATTTTAGCAGACGCTCTTATCCAGAGCGACTTACAGTTAGTGAGTGCATACATTATTTTTTTTTTGATTTTTCATACTGGCCCCCCCGTGGGAATCGAACCCGCAACCCTGGCGTTGCAAACACCATGCTCTACCAAATGAGCTACATCCCTGCCAGCCATTCCCTCCCCTACTCTGGGCCAATTGTGCGCCGTCCCGTGGGTCTCCCGGTCGCGGCCGGCTACGACAGAGCCTGGATTCGAACCAGGATCTCTAGTGGCACAGCTAGCACTGCGATGCAGAGCCTTAGACCACTTAGCCTTAGACCACTGCGCCACTCGGGAGTGGACACAAAACACCCGATGTGGACAGTGCCAGGAACAGTGTTGCCAACTCCTCAGTAAGGAAAGTAGCTATTGGCTGTCCTAGAAGTCGCTAGAAGTCACTAAATGACATCATCACCTAATTTGCCATGTGCTTGTAATTGTGATGGTCGCTGTAGGAGTGATAGATGAATTTATATTTTTTAAATAATGACTTTAAAGGATTTCACCCCAAATACGGTATAAATGTGTGAACTGTGTTAGAGTTATAATGTAGTGTAAACCCACTAGCCGAGGGGAGTGGGTTAGAAACTGCTGAGACAGACATTCTAGGAGAAAGGAGACTTAGAAACTGTCCTATTTAAACATTCTATACTGTGGAAATGTACAGGCCGCCTAAAGGTGGGCGGAGCAAAGTTCCTTTGTGTGAAGGCATATAAAAAGGCTGTGTATGTTTTGAGCGGGAGAGCTCTCATGATTAAATAGTACAAGATCATTCTTGCTGGTTGTGGACCTTGTTTAATTCATGATTAAAACCAGAGCATTACAACCTCTGGGAATTATTCAAGCTTTAGTTTAATTAGATAGAAATTAGAAGAATAACATAGTGGGAGAGACAAAAAGTGAGTAAAAAACACCCTAAATATGTTTAGAACTACAAATTAACTTTCTTCTGTCGATTCTTGTTTTTTTTGTCACAATTCCAACCCTCCTCCTTTATCCGACCTTGGGACCGGCAAAGGTGACCCAAAAGAGACACTGGCGGTGTTACTTAGTTTTTTTGGGGGGGGGGTTTAGTTTAGTTTTCTTAAGTTTGGCTTGGTTTTTAACCTTATGGTCCACTTAGGAGCCTACAACAAGTCACAGTAAAACATGAACATTTTTAACCATAACATAACAAAAAAAATGTGTATACAATCTTCATTAACAATCTAAATGGACCAAAAAGAGACATTATAAAAAACTGTCAATGGCAATGTGAGAAAATTATGGTAACTAGTCTGGCCCTAATTCACATTAATAGTTTTTTTTTTTTCAGACCCCCCTCCACACACACACAGGCTGTGCTGGCTCACAGAAAGAGTGGGTCATCGTCATTTTGGTCAAGGCTCTCTATGGCAGGTTCAACAACTGAGGGAGCTGACTTCAATGAGTAAGCAGCTGATGTGCCAAAAAGCTGCAAAACATTATCAGGCAGCTGGTGCTCATAGCAAGTGTCACCAGACAGCTTCAGTCCATATCGAATGTACAGGATGGAGTTAAGGGTCCGCAAGGACATCCGATTTCTAAGTTTGCTTTTTACCACACTCATCTGGCTGAATACTCTCTCAACTTCAGCATTCGAGTGTGGAAAGTACAACACAGACACAGCAGCCATGGCAAGTTCTTGAAACGGGTTGATATCAGCTGCATCCCTGAACTTCCAAATCTCACTCCAGAAGCCCAGTGTGTTTTTTGTCTCATTCCATTTACTAAGATGGATGGCACGCCATTGCTGGACAATCTTGTCTATCTCTGCAGGGGAGTAGCCAAGGAGCTTGGCTATTTTTTATATTTCTCCAGGGCTCTTATTGTGCTTTAGAGTTTCCTCCACATTGAAAACGGACATGTACTGCAATGCTTTGATGTTGTCCGGCAGTCTCACCCTCAACTCATTAGTGAGGGAGATGGTGAAGGCTACACACCGCTTTCGGACATTGTTTTCATCCTCAGGCGCAAGGTGGAGCTCAGCTGCCTTTGACTCAAAAAGGTAACCAAGGTACGGTTTGAGACTGATGTATCCATCTATTGGCCCTTTGAGTACATCAACATTTGCCAGTGGATTCAGCACCCTGCTGCTCACAGACTTGATCAGGCTAACCAAGCTGTC